>NC_081171.1:343894-661394 GCF_012432095.1 Onychostoma macrolepis | reverse complement strand
CGCGACTGAGGTTTCTGATGATGGGCTGCTTTCTTTTACATTCATTTACAGATGCTTTTATCTAAAGCAGCTTATATGCATTCATTAAATTAGTTTGTTTATTACCAGTAATCACACTCGTCTCGTGTGTAAACTTGTAATGTTAAAGTCGTGTACTTTTTAGTTTTAAAACAGTGTGTGTTTGAAATATTACATCATAATGTGATTATGAGCTGAACTACTGAACACAGAACATCTGTTTTTAATCACAGCCTTGATTCTGAGGGGTTTTACTTGCTAGTGTTATTTTAGATACTATTGCAGTTTTTAATATTTTATATTTTCAGTTTTCATTTAAATTTTAATTAGTTTTATTTAATTTTTTTTATCATTTTAATAGTTTGTATTTTTAAAAATGTCTTTATAGTTATGAATTTTTGTTTTAGTTTTTTTTCAATAAGCCTAAATAAAATAAATATGAATAGATTATTATTCTATTTCAGTTAACTTTTATTTTATTTCAAGTAAAAATAAATGTTTTTATGGTTTTAGTTAACTATAATAATACTATTAGTTTTCATTAACTATTTTTAGATTTTCAGTTTTCTTTTTAATTAATTATAGTTTTCATAATTTTGTTCTTTGTTTTTGTCATTTTTATTAGTATTGTTATTTTATTACATCACTTATTTTATTTTGGCTAGTTGCCAATGCAAAATCAACAAATAATTGTTGGAAATGTTGGGACGTTTTTTAAATTTGATTAAAATGAAAACTAAAAGACTTTCAAATCACATGAGCCAATATTTTATTCACAATAGAACATAGATAACATAACATGTTTAAACGGAGAAATTTTACACTTTTATCCACTCAATGAGCTCATTTCAAATTTGATGCCTGCTATAGGTCTCAAAAAACTAATTAAGTTAATTGATATCAGGTCTGTAACATGATTAGCTGTAAAAGGGATGTCTTAGAGAGGCAGAGTCTGTCAGAAGTAAAGATGGGCAGAGGCTCTCCAATCTGTGAAAGAGTGCGTAAAAAGATTGTGGAATACTTTAAAAACAACATTCCTCAACGTCAAATTGCAAAGGCTTTGCAAATCTCATCATCTACAGTGCATAACATCATCAAAAGATTCAGAGAAACTGGAGAAATCTCTGTGCGTAAGGGACAAGGCCAAAGACCTTTGTTGGATGCCCGTGGTCTTCGGGCCCTCAGACGACACTGCATCACTCATCGGCATGACTCTGTCATTGACATTACTAAATGGGCCCAGGAATACTTCCAGAAACCACTGTCAGTAAACACAATCCACCGTGCCATCTGCAGATGCCAACTAAAGCTCTATCATGCAAAAAAGAAACCATATGTGAACATGGTCCAGAAGCGCCATCGTGTCCTGTGGGCCAAGGCTCATTTAAAATGGACTGTTTCAAAGTGGAAAAGTGTTCTATGGTCAGACGAGTCCAAATTAGACGACCACAACCTCTTCAGTAAGAATGGGACCAAATTCCAACAACAAAACAAAATCTTCAAACTGTTTTGAAAGGAAGAGGAGATGGTAAACATGCCCCCGTCCCAACTATTTTGAGACCTGTAGCAGGCATCAAATTTGAAATGAGCTCATTATGTGCATAAAATTGTAAAATTTATCAGTTTAAACATTTGTTATGTTATTTATGTTCTATTGTGAATGAAATATTGGCTCATGTGATTTGAAAGTCTTTTAGTTTTCATTTTATTCAAGTTTAAAAAACGTCCCAACATTTCCGGAATTCGGGTTGCATAATAGTATCTCAATGATTCTGAACCCTTGTGTGTGTGTTTAATCAGGATAACGGCCAGATCGGTGATGAGTTCATGCAGCAGATCCAGTCCATCGCTGCTTACACGCCGTATATGACCTGTCCTGGAAACCACGAGTGGGCTTAGTAAGTGTGTTTAACCTGCTGTTAACCTAAACCTGATCTCAACTTTAATGTCTTTGAGTAGGACAGTCATCAGGAGATTTTAACCAGGTTATAGAGTGCAGAAATCAGAGGTTTCCAATATGAAAACGTCTGGAGCAAAAGAATCTGTTCCACAGCAGAGATTCAGAACATTTTTGGGAAACTTTTCTTGACATGAGTCATTTTAATCGTATGTCTGGATTTGCTCAAGAGCCGCCGACATCTAAACAACATCAGCAGAGCCAAAGAACACGGAGAAACGGGCCGGAGCTCAGCGGCGAATCACATTTACACCAAAACCAAAAGAAAAATACACTTATTATATTTTGCATAGACAAAACAAGTCTTGTTTAGGATTTTGATTACTTTGGGACATTATTATGTAACATACACTTCCCCCAGTGTTTAACCATCATAATGCATTCAGAATCTCTGGACTGTTTTCACATTCCAGGTCTGTTTGGACCTGAAGAGTTGTTATTTTATAAAAAACATAAAACTTATTTTTCAAATAAAACCATATTGTATCTGATCAGTATTATATGAATTATCAGTATTAGCTTCAATGGCATGAATGGAATTTAATGAAATTCCTTAGAATTTTATAACTCATGATTGCTGAAAAACAGTCCAAATTTATGAAACTTACATATTTATTTCTAACAAAACAACATAAAAAAACATAAATATTACTCCGAGTTTTCAAACAAAATAAATTCATTAAACTTGCATAAACTCAGTTTCAGATGAGAAAAGTGATCAGTTTTTCATGCTGCAATGGTTCATCAATAGGAGTGCATATTCATGTTCATCAACAAAATTCAGTCCAAAAGTGTGAGACACATGGAGAAAAGGTGAAATATATTTGACAAAAGTTTTTTTTACACTAAAAGAACTTCATAAATAATTTTACAAAAGGTAATTTTGACACTAATGGTACTCTGTTCATACCCGGGTCAAAAATGACCCGAACACAAATATGTTTTATATCTCTTAAAAAATCATTGTAAAAAATGTGAAAAAAAATAAATGTGTATTTTTAGTGTCTTAAAGCATTTGCAAATTTTCATTCCGTTACTAAAAACTATACATTTTTTAGAAATGTTTATGTATCTCTTCCGGGTCAAAACAGAGCTAAATGCATTATCAGGATTAAATATTTCAGTCTAAAAAATATTAATGGCCCTAAAATAGATAAATTTTCTTTAATAAAAATGTAATTAATTACTGTTTTCTTTTCATTTTGGGGTTGTTTCCCTGAGATTCTCTCAATAGCACTTTGACAGTGTTGTTATGGCACATTAACAGGGGAGTATTTAATAAGAAACAGTAAGTGTTTTTGTGTCTGTAGTATCAGATGGATTGATGCAGCAAATGCAGACAGAAGAGAACGTCCAGTCAAAGATTTGTTTGATTCTGGGACATCAAATCAAAGCCACATGGATGTTTGACTCTGCGGAGCGAGAGCTAAATGACTGACATGATGAAGATGTGACGTGTAGTGAGATGTTTACAGATGTTTGTAGATTAACCATCAACAGATGACGGTCTACTGAACGTCTGGATGAGATGATTTTAACCCCACAGCAATCTGCAGAAAACTCCGGGTTCAGACCTTCAGGACTATGAGTGAACGGTGTTGTCGTGATGGTTTATTGATTTTTTAAAATATTTTCTAAATCAAAATCTCTCTAGACATTACTGTAGAGCTTAATACAAGGCAAAAGTTATTGTATTACTCAGTATTTTTTTGGTTTTCCATCTAAACATTCTTAAATCAAGATAAATTTACTGTAGATGCAGAATGGCGGGAGATAAGATGTCTTGTTTTATAAGAAACTCGTCAAAATGAAGTGAGTTTAAGTTTAAAACCAGGACAAATATCTGCCAGTGCAGCCAGAAAAAATATTTAAAATACAAAATGGAAAACAAGGTAATTTGTATGACCCTGTTACATAAAAAAAATACAAATATATATATAGGTGCATCTCAATAAATTAGAATGTCGTGGAAAAGTTAATTTATTTCAGTAATTCAACTCAAATTGTGAAACTCGCGTATTAAATAAATTCAGTGCACACAGACTGAAGTAGTTTAAGTCTTTGGTTCTTTTAATTGTGATGATTTTGGCTCACATTTAACAAAAACCCACCAATTCACTCTCAACAAATTAGAATATGGTGACATGCCAATCAGCTAATCAACTCAAAACACCTGCAAAGGTTTCCTGAGCCTTCAAAATGGTCTCTCAGTTTGGTTCACTAGCTACACAATCATGGGGAAGACTGCTGATCTGACAGTTGTCCAGAAGACAATCATTGACACCCTTCACAAGGAGGGTAAGCCACAAACATTCATTCACAGAGTGCTGTATCCAAGCATGTTAACAGAAAGTTGAGTGGAAGGAAAAAGTGTGGAAGAAAAAGATGCACAACCAACCGAGAGAATCGCAGCCTTATGAGGATTGTCAAGCAAAATCCATTCAAGAATTTGGGTGAACTTCACAAGGAATGGACTGAGGCTGGGGTCAAGGCATCGAGAGCCACCACACACAGACGTGTCGAGGAATTTGGCTACAGTTGTCGTATTCCTCTTGTTAAGCCACTCCTGAACCACAGACAACGTCAGAGGCATCTTACCTGGGCTAAGAAGAAGAACTGGACTGTTGCCCAGTGGTCCAAAGTCCTCTTTTCAGATGAGAGCAAGTTCTGTATTTCATTTGGAAACCAAGGTCCTAGAGTCTGGAGGAATGGTGGAGAAGTTGCTTGAAGTCCAGTGTTAAGTTTCCACAGTCTGTGATGATTTGGGGTGCAATGTCATCTGCTGGTGTTGCTCCATTGTGTTTTTTGAAAACCAAAGTCACTGCACCCGTTTACCAAGACATTTTGGAGCACTTCATGCTTCCTTCTGCTGACCAGCTTTTTAAAGATGCTGATTTCATTTTCCAGCAGGATTTGGCACCTGCCCACACTGCCAAAAGCACCAAAAGTTGGTTAAATGACCATGGTGTTGGTGTGCTTGACTGGCCAGCAAACTCACCAGACCTGAACGTATTGTCAAGAGGAAAATGAGAAACAAGAGACCAAAAAATGCAGATGAGCTGAAGGCCACTGTCAAAGAAACCTGGGCTTCCATACCACCTCAGCAGTGCCACAAACTGATCACCTCCATGCCACGCTGAACTGAGGCAGTAATTAAAGCAAAAGGAGCCCCTACCAAGTATTGAGTACATATACAGTAAATGAACATACTTTCCAGAAGGCCAACAATTCACTAAAAATGTTTTTATTGGTCTTATGAAGTATTATAATTTGTTGAAATATATACATATATATACATACACAGTCATGGCCAAAATTATCTGCACCCTTGGTAAATATGATCAAAGAAGGCTGTGAAAATTAATCTGCATTGTTAATCCTTTTGATTTTTTTATTTAAAAAAATCACAAAAATCTAACCTTTCATTGGATAATAGGAATATAAAATGGGGGGAAATATCATTATAAAATAAATGTTTTTCTCTAATTCACATTGGCCACAATTAACGGCACCCTTTTATTCAATACTTTTTGAAACCTCCATTTGTCAGTTTAACAGCTCTGAGGTTTCTCCTATAATGCCTATAAAACTTATATTGTTAGAAAAGATTTCTATTTTGAACAAATGCTGCTCTGTTTAACTTTGTATTCATCAAAGAATCAAAGAAAAAAGTATCATGTTCCAAAAAAACAATATGAAGCAGCACAACAGTTTCAACACTCATAATAAATCAGCATATTAGAATGATTTCATCAAGGATCATGTGACGCTGAAGACTGCAGTGATGATGCTGAAAATTCAGCTTTGATCACAGAAATACATTTTATTTTAAAATATATTAAAATAGGAAACCAATATTAGAAATTGCAGTAAGATTTTACAGTATTACATTTTATTTTATTTTTGATGGAGTACACACAGCCTTGATGAGCACAAGAGACTCCCTTAAAAAACAGTAAAAATCTTACTGATCCCAAACTTTTGAGCTGCAGTATATATATATCATTTTAGAATTTTTACCACGTTAAATTGGAAGATTTTATAAAACTGTTGTTATTATTGTTATTTTTTGTATATATGTATATTTTTGTATGTTGATTGTTTTTATAAGACAAAATGTATTGAAATGATAATTGTGATCTTATTTGTTTTTTAAAATGTAAGTACTGTTTTTGCCATAAATCGCCATTGCTGCTGCTATGGCATTAAATCATAAATAAATAAAATAAATATTTGTTCTTTTTTTAAGAATAAACACTTCATTTTGATGAACTTCTCTCTAAACAAAAAAAAAAAAAAGATTTTTTTACATCAAGTAAATGATTTAAGAATGTTTAGATAAGACAAACATACTGCATAATGCATAACCTGCATAATGTCTGCATTATTCACTTTCACATCCATCTTAGTAAGTGTTTCAGCAGGTTTTTAGTGAACTAGTTAGTAGTTTGAGTGCTGACCACTGGAGGGAAGCACATACCTCTGGATCGACTCAGAAACATTTGTTAAAAATAATTGATTATGGATTGAGATGGTTTTTTTAGGTCAGGGTCGTTATTTGTATTTGTGTTAAAGTGTTTTATGCTTAAACATCTGGCCTGTTGTTTTCCTAGCCTTGACCTTATGACCCCTGTGCAGTCTCAGCACATCCATACCAGCACAACGGAAACTCAAAAAAATTATCCTGACCCCTGCGTCCTCTTGACCTTTGACCCCACCTTCTGAGGTCACTGACAGTGACCCCGCGCCCATGTCTCATGTTTATGAGCCGAATTAATCTGTGAAACACAAGAGCGTTTAGTGTTTTTCTGTTTCTCCCTGGTGTCGGTTTCAGCGTCGTTTGAAGCCTGAATGTGTTCACTGTGTAATTCACTAATGGCTGCTGTGGTTTTCAGTCTGTGATTTGCTGTCTGTGTTTGTTTTTGCAGTAACTTCTCCCACTACAGGGGTCGTTTCAGTATGCCGGGACACACGGAGAATCTGTGGTACAGGTACGAGCACTAAAACTCAAGACAAGCATCTGAGATCTTGAGCTGTTTTGCTTTGTTTTCTTTCTATGGAAGCTTGTTTCCACAATGGGATAAAAAAAAAAGTAATTATCTCACAGTTCTGAATATTTTACCACAATTCTGAGAAAAAAAAAACAGAATTGTGAGATATAATCTCATAATTGCTTTATATCTCGCAATTCTGACGTTATATCGCAATTCTGACTTTATATCGCAATTTTGAGTTTATATCACACTTTTGAGTTTATATCACACTTTTGACTGCATTTCACAATTTTCAGTTTATATCTCGCAATTCTGTCTTTGTTTTGTAGAGTTCATAACATACAATTCTGACTTTTTTCTCCAGAATTGCGATATAAAAAGTCTTAATTTTGAGAGAAAAAAATCGCAGTTACCTTGTTATTTAATTTTTTTTTTTATCCCGTGGCAGATACAAGCTTCCATATCTTTCAGACTAGAGGAAATAAAATATGTGTTTATTTTAATGCGCTTTATCTATTATATTTTTAAAGGCTGAGTTTTTTCTCAGAAATCTCCGCTTACACTATAATGAAAGAAAACTAGAAAGATTCTCCCTCTTTTATTCTGTAGTTCTTCACATGAGCTCAATTATAGTGTCTGGATAAACTATTTAAGAAAGGTCATAAGGTGCAGATTACAGTCAGTTAAGTGTGTTTGTTATGGTTCTCTGTGAAACCTCAGAATCATCTCTGAGCTGGAACATCATAATTGAGCGAGCGATATATCTGTGCTCGTGGGAGAAAGCTGGAAAAACTACTGAGGTTCTGCTTTAAACACACAGAGGATGATGATTCCAGCTCCGCTTTGTTGGATGATTGTTTTTCCCAGTCTAAAGAAACATTTTATTGTTTGCACAATCAGTTTTTGAAAACTGAAGCATGTTTATAACTGTGTGTAGCTGGAACGTCGGGCCCGCTCATATCATCTCCTTTTCCACTGAAGTCTATTTCTATCTGGAATACGGCCTGGATCTGCTCTTCAGACAGTATGAGTGGCTACAGGCGGATCTAAAGGTACAAATACACAACAGATGCTGCTGGGATGCTCCCAGAAATCAACTTCACTGTGGATGAACACTAAAAATCATGTTCATAGGTGTAGATGAGTGTGTTTCTTCATCAGGTTTGTAGAAATGTGTCTCTGCATCAGTGTCTCAGCGATGGATGCTCTGCAGTGAATGGGTGCCGTCAGAATGAGAGTCTGATAAAAACATCACAATAATCCACAGCACTCCAGTCCATCAGTTAACATCTGGAGAAGTTAGAAGAGGATTATTGTGATGTTTTTATCAGACTCTCATTCTGACGGCACCCATTCACTGCAGAGCATCCATTGCTGAGACACTGATGCAGAGACACATTTCTACAAACCTGATGAAGAAACAAACCCATCCTGATCTCAGATGAACTGAGGGTGAACACATTTTCAGCACTTTTTCATTTTTTGGTGAACTATTCCTTAAAACAGTTTTCCTGTAAAGTTTTCTTAAAACAATAATAAGGCATGTCTCCAAAGAATATGTCTTGTATATAGTTTCTTTTTTATAGTTTTAAGCGTAAATCTAAGGCTAATGCAAGGGAATATTCTTGAAGCATGATGTTCTGTTTGAAGGCATCGTCTTGATGTTGTGTGTTTGTGCTTCTCGCTCTCGTTGATCTCAAAGGAAGCGAACCGTCCTGAGAACCGAGCACAGCGGCCGTGGATCATCACGATGGGACACAGACCCATGTACTGCTCCACCGATGACGGAGACGACTGCACACAGTTCCAGAGCTACGTACGTCATCTGAAATCTGATGATTCTGTCAGTTCATCACAGAATCTAATGTGTGATTTAGTGCTGTCTAATTTAATGTTGTCTTTGGTTATGTCTGCTGTCTGACCGGTCTATCGTCCCGTTTCAGGTCCGACTTGGACGCAATGACACGAAGCCCGCTGCTCCTGGACTCGAGGATTTATTCTATCAGAATGGTAAGAGGTTATTTTAAGACATGAACTGGTTAGTTTTGAGATTTTGATCTATTTTGCTTCCATATTCAAAGATCTTTATTGTCATATGAACTAGGTACAATGAAATGTCATTTAATTTTGTTATCTCCTCAAATAGATAAAGTACAATTAAATCACTTAAATGTGTTTTCTTTCAAGTAGTCTGAAGGAATATCATGTATTTCAATTCCAGTCCATATCTTTAAAGAGTTTTTTTCTCTTACAAACTTTGTTCAAACTATATTCATATTTCATTCACACTGATTTATACAACATTTCACTCCTAAAAACATGGTCAAAATTTTTTTTTCTATCTGTTGCAAGGTAAAAAATTAATTTTTCCTCCATATTTTTAAATCTTGTTTTATGTTGTTTTCCAGTGAAAATATCAAAACATTCTTGAATTGAGATGCGTTTACTTGAGAGGCTTGTTTTCTGAAACAATTGTCAAACAATGTGTTAGTTTTTCCTAAAAACAAGGAAAAATATCTGCCAATGGGATCAGATAAATAATCTTAATTTGAAGGGCAAACAATATTATTTTTCTTACCTTATTGGCAGATATTTCTTTCTTGTTTTAAGCAAAACTCACTCAATGTTGATGCTTTTTTCAGAAAACAAAACTTAATGTCTTATGGCATTATTCTTCTCAAGTAAATATATATTGAATTATGACTGTTTAGATACTGGAAAACAAGACAAAAATACTAAGTAAAAAAAAAATTTTTGCAGCACATCAGTAATTTCTGATTTATGGAGTGATAATGAGAGAAATCCAAGATCTCGCTCTGGAAAAACCTTGCAACTTTAATATGGCAACAAAATCGAACAAGAATTTTCAACTTGACCTTATCCAATGTTCAGGTTTATGCTCTGGAAATTTAATTAGATTGTCTCATTTGCATATTTAAGCATAAGATCTCAGAAAACGTGTAATACTAAACAGTTGTCTAATGCACTGTGATTAATCAAGGGGTGAAGTATGATGGTATATATTAGTTAGATTTTTCCCTGTTCACGTGTAGTGTCTTGCCAGTGTTCCTCAATCAGTTGATCTGTTTAATGAACCTTTAATGATTGATTCTGATGAGATGCTGAATGTGTGTGTGTGTGTGTGTGTGTGTCAGGAGTGGATCTGGAGCTCTGGGCTCATGAACACGCATATGAGAGACTCTGGCCCGTCTACGATTACAAGGTAAATACTGAACACTGATCCGAGAGTGCTCCGTGATCTAAGCAGAAGTTTTCTATCAGATGTGACGGTGTGTTTGTGTCTTGCAGGTGTTTAATGGGAGCTCTGAAGAGCCGTATGTGAATCCTAAAGCACCCGTGCACATAATCACAGGTTCAGCAGTGAGTATAAGAAGCAGGACCAGCTATACACTGTGTATTGTTTGTGAAAACAGTATGTGAAGCATCCATAAATTTATCCCATAGAGATTTTAAAATAGTCTCCATTTACTGCATTTTAATCCATAAATCAAACCAACCACCCTATTGAAAAATAAATATACTTAAATGTATTTGAAATTGCTTAATAAAACTTAATAAAATGCCCTGCAATTGTGCTTTTAGTATGCTAAACTGGTATACTTAAAGTCTGTACTTAAAGTTTTGTACTTAATGCACTTTAATTGAGCAGACGTACAATTAAAGATATACTTAGTATATTTATTTGTGCTAAAGTGGAACTATTGCAAGTATACATCAGATACAATTTAAATATTTTGCTTTTAAATTATTCAAAAATCCTACAATCCTCATCAAAAGTGACATTAAAACACATTTTAGACTTAATATTAAGAAAAGTGCATTGTGCACAAGTAATATTCCAAGTAAAGTTTAATTATCATTTTTATATCAGTAAGTCTCGAGTTATCTGTGAGTAAATATGTTAATAGATTTGAACTATACTTGGTATGAAATAAATGTGTTTTAAATATGTTACTTTTTTACTAGGGCAGCTATGAGGAGAATCACAACAGACAAAACCAGACAAAAAGACAAAGAAAAAAAGACGGAAATCTGTTCTAAGAACATTTAGTCAGGGTTATTATACTTAACTAAAACTATAAAAACATTTTGTTTCTCTAAAAAAAAAAAAAATGAACCAAAATAAAATATTTTTTAAAAATTCAGCTGTTTGGCAAGGTAGCATTTCTCATTTTCATTTAGTTTATCCTGATGTACTTAAATATCTAAAGCTAAAACCAAAATAAATTAATTAAACTGTATAGACATATCAAAAAGAAATTAAATGAAAATTGATGGTTTTCAGTCTGAAATAGTTTGAAGTTTAACGTAGTTTTAAAAGCTTAAAGTTTGAATGTTTTGAAGGCAATATAGTCTGTCATAGATAGATAGATAGATAGATAGATGCTAAGGACCTCAGAGTGGTTGCTAGGGTACTTGGAGTGGTTGCTATGATGGTTGCTAGGGTACCCGGGGTGGTTGCTAGGGTGTTGCTATGCATCGTGTTGCATGTTTGCATTTTAAATTAAATTTACATTAAAAAATTGACTTCCAGCTCATTCATCACTGGAAATGGAAGGTCGAGTTGAGTGCATTGCATTGTGGGATGCACACGCGTGTTCATGTTTGATTTGTGATTTTGTTCAGGGCTGTCGAGAGAAACACGACGGCTTCATCCCCAAACCCCGCGACTGGAGCGCGTTCAGAAGCACGGATTACGGATACACACGCATGCGTCTGATCAACAGCACACACCTGTACCTGCAGCAGGTGTCCGATGACCAGGTAACTCCCGCTGCGCTCAGAGACCATGTGTGTGAGACGTCTGAAGACTAAAGGCCATTGCACACTGAGTCCCAAATTCTCATCCGAAATTTTCACACGTTAAAAAATAAATACAACCTCGCGCTGTCTTATGTAATTGAACTTAATGCTGCGTGTAGACAGTAGAACATTAATAAACAATACAGTAGTGGATTTAACATAAAGTCTAACATTAAAATGCATGCTTTTTATGTACCCTTCTCACTTTAAATACTTTGGTGAGTTAATAAGTATATTGCTAACACTTTAGTGTCCAATTCTCAATATTAATAATAAACTTAAAAATAATAAACTTATTATTCTTATTCTGCAAGACCTTATTCTAAATCCTTAATCCTACACAATTCTTAAACTTTACTAAGTATTAATAAGCAGTATATTGAGTCATAGTTAATAGTGAGAACTGGACTCTAATCTAAAGTGTGACCAGAATAATTGATGTAGAATTAAAAGAAGCGTTTCATGTTTATCCTTGTATTAATAACTTGTCGAGGTTGATATAGGATTTAGAAAGTTATTAGTAATTAAATCATTTTTGGAGAGAGTAATTTGAACAGTAATCTAATTACACTGTTGAAGATTAGTAATTAGTAACTAGTAATTAATTACTTTTTTAGAGTAACCTTACCCAACACTGGGATTGGATGGACCCAATATTTCTTTTAACAAGAGACAAAGAAAGAGGAAATATTGGGTCCATCCAAGAGAAAGGACAACAAAATCATCTTCACTGCTTGTTTTGTGAATATTTTTCGCAACGGATTAATTAATACACATCAGACACAGTTTGCAAAGTTTCTGATGAATTTTTAGGATGAAAAAACGCATGGGAAAATTTCTGACCTTAACTCCAGCTTTCTCTGACTGTGTGCAGTACGGCAGAGTCATCGATCAGATGCTGCTGGTGAAGGAGAAGCACGGAGCGGACGCCTGGCGCTAAGCATCCACACACTCTCAGGAAACACCGTCGATGGTGAGACGCACTTTAATCAAACAAACGAGGGAACGAGGATCAAACGTGACGCTCTCACGCAGCAGACTTCTTCAGAATCCTTCCAGACGGATCATACGTGACCCCGCATGGAGCACAAAACCAGTCATGAGGGTCAATTTTTTGAAATTGAGATTTATAAATCATTTTATTAATCCATTGATGTATGGTTTGTTGGACAATATTTGTCTGAGATACAACTATTTGAAAATCTGGAATCTGAGGGAGCAAAAAAATCTAAATATTGAGAAAATCACCTTTAAAGTTGTTCAAATGAAGTTCTTAGCAATGCATATTACTAATCAAAAATGAAGTTTTGATATATTTATGGTAGGAAATTTACTAAATATCTTCATGGAACATGATCTTTACTTAATATCCTAATGATTTTTGGCATAAAGGAAAATTTTATAATTTTGACCCATACAATGTATTGTTGGCTATTGCTACAAATATAGCTGTGCTGCTTATGACTGCTTCTGTGCTGCAGGGTCACATATTCTTGTTCATCTTACAGGTTTCTTCTGGATCTTGGTTTGGATGAACTGAATGCGGGTTAAAATGTCTACTTTTGATTGTACTTGTAAATTATTATATTTTTATAAGGAGATAAAGTACTGTATGATATACTTGATTTTTTTAAAACTATGAACTCTGTTCCAAAACCTAGTGAGCTTCCAATTTAGACAGCGTTTTAAGTCTGAAACATTATGCTGTGTTCTAAAGGGACGTTCACACACAACACGATTTTACATTTAGAAACATAAACATTAGGTTTACATACTTTACTTAAAGCCTTTATATATAATGCAATATAAACATATTTTAATGCATTAATTATGTCTTGTAATGCACCTTATAATGCATCGTATGAATAGTTGTAACCACAGTAATAATGCATTATAATACTTTGTTATTCAGTCACACATTTAGAAAGTATAATGCATTAAAACACACGACAAACAAACCTTCAACAAGGCTTTAAGTTTTATCAGAACTACTTGTTAACTTAAAATGTTGTTATACTTAAAGTCTTTTAACTTGAGTGAGACATTTGATAAAACTGTTGCAAAAGACACATGATGATTTAAAATTGAGTTTAAATAGATAAAATAACTAAAACTAAAATGTAAAAAATTAATAAAAAACAAAAGCACACAACTTTAACTAAAATGAAAACAGAAAATGTAAAAATAAAATCTCACAAATAAAAAAATATATACAATTATAATAATATCTCAGTGATTAAAACAACACATTTACAAAATGCAAAAGTAGTGCCCCTAAATAACCTTCATTATACCAGAATGCATTGCAACAAAAATCATCCATCAATCAAGCAAGAGAACCATATTTTTTTAGAATTGTTTCGGCATGTAAAAATATAGAAAAAAAGAGTCCCATCTAATTTTAAACAAACTATTTGTCCTAATATTTGTGCTTTTTTTTTTTTTTTTTGCATATAGCTGCTTTTATTTGTGTTGTTATCTTAGCAACATTTAAAACAGCACGACTGATTTGAGTCGTCTTAGAAGTGTGCTGTCTATGTAGTGCACTAGGGTTTGGAACAGAGTGAATATGAACACATGCTGCTGCTTTGAATTCACAATGAGCTTTAATAAATTCATTCTGTCACAGTAACTGGTGTCTGTTTGAGTTTTACCATGGTAAACTCGTTTCAGTGTGATCTGCTGGGGCTGATGTGTTTTCTGCTGTGACGGACATCCGCTGCACATTAACTCTACGCGTGTTACGCAACGCGACCATAGCTGTGGTTAACGCAGATCAGCAGGAGAAAACACTTCACAGAACAGGACTGATTCACATTATAGAATTCATTTCATAAACTGTGTGTCGTCTGGAGAACGGCTGGAGCTGCTGCGGATGCAGCATAAAAGTCTATTTTAAAATCAGTTTGAAATCAGTAGATCTCATTCTTTAAGGGTTTATTTGAAAAAGACTTAAATTTAATTAAAATTAATGTTTTAATATATTTTTTTTTCTTTGAAGCATTGCTAATGCAAGGCATTTATATTTAGAGGCATTTATAATTTATTCCTTAAATTTTCTTTAATTGGTCTTAAAAGATCTTAAAAAGTCAAAAGTCAATTTAGTTAATACATTTCTATGGGAGTGTTTATTTAAAGTTGGAAGTAGCATCAGATCTTTTCTTCTGTATTGTGACGTATCAAAAAAGAATAAATGTTGGGCGGGGCTTGGTTCTGTCCATCGGCTGCTGATTGGATGTTAAGATGAGATGTGGGCGTGGCAGATCAGAATGAGAGATTGTAGTGGATTGTACGAAAGGGGCGGAGTTTAACCTCACTCAGTGATTGGAGAACTCTGTCATTCCTCTGGAATTTTGACATTTTCATTTAAAAAAAAAAAGTTATATAAAGGTATCATAAATATCATTTTCTTTATAGAATTTTAGTTTCATGCTGACTTTAACCTTCAAGTTGTGTTTTCTTTCTCCTGAAAATGCTGGTTAATGTTCTGGCATTGGACTAAACCTGTTTTCTTTCGATGAGCAAAGGTTTGTGTTTGTTTCTAGAGCTGATTGATCGCGGGCCTCAATGATCTGAACCTCTGCACTTCAGATTTTGAGTGAACGCTGCCAGAATCATCCAGAACCATGATTTTAGCACTCAGAAACAGATACTGCGCTTCTTGTTTTCTCCATCATGTGTTCCTCACAGCAGCAGCTTCTTCTCTGGATTGTGTGTTTGACGGGTCGGAGACGTACTGCTGGGAATAAAGATAAACTCCTGCAGTAAACGTGAATCAGACCGCAGCATGTGCTGCCGCTCTCGTGTGTTTACATCTCACTGCCTGGAAAAAACTCTCTCAGATGAATTTCTATCAAAACATCATTTCTGTGGCATATCAGTGATGCTAGAGATGAACAGAGGAACAAAAATGACCTTTAAAAAGAAAGAACTCTGAAAGAACAACGTGAGACTAGAGAGCATTGATTGATTGATTGATTGATTAATTAACTGACTACAGTAGTGGAAAATCTTTTACTATACTATTATAGTTTATTTTTGTATTTTCTGTTTTCACTTTAATTTTGGTTAAAGTATTGGTATATTTATTGTGTTTTTATTACTTTTTTCTCTAAATATGTCTGTATAGCTTCTATTAATTTTATTTCAGTTTTAGTTATTTTAGTACACCAAGTTTATTTCAGTTCATGTTTATTTTATTTCAAGTAACATTTTTATGGTTTTAATTTTAGTTTTTATTATAGTTTTAATTTTTAAAACTTTATTTTAGTTTTAGTCATTTTAGTACATCAAAACTAAATGAAAGCAAGAACTAGCTGGAAAGCTTGAGATTTTTAATGCTTTATTTCAAGTGACAATTTTTTTATTATATATAATTGTTAATATTGTTTTTAAATATAATTTAATATAGTTTTATTTTAGTTTAATGTAGTTTTTATTCATTTTTATTTCAGTTTTAATTATTTGAATACATCAATTTGCCTTGGCAACTACAACCCGAATTCCGGAAATGTTGGGACGTTTTTTAAAATTTGAATAAAATGAAAACTAAAAGCCTTTAAATCACATGAGCCAATATTTTATTCACAATAGAACATAGATAACATAACATGTTTAAACGGAGAAATGTTACACTTTTATCCACTAAATGAGCTCATTTCAAATTTGATGCCTGCTACAGGTCTCAAAAAAGTTGGCATTTTGAAAAGATTCAGCTGAGAGAACATCTAGCAACTAATTAAGTTAATTGACATCAGGTCTGTAACATGATTAGCTATAAAAGGGATGTCTTAGAGAGGCAGAGTCTCTCAGAAGTAAAGATGGGCAGAGGCTCTCCAATCTGTGAAAGAGTGTGTAAAAAGATTGTGGAATACTTTAGAAACAACGTTCCTCAACATCAAATTGCAAAGGCTTTGCAAATCTCATCATCTACAGTGCATAACATCATCAAAAGATTCAGAGAAACTGGAGAAATCTCTGTGCGTAAGGGACAAGGCCGAAGACCTTTGTTGGATGCCCGTGGTCTTCGGGCCCGCAGACGACACTGCATCAGCATCAGTCATTGACATTACTAAATGGGCCCAGGAATACTTCCAGAAACCACTGTCGGTGAACACAATCCACCGTGCCATCTGCAGATGCCAACTAAAGCTCTATCATGCAAAAAGAAGCCATATGTGAACATGGTCCAGAAGCGCCGTCGTGTCCTGTGGGCCTAGGCTCATTTAAAATAGTCTGTTTCAAAGTGGAAAAGTGCTCTATGGTCAGACGAGTCCAAATTTGACATTCTTCGCGGACGCCGTGTCCTCCGGGCTAAAGAGGAGGGAGACCTTCCAGCGTGTTATCAGCGTTCAGTTCAAAAGCCAGCATCTCTGATGGTATGGGGGTGCATAAGTGCATACGGTATGGGCAGCTTGCATGTTTTTGAAGGCACTATGAATGATGAAATGTATATAAAGGTTTTAGAGCAACATATGCTCCCCTCCAGAAGACGTGTATTTCAGCAGGAGAATGCAAAACCACATACTGCAGCTATTACAACAGCATGGCTGCGTAGTAGAAGAGTCTGGGTGCTGAATTGGTCTGCCTGTAGTCCAGGTCTTTCACCTATAGAGAACATTTGGCGCATCATTACATGAAAAATACGTCAAAGACGACCACAAACTCTTCAGCAGATGGAAACCTATATCAGGCAAGAATGGGACCAAATTCCAACACCAAAACTCCAGAAACTCATAACCTCGATGACGTCTTCAAACTGTTTTGAAAGGAAGAGGAGATGGTAAACATGCCCCCCGTCCCAACTATTCTGAGACCTGTAGCAGGCATCAAATTTGAAATGCTCATTTTGTGCATAAAAGTGTAAAATTTCTCAGTTTAAACATTTGTTATGTTATCTATGTTCTATTGTGAATAAAATATTGGCTCATGTGATTTAAAATTCTTTTAGTTTTCATTTTATTCAAATTTAAAAAAACGTCCCAACATTCCCGGAATTCGGGTTGTACTGTAGCTTAAATCAATTTTTATTTTTTTAATATATATTATTTCAGTTCCTGTTTATTTTATTTCAAGTAACAGCTTTTCTTTTTTATGGTTTTAATTGTAGTTTAATAGTGTTTTATTCATTTTTAGCTATTTTAATATATCAAGTTAAACCCAATTAAAATGAGAAATGTTTTTAATATTTTATTTCAGTTAGTTTCCCCCCCCCCCCAAGTAAGTAATTTTGTAACAGTTTTAATTGTATTTAAACGATCATAACCCCGTCTGGAGTGGCAGAGGCTCTTTTCCGTCACAGGAAGTGGAGTCTGAGGTTTATCTGTCCTGGTTTCCTGTGAGTCACTCGAGGCTTTGTATCATACGTCTCCAGAACTGAAGACCTGATGTTCACCAGCCAAAAACAGCAGGCTAAGATAACAGGCTTCCTCTGGAGACGGATCAGGTGTGTAACTCTGATGACTCTCTGTGTGGAGATCTTCACAGGAGCTCAGAGATCCAGAGACGCTGTGATCAGATCTGAACCCATCAAACTGAGATCTTACAGAGAACACATGGATGAATCCTTCAAGATCTCCATCTTCTGTCTCAGTAGAGTCACTGCTTCGGGTACTTTCATCAGTTTCACTTCTGCTTCCAACCAGTGTTATTTTAGTATTGAGATAATATTATAATTGCTTGAATACAGTTATAAAATTGACAGATAGCTATGGAAGCCTGTTTCCACCAATAAATTTAAAAAAGGTGATTGATACTTTTTATCTTACAATTCTGACTTTATAATTTGCTATTCTGACATTATATCTCGCAATTATGACTTTTTCCTCACAATTATGACTTTTTCCTCACAATTATGACTTTTTTCTCGCAATACTGAAATTTTTTCTGGTAATTTTGACTTTTTTCTCGCAATTCTGACTTTTCTTCTGTCAATACTGACTTTTTTCTCACAATTCTAACATTTTTCTCACAATTCTGAATTTTTTCTTGCAGTTCTGAGTTTATAATTTGCAAATGTGACTTTATATCTCGCAATTCTGACTAATTTGCTATTCTGACATTATATCTCGCAATTGACTTTTTTCTCGCAATTCTGACTTTTTTTCTTGCAATTCCGACTATAATTTGCAATTTTAAACATTTTCTCACAATTCTGACTTAATATTTCACAGTTGACATTTCTTCTGTCAATACGGACTTTTTTCTCACAATTCTGACTTTTTTTCTCTGAATCCTGACTTTTTTCTTAGAATTGCGAGATATAAAGTCACATTTACCATTTACCCTAAGCTGAGACTTTGTTTCATCTTTAAAGTGTCTGTGCGGTTGCTATGGTGTTCTCTGGTTGCTAGGTGAGATCCTGTGGTCCGTAGATGTGATTGGGGTCCTTCAGTGTGCGTCTGTGGAGTTTCTCCTGGTGTTTTGGGTGAAAACGGTGCATCTGATCTGCACAGGATCTGAGGAATCCGCTTTAATGCTCACAGAAGGTTCTAGTGATTCTCACCCTAGTAAACTAATAAGCAGATGAATGTAGTGAATGCAGTTCTCGTCTCTTCCCAGCATTCACGGCACAAAGTGTCTCTTCATGAAGTGACTCGGAGTCTCTCCAGGATTGAGAAGAGCTATGAGAGAAATGCCACACGTGTTTGGTCCATCAGACGCTGATCTGCAGCTCAATCCAGCACTTCTCTGTCATTCTGATGAGCTCTGAAAGCAAACTGTGCTCCATCTGTTATGTAACTGCATCTGCTTCCATTCAGACGCTTCTTTTCTCAGTTTATACGGTAATCTGAGCATGTGTTTTCTGTTGCTTCTCCACCGCTGAAGAACTCAACTGAGTGAAATATTATGCACATGATATGCATTTTATTTCATTTTTGGGTCCCAGCTAACAGGGAACATTCTTCACTAATGTTATATAATTGTGCGGACAAAACATTCTTAACGTAATGTTTGTGGAACTGTATTAATATTTGATATACATTCTTGTAACATAGAGAAAGAGTTGTAGAACAAACATTCTTAGAACGACATCATGATGTTATTTGCACTTGAACATTCTAAGAAACGTTTTTAACCTGTAACTAATGTTGTAATTACAAGAAAACTGGACATTTTAGTGATGTTAGAATATTACAAATAATGTTTTAATTTGGGTGAAAATAAAGCTTGCGGAAGACTGTAAGAAATATCTTTGTAACCTTTACGTAGCATTATAATCACAACAAGAAAACTGGAGATTTTTAATTAAATTTGTTACCTGGTTTATTCCTTTTAAAACTTGCTGTTTATTTACCACTAATGTGATTCTTATTCAGCACAGAAAAAAAATATATATATATATATTTAAAATATATATATATGTGATTTATATAAATATAATAAAAATAAATAAATTAAAAAATATATATATATTTATATATATATATATATATATATATATATATATATATATATATATATATATATTTGATTACATTTCAATATTTCCTTTTTCCTTATATTTTGTATATTTTATTATATTTCACTTATATTTTTATATTTGATTCTATTTTAATATTTTCCCCTTTTTTCCCTTATATTTAGTTTATTTGATTATATCTCTGTATTTTCCGCCCTATTTTATTTTACTTCATTTTACTATTATTTCTGCACAAAAGAGAAAGTAAATTTTGACATCCTGTCCTCTATTTTTGATAGGACTCATATAGTGATAGGACTTGCAATTTCTTAATTGAAAGTATGAAGTATAAAATCATAAATAGCAAAACTGACATTACCCTTATATTGAGCAGCTGAATTAGTTCATATAATAGCATAACAGAAAAACATGAAGATTTCAGTGCTGATTTATTAGTGCATGAACTTGTGAAGTGTTTGCATTGAGTTCATATTGGATGCCCGTAGAAGGAAGCACAGGAAGCTCTGCGTCAGATTACAGCAGTGTTTGTCTCCAGACGTCTCGAGGTTTACGGGAGATGGTTGTTGTGCCGTTGTTGTGCGGTTTCCATGGTGACAGATGTGGGCGCTTATCAGACTGACCGCTTGTGTGGCCTTCGCCGAAGCATCAGCAATGAATGTGATTGCTTCAGTTCTCCATATGTCTCTCTGAATGAATCATCTCACAACAAAACGAACAAAAAACAATCATAAAGTGTTGTTTAAAATCACTGCAGATGAATTGTAGTCACGCTGCAGGACTCTGATTCACATCTTCAAGGAAGACATTGAGTGTGTGACTGGATTTTATCTTTGGTGAACTGATTGATGAACTAAGAAAAGTTATATGATTAATAAGTCACGCCAACATGTTTTTTTTTTTTTTTCATTACTTTAACTCATCAAAATATAATTTCAAATTTCAACTTAATTTTTTAAGTTGTGAGGTTCAACAAGAGAAGATTTTTAAAAAGAATTGTAGAGTTGAAATGACTTGTACAGCCATTTGATTTTACTTGAAAATGTTTTTAAGTTGAATTAATTTTGGAAACAGGCTTCCATTGCTATCTGTCAATTTTATAACTGTATTCAAGTTTGTGGTTTTTGGTGTTTTGATTTGGGCTTGATTTTTTTTTTGGTGCTCTTCTTTTGCTGTTTTTTTTTTTTGTCAAGTCAAGTCACCTTTATTTATATAGCCCTTTTAACAATACAGATTGTGTCAAAGCACTTAACAGTATCAAATTGGAGGATAGAGTGTCAGTAATGTATAATGATAAGATTAAACACTCAATTTTCAGTTAAAGGCATTTCATTATTGAATTCAGAGATGTCATTGTCTAGCTCAGTTTAGTTTAAATAGTATCTGTGCAATCAAATCGGCGATAATCGCTAGAAATTAAGTGTCCCCAACTGAGCAAGCCAGAGGCGACAGCGGCAAGGAACCAAAACTCCCTCCGAGACAGAATGGAGAAAAAAACCTTGGGAGAAACCAGGCTCAGTCGGGGGTCAGTTCTCCTCTGACCAGACGAAACCCGCAGTTCAAAAGTTTATATTTCTATTTTAATTTTGTTGCAATTTCTAACAATAGTAGTATTATGTAGTTAGGTATTTTATTATATTTTAGTTATTTTGTTATTTTTGGTTGATATATCTGGGGATATATCTCTGGGGCTCATCTGGGTGTGCTGGTCTCCGCTGACGATCAGGGCTGTAGACATCATCTCTTGGTGCTGATCCACCATCTGATCGGATACGAACTGAGAAACAGAATAGGAAAGAAACAGACAAATATTAGCGTAGATGCCATTCTTCTTACGATGTAACGAGTACATCGTGTGTTATGGGAGTGTTCGGTTCGGTTGATCTAATTAATGCAGCCTAACAATCCTTTAACGGATTTGAATAATAGAAGCGTATTAATGTGTTATGTGTACGCCAGGCTAAAGAGATGGGTCTTTAATCTAGATTTAAACTGACAGAGTGTGTCTGCCTCCCGAACAGTGTTAGGTAGACTGTTCCAGAGTTTGGGTGCTAAATAGGAAAAGGATCTGCTGGCCGCAGTCGATTTTGATATTCTAGGTATTATCAAACGGCCGGAGTTTTGAGAACGCAGCGGACGTGGAGGACTATAATGCGATAAGAGCTCGCTCAAGTACTGAGGAGCTAAACCATTCAGGGCTTTATAAGTAATTAACAAGATTTTAAAATCTATCCGATGTTTGATAGGCAGCCAGTGCAGTGTTGACAGAACCGGGCTAATATGGTCATATTTCCTGGTTCTAGTAAGGACTCTAGCTGCTGCATTTTGGACTAACTGTAGTTTGTTGATCAAGCGTGCAGAACAACCACCTAATAAAGCATTACAATAGTCTAACCTTGAGGTCATAAACGCATGAATTAACATTTCTGCATTTGACGTTGAGAGCATTGGTCGCAATTTAGATATGCTTTTGAGATGAAAAATGCAGTTTTACAGATGCTAGAAACATGGCTTTCAAATGACAGATTGCTATCGAACAGCACACCTAGGTTCCTGACTGATGAAGAAGAATTTACAGAGCAGCCATCAAGTGTTAGACAGTGTTCTAGGTTACATGTGGGGTTTTTAGGTCCGATAATTAACACCTCTGTTTTTTCAGAATTTAGCAGTAAAAAATTATTCGTCATCCAGTTTTTATATCGACTATGCATTCCGTTAGTTTCTCAATTTGGTGTGTTTCACCGGGCCGAAGAAATATAGAGCTGAGTATCATCAGCATAACAGTGAAAGCTAACACCATGTCTCCTGATAATATCTCCCAAGGGTAACATATAAAGCGTGAAAAGTAACGGCCCTAGTACTGAGCCTTGAGGTACTCCATACTGCACTTGTGATCGATATGATACCTCTTCATTCACTGCTACAAACTGATGGCGGTCAGATAAGTACGATTTGAACCATGCTAAGGCGCTTCCACTAATGCCAACAAAGTTTTGTAGTCTATTCAAAAGAATGTTGTGGTCGATAGTGTCGAACGCAGCGCTAAGATCCAGTAGAACTAATAAAGAGATACAACCACGATCAGATGATAGAAGCAGGTCATTTGTAACTCTAATGAGAGCAGTCTCAGTACTATGATACGGTCTAAATCCTGACTGGAATTCCTCACAGATATCATTTTTCTCTAAGAAGGAATATAATTGTGAGGATACTACCTTTTCTAGTATCTTTGACAGAAAAGGGAGATTTGAGATTGGTCTGTAATTAACTAGATCTTTGGGGTCAAGTTGTGGTTTTTTAATGAGAGGCTTAATAACAGCCAATTTGACGGTTTTGGGGACATATCCTAATGACAATGATGAATTAATAATAGCCAAAAGAGGATCTATGACTTCTGGAAGCAGCTCTTTTAGTAGTTTAGATGGAATCGGGTCTAACATACATGTTGTTGGTTTAGATGATTTAACAAGTTTATACAATTCTTCCTCTCCCACAGTAGAGAATGAATGAAATTGTTCCTCAGGGGATCTATAGTGAGCTATCTGATGCGATACTGTAGCTGACGGCTGCAAGGATACAATTTTATCTCTGATAGTATCGATCTTGGAAGTGAAGTAGTTCATAAAGTCATTACTGCTATGCTCTTGGGAAATGCCAACACCTGTTGATGCTTGATTTTTCGTTAATTTAGTTACTGTATTGAATAAATACCGAGGGTTATGTTTGTTTTCTTCTAGAAGAGACAAAAAGTAATCAGATCTAGCAGTTTTTAATGCTTTTCTGTAGGATAGGGTACTTTCCCGCCAAGCTAAAATAAAAACCTCTAATTTAGTTTTCCTCCAGCTGCGCTCCATTTTCCGGGCTGCTCTCTTTAGGGTGCGAGTGTGCTCATTATACCACAGTGTTGGACTCTTATCTAAAGTGCTAGAAAAGAGAGAGTCCATAGTTCCTGTTACATCATCAAGTTGTTCTGAGCTATTGGATATGCTGAGGAACTGAGATAAGTCAGGAAGATTATTTATAAAGCAGTCTTTTGTGGTAGAGGTAATGGTTCTACCATATTTGTAACAAGAAGTTGGCTTTACAGCTTTAGCTATATGGAATATACAGGAGACTAGATAATGATCTGAGATATCATCGCTCTGCTGCAAAATTTCAACGCCACTGACATCAATTCCAGTGGCAAAATTTTGTGATTTAAAGTGAGTTTTGGGTGGTTTGTAGGTGGTTTTCATGGTTTATGAGTGGTTTTGGGTTGTTTTTGGTGTGCTTTTAATGGTGGTTTAAGAGTGGATTTTAGTTGGACTTGTATTTTTTGGTGTTTTTAATTTATTAATGAATTATTTTGGTTTTTGGTGGGGATTTTTTGGTTGTAAGGGGGATTTCTGGTAGTTTATAAGTGTTTTTTTTGGCATTTTGGGGTTGTTTCTTGGTGGGAGTTAGGTTTTTTTGGTGCTTTTGGTGTTTTTTTGTCATTTAAGATGG
Organism: Onychostoma macrolepis; assembly: GCF_012432095.1. NCBI lineage: Eukaryota > Metazoa > Chordata > Actinopteri > Cypriniformes > Cyprinidae > Onychostoma > Onychostoma macrolepis. The sequence goes on along the minus strand of NC_081171.1, from coordinate 636,697 downwards.
GTTTTGGGTGAATTATGAGTGGTTTTGGGTTGTTTTGGTGTTTTTTTATGGTGGTTTATGGTGGTTTATGAGTGGTTTGTTGATGTATTTTTGGTTAGGTTTTTGTTATTTATAGTGATGTTTTGGTGGTTTATGGTAGTTTATGGGTGGATTTTTTTTTTTCTGTTTTTTTATTGTGAGGTTTTGATGGTTTATGGGTGTCGCAACCCACTGGACTCTAGTTTTGTCTCTGCCTGTGTTCCCTTCCTGTTTGCCCATATTTGGTTCTGTTCTTGTTCTCATTAATTCATTGTCTAATTATTAGTTAATCACCTTCACTGTGTCCACCTGTCTGTCCCTCGTTATCTGCCCTATATGAGTTCCTGTCCTTTGAGTTCTGGTTGTCGGTTATTGTTAATGTTACCCTGTGTGTGCTGAATCTCCTCATCTTGAGTTATATTAAATACCTTATTCTCTTTAAACCTTCGTCTTCATGTGGCTATTGTGTGTGCACTGCACAGTGACCGTGACAGAATAACCGACCTAAGAAGTAAAGTATAGCGGCATCTTCCCCTCGTTTTGTTTTCCGTTTTTGCCAGTTTTTTGCTTGTCATGGATGATCCTGCTGTCCTCGTCCTCCTGCTGGAGCAGGGGGGCCGCTCTCTCGAGGACCACACCGAAGACTTTGTGTTTCTTGCCAGCCTGACACACTACCCGGACAACTGCCTCTGCTCGTTTTATCAAGCTGGACTGAACACCTCCACACAAGCACAGTTGTCTGGGGACGGTCCTCAAGAGAGCCTCACCACCTTCATCGAGTGGGTACTGGTGTCCTGCAAGTCACACCGGCGACGGTGGACACAGCTGTGGAGATCGCGGGGGCTATGGATAGCCCCGCCCACGGCGCCTGGGGGTGAGTACGAGCTGGACCTGAGAGACTTAATAGACTTTCATTCGGATACACTTGTCATTCAGCCATCTCCCGAACTGTATGCCTGGGAATATATCCCACCCACCCAACCTCCCTCTCCCACCTCCTCTTATTGATCTGGCCCCTGTTTCAACACCTTCATCGCTGGATTCCGTCAGCCTCTCTGCTCACCCTCAGCTCACCATCTGTGGCGGGGGTTCGCCGCTGGTCTGCCGATCTCCAGCTCCATTGGCGTTGATTCTGGAGGATCCCTCGACGCCTTCAGCCTCCGAGGCCCAGACTCCGCCTCGGTCCTGCGACCCAGCGGCTCCAGCTCCCTCGTCTCCACCGGAGCCCGTCAGTCCACCAGCTCCACCAGCTCCACCGGGCTCCCTCGTCCCTCCGGCTCCGCCTTGGTCAGTCGTCCCCCTACCTCCACCTCGGGAGTGCACTCCTCCAGCTTTGCTCCGTCCTTCTGTCCCTCTGGCTCCGTTGGGCTCCTCTTTCCCTCCACCTGCTCCGCCGCCGTTGGTCGGCCCCATGGAGTTGGTGGCCACTCCTCCACCATGGCTCCTCCATGGGCCACCATCATGACTGTGGCCTGGGTACCGCCGGGCTCCCCCTGCTCCAAGTCCCTCCTGTCTCCGTCCTGGCTCCTCCCTCCATCTGATCCGCCCTGGCTCCTTCCATTTCCACCCTGGACTCTGTTAGTCGTCCTCCTCCCGGGTGTCCGTTGTCCGCCCGAACCTCCTCCAGTATTGTCTGCCTGCCTGCCTTCCTGCCGGCCTTTCGCCGTCCCCTGTCACCATCCCACATCCACTCCTTTTTCCTCCTCCTGAGTCCCCCACCGTCCCTCCCTTTGTTCCACGGCGTGAGGCCACATCTTCCGGGAGAGGGGCGAACTGTCACAACCCACTGGACTCTAGTTTTGTCTCTGCCTGTGTTCCCTTCCTGTTTGCCCATATTTGGTTCTGTTCCTGTCCTCATTAGTTCATTATCTAATTATTAGTTAATAACCTTCATTGTGTCCACCTGTCTGTCCCTCGTTATCTGCCCTATATGAGTTCCTGTCCTTTGAGTTCTGGTTGTCGGTTATTGTTAATGTTACCCTGTGTGTGCTGAATCTCCTCATCTTGAGTTATATTAAATACTTTATCCCCTTTAAACCTTCGTCTTCATGTGGCTATTGTGTGTGCACTGCACAGTGACCGTGACAATGGGTGGATTTTGGTTATTTTTTTGTATTTAGAGTGAGGTTTTGGTGGTTTACGGTAGTTTATGGGTGGATTTACTTTTTTTTTATTGTGAAGTTTTGGTGGTTTTTGAATGTGCTTAATTTAGTATGGGCAAAAATGAATATTTACATTCATTCAGCAAACACTTTTATCCAAAGCAGCTTATAAATGAGTAACAACACAAACCATTTGGGCAACGATTTACATTAAGGTCCCATTAGTAATGTTAGTTAATGTGTTAAATACCAATGAGCAATACATTTATTAAAGTATTTAGTAACATTTGTTCATGTTAGCTCAGGTCCATTAATTAATATATAACCAGATAAAACTATTCCATTTTAATATTGTGTTGCTAAATGTCAAAATTAATAATATTATTAATAATAAAAACAACAATAATAATAATACATTCCATGAATAATAATTACATTAACAATAATATTTAAATTTCAATAAATAATTTAAATAAAATAATAATAGAATGAATTAATATAAAATAACAAATTAATAATTAATAAATACTTAGAAGTATTTTTCATGTTAACTATAATGTAGTTAGCTAATGTTAATAAATGGAACATTATTGTAAAGTGTTAACATCATTTGAGCCACAATATTCACAGTGCAACAATATAAGTGTGAAAGGAGAAACGTGTTTCCGATCTGATGTGTTCCGGACTGAAATATCTGAGAAGCGTTTCCTGATGGATCTGAGTTCCTTATATGGACAGGAACATCCGCAAGGCTCTGACTCAGATGATGAAGAGCATCCAGCTACAGACTGGGAAAAACAATTAGTTGCATAAGTAGGGAAATCTCAACCTTGAACTCGGATTTGTCAGCAACTGGGAATGACAGGAATCCTCTTAACCGAGTTGAAGCTGTTCCGGAACCACATTATGGAATTGGCTGATGTATTAACCCCTTCTTAATAAATTTGACTAATTATCCCCAGTAGCGTTCAGTGGAATATGTGTATTTAATTTGAACTAATGGGTCTGTGTTCATCATGATGTACAGTGACAGAAATGTGTTGAAATGTAATGAATCATGTTTGGAAATGCTGCGACTTTCCAGTGTTTATATATAATTGTCAATTTAAGTATCCATTTTGTACAATTAATTCTATAAAAAAATGCAGTAGAAACATTCATATATTTAATTCGGAACTCTTGTAAGTTGCGTAATTAGAAATTCTTTCCCATTATAGTAGCGTCTAAATGTGAAGCATGTGTTAATGATTCTGCTCACAGATGATTACAGCAGGGTTCTTATACTGCTGTTCAGATACTTCTATAGTTTATATGTGACCCTGGAGCACAAAAGCAGTCATAAGCAGCACAGGTATATTTGTAGCAATAGCCAACAATACATTGTATGGGTCAAAATTATACATTTCTCTTATATGCCAAAACTTTTTTTATCAGTAATATGCATTGCTAAGAACTTCATTTGAACAACTTTAAAGGTGATTTTCTCAATATTTAGATTTTTTTGCTCCCTCAGAATCCAGATTTTCAAATAGTTGTATCTCAGCCAAATATTTTCCGATCCTAACAAACCATACATCAATGGGAAGATTATTTAAAAATAATTATTGTAAAACATTAACCTTTATGACTGGTTTTGTGCTCCAGGGTCACATATGAAGAGTTTATTTGCAAAAACAGATAACTTGCTATTTAATTTTCAAAAATCATGTTTTTTATTATGTTATCATGCTTTAATTGTTTTATTGTGTTAGTTAGCTGTATTTTTTAGTTATTTTTTAACTTAATCAAAATAACCCAACTGCAGTTTGATTGAGATTAATTGGAATGCACAATGAAAAAACATTTTCTGTTTTTGCAAATGAACTCTTCATATATATATATATATATATATATATATATATATACATATATAAAATTCCATTTTCATTTTAATTTTAGTTAAAGTTTTAGTAGTTTAGAGTTTAGTTAATGTGTTTTTGTCTTTTTTTAATTGTGTCTGTATAGTTTTTGTTCATTGTTATTTTTTCAGTTGTATTTTAGCACAGTACAATTTAAAATAAATGAAAATGAAAAATTGCAACTAATAGAAAAAAGTGTTTTATATTTTATTTTATTCCATTTCATGTTTATGTCAAGTAACAGAAATGTGTGTGTGCGCGTGTGTGTGTGAGAGTGTGTGTGTGTGTGTGTGTGTGTGTGTACTTGTTTTTCTATTCAGGTGGGGACTTAAACCTGAATACACACAGACTCATGGGGACTCGTGTCACGGTGGGGACCTAAATTGAGGTCCCCACAGGCAAACAAGCTAATAAATCACACAGAATGAAGTTTTTTGAAAATCTAAAAATGCAGAAAGTCTCCTGTAAGGGGTAGGTTTAGGTTGGTGTAGGACAATAGCACATACGGTTTGTACAGTATAAAAACCATTACACCTATGAATGTCCCCACAAGGATAGTGAAACAAGTGTGTGTGTGTGTGTGTGTGTGTGTGAGAGAGTGTGAGAGAGTGTGTGTGAGCGTGTGTGTGTGTGTGTGTGTCAGCTTCTTCTGCTCCCTTCGGACAAGTGTCTCCTCCTCATGTTAATGTTGGGATTTATGTGGAAAAAAGCATTAGTGCTGCTGAACTGTTTCACAATCGCTGCAGTCTGTGAACATTTCTTCCATTCTGAGAGCGAATCATTCAGTCATTCAGCTGGAATCCACCTGGAGACTTACAAACGCTTGGCAGGAGTTTACATGTGTGTGTGTGTGTGTGTGGGTGGGTATTTATTTACAACACTAATTACTTTACCTTTCTCACAGACTGAACTACTATAAAGTTATACTGTTTCAGTGGAAAGGAAACTGCAGATTTGGGTATTTATTTATTTATCCTGATGATTTTAAAGCAGTGCAACTTTTATTCATTCATTCATTTTTTATTTATTTATCTGTCCATCTTGATGATTTTGAAGCAGTGCAGCTGTCTTTCTTTCTTTCTGCTTTTCTTCCTGCTTGATTCTGAAGTAGTGACCTGAAGTCTTTTCTCCCATGATGATCTGCATTAATCGTGGTGTTTATCAGATGAACAGCAGTGTGTGGTGTTCATGAGTGTGTTAGTGTCCCGATGTGTTTGAGTGTTTTTGCGGTCAATGAGACTCTAGAGCTCTCGTGAGGGTGACGTGTTGTCAAACGTACAGTAAGTCTGTGTCTGTGGTCTTTACTCTGTTTACATTCTGTTCTTCTGACTGTGAGTCTCTGACCGCAGGTGACCGGACTGAACTCCAGAACGGATGGATGTGAGCGGATTCAGACCTCCGTCTGACACATTAATCCTCAGATTCATTAAAGATATAAAAATACACTCAAATGAGTCACTGATGTATGCAAGCCACAGGATTTAAAAAATAAAAAAGGAATTGCGGCTTTTTAAAATTTCACAAATATATTCACATTTCAGAATTGCATGATATCAAGTCAGAATTGTGAGGAAAAAAAATCAGAATTGTGAGATATAGTCAGAATTATGAAATATAGTCAGAATTATGAAATATAAAGTCAGAATTGCGAGATATAAAGTCAGAATTGCGAGATATGAAGTCAAAATTGTGAGATATAAAGTCAGAATTGTAAGAAAGTAAGAATTACGAGATATAAAGTCAGAATTGTGAATTTTAAACTCAGAATTAAGAGATATAAACTCAGAATTAAGAGATATAAACTCAGAATTGTGAGGAAAAAATCAGAATTGTGAGATATAAAGTCAGAATTGCAAGATATAAACTCAGAGTTGCGAGATATAAACTCAGAATTAAGAGATATAAACTCAGAATTAAGAGATATAAACTCAGAATTAAGAGATATAAAGTCAGAATTGTGAGGAAAAAAAATCAGAATTGTGAGATATAGTCAGAATTGTGAAATATAAAGTCAGAATTGCAAGATATAAACTCAGAACTGCGAGATATAAACTCAGAATTAAGAGATATAAAGTCAGAATTGCAAGATATAAAGTCAGAATTGCAAGATATAAAGTTAGAATTGCGAGATATAAAGTCAGAATTGTGAGATATAAACTCAGAATTGTGAGATATAAAGTCAGAATTGCGAGATATAAAGTCAGAATTGCGAGATATAAAATCAGAACTGCGAGATATAAAGTCAGAATTGCAAGATATAAACTCAGAATAAAGTCAGAATTGTGAGATATAAACTCAGAATTGCGAGATATAAAGTCAGAATTAAGAGATATAAACTCAGAGTTAAGAGGTATAAAGTCAGAATTGTGAGATATAAAGTTAGAATTAAGAGATATAAAGTTAGAATTAAGAGATATAAAGTCAGAATTGAGATAAAGTCAGAATTAAGAGATATAAAGTTAGAATTAAGAGATATAACTCAGAATTAAGAGATATAAAGTCAGAATTAAGAGATATAAAGTCAGAATTAAGAGATATAAACTCAGAATTGTGAGATATAAAGTCAGAATTGTGAGATATAAAGTTAGAATTAAGAGATATAAAGTTAGAATTGAGATATAAACTCAGAATTGCGAGATATAAAGTCAGAATTGTGAGATATAAAGTTAGAATTAAGAGATATGAAGTCAGAATTGCGAGATATAAACTCAGAATTGCGAGATATAAAGTTAGAATTGCGAGATATAAAGTCAGAATTGCGAGATATAAAGTCAGAATTGCGAGATATAAAGTTGGAATTAAGAGATATAAACTCAGAATTGCGAGATATAAAGTCAGAATTAAGAGATATAAAGTCAGAATTGTGAGATATAAAGTTAGAATTAAGAGATATAAAGTTTGAATTAAGAGATATAAAGTCAGAATTGCGAGATATAAAATCAGAACTGCGAGATATAAAGTCAGAATTGCAAGATATAAACTCAGAATAAAGTCAGAATTGTGAGATATAAACTCAGAATTGCGAGATATAAAGTCAGAATTAAGAGATATAAACTCAGAGTTAAGAGGTATAAAGTCAGAATTGTGAGATATAAAGTTAGAATTAAGAGATATAAAGTCAGAATTGCGAGATATAAAGTTAGAATTAAGAGATATAAACTCAGAATTGCGAGATATAAAGTCAGAATTGTAGATATAAAGTCAGAATTGCGAGATATAAAGTCAGAATTGCGAGATATAAAGTTAGAATTAAGAGATATAAACTCAGAATTGCGAGATATAAAGTCAGAATTAAGAGATATAAAGTCAGAATTGTGAGATATAAAGTTAGAATTAAGAGATATAAAGTTTGAATTAAGAGATATAAAGTCAGAATTGCGAGATATAAAATCAGAACTGCGAGATATAAAGTCAGAATTGCAAGATATAAACTCAGAATAAAGTCAGAATTGTGAGATATAAAGTCAGAATTGTGAGATATAAACTCAGAATTGCGAGATATAAAGTCAGAATTAAGAGATATAAACTCAGAGTTAAGAGGTATAAAGTCAGAATTGTGAGATATAAAGTTAGAATTAAGAGATATAAAGTCAGAATTGCGAGATATAAAGTTAGAATTAAGAGATATAAAGTCAGAATTAAGAGATATAAAGTTAGAATTAAGAGATATAAAGTCAGAATTGTAAGAAAGTAAGAATTACGAGATATAAAGTCATAATTGTGAATTGTAAACTCAGAATTGCGAGATATAAACTCAGAATTAAGAGATATAAAATCAGAATTGTGAATTGTAAACTCAGAATTGCGAGATATAGTCAGAATTGTGAAATATAAAGTCAGAATTGCAAGATATAAACTCAGAACTGCGAGATATAAACTCAGAATTAAGAGATATAAAGTCAGAATTGCAAGATATAAAGTCAGAATTGCAAGATATAAACTCAGAACTGCGAGATATAAAGTCAGAATTGCGAGATATAAAGTCAGAATTGCGAGATATAAAGTCAGAATTGCGATATATAAAGTCAGAATTGCGAGATATAAAGTTAGAATTAAGAGATATAAGGTCAAAATTGTGAGATATAAAGTCAGAATTGTAAGAAAGTAAGAATTACGAGATATAAACTCAGAATTAAGAGATATAAAGTCAGAATTGTGAGATATAAACTCAGAATTGTGAGATATAAACTCAGAATTGCGAGATATAAACTCAGAATTGCAAGATATAAAGTCAGAATTGCGAGATATAAAGTTAGAATTGCGAGATATAAAGTCAGAATTGAGATATAAAGTCAGAATTGTGAGATATAAAGTTAGAATTAAGAGATATAAAGTTAGAATTAAGAGATATAAAGTCAGAATTGCGAGATAAAGTCAGAATTAAGATATATAAAGTTAGAATTAAGAGATATAACTCAGAATTAAGAGATATAAAGTCAGAATTAAGAGATATAAACTCAGAATTGTGAGATATAAACTCAGAATTGTGAGATATAAAGTTAGAATTAAGAGATATAAAGTTAGAATTGTGAGATATAAACTCAGAATTGCGAGATATAAAGTCAGAATTGTGAGATATAAAGTTAGAATTAAGAGATATAAAGTCAGAATTGCGAGATATAAACTCAGAATTGCGAGATATAAAGTTAGAATTGCGAGATATAAAGTCAGAATTGCGAGATATAAAGTCAGAATTGCGAGATATAAAGTTAGAATTAAGAGATATAAACTCAGAATTGCGAGATATAAAGTCAGAATTAAGAGATATAAAGTCAGAATTGTGAGATATAAAGTTAGAATTAAGAGATATAAAGTTTGAATTAAGAGATATAAAGTCAGAATTGCGAGATATAAAATCAGAACTGCGAGATATAAAGTCAGAATTGCAAGATATAAACTCAGAATAAAGTCAGAATTGTGAGATATAAAGTCAGAATTGTGAGATATAAAGTCAGAATTGCGAGATATAAAGTCAGAATTAAGAGATATAAACTCAGAGTTAAGAGGTATAAAGTCAGAATTGTGAGATATAAAGTTAGAATTAAGAGATATAAAGTCAGAATTGCGAGATATAAAGTTAGAATTAAGTGATATAAAGTCAGAATTAAGAGATATAAACTCAGAATTGAGATATAAAGTCAGAATTGCGAGATATAAAGTCAGAATTGCGAGATATAAAGTTAGAATTAAGAGATATAAACTCAGAATTGCGAGATATAAAGTCAGAATTAAGAGATATAAAGTCAGAATTGTGAGATATAAAGTTAGAATTAAGAGATATAAAGTTTGAATTAAGAGATATAAAGTCAGAATTGCGAGATATAAAATCAGAACTACGAGATATAAAGTCAGAATTGCAAGATATAAACGCAGAATAAAGTCAGAATTGTGAGATATAAAGTCAGAATTGTGAGATATAAACTCAGAATTGAGATATAAAGTCAGAATTAAGAGATATAAACTCAGAGTTAAGAGGTATAAAGTCAGAATTGTGAGATATAAAGTTAGAATTAAGAGATATAAAGTCAGAATTAAGAGATATAAAGTTAGAATTAAGAGATATAAAGTCAGAATTAAGAGATATAAAGTTAGAATTAAGAGATATAAAGTCAGAATTAAGAGATATAAAGTCAGAATTGTAAGAAAGTAAGAATTAAGAGATATAAAGTCAGAATTATGAGATATAAAGTCAGAATTATGAGATATAAAATCAGAATTGTAAGAAAGTAAGAATTACGAGATATAAAGTCATAATTTTGAATTTTAAACTCAGAATTGCGAGATATAAACTCAGAATTGCAAGAAAAAAGTCAGAATTAAGAGATATAAAGTCAGAATTATGAGATATAAAGTCAGAATTGTGAAATTTAAACTCAGGATTGTGAGATATAAACTCAAAACTGCGAGATATAAACTCAGAATTATGAGATATAAAGTCAGAATTGCGAATTTTAAACAGAATTAAGAGATATAAAGTCAGAATTGTAAGTAAGAATTACGAGATATAAAGTCATAATTGTGAATTGTAAACTCAGAATTGCGAGATATAAACTCAGAATTAAGAGATATAAAATCAGAATTGCGAATTTTAAACTCAGAATTGCAAGAAAAAAGTCAGAATTAAGAGATATAAAGTCAGAATTATGAGATATAAAGTCAGAATTATGAGATATAAAATCAGAATTGTAAGAAAGTAAGAATTACGAGATATAAAGTCATAATTTTGAATTTTAAACTCAGAATTGCGAGATATAAACTCAGAATTGCAAGAAAAAAGTCAGAATTAAGAGATATAAAGTCAGAATTGTGAGATATAAAGTCAGAATTGTAAGAAAGTAAGAATTACGAGATATAAAGTCAGAATTGTGAATTTTAAACTCAGAATTAAGAGATATAAACTCAGAATTAAGAGATATAAACTCAGAATTGTGAGGAAAAAATCAGAATTGTGAGATATAAAGTCAGAATTAAGAGATATAAACTCAGAGTTGCGAGATATAAACTCAGAGTTGCGAGATATAAACTCAGAATTAAGAGATATAAACTCAGAATTAAGAGATATAAACTCAGAATTAAGAGATATAAACTCAGAATTAAGAGATATAAAGTCAGAATTGTGAGGAAAAAATCAGAATTGTGAGATATAGTCAGAATTGTGAAATATAAAGTCAGAATTGCAAGATATAAACTCAGAATTAAGAGATATAAACTCAGAATTAAGAGATATAAACTCAGAATTGCAAGATATAAAGTCAGAATTAAGAGATATAAACTCAGAATTGTGAGATATAAAGTTAGAATTAAGAGATATAAACTCAGAATTGCGAGATATAAAGTCAGAATTAAGAGATATAAAGTTAGAATTAAGAGATATAAAGTCAGAATTGCGAGATATAAAGTTAGAATTAAGAGATATAAGGTCAAAATTGTGAGATATAAAGTCAGAATTGTAAGAAAGTAAGAATTACGAGATATAAACTCAGAATTGCGAGATATAAAGTCAGAATTGTGAGATATAAAGTCAGAATTGCGAGATATAAACTCAGAATTGCGAGATATAAAGTCAGAATTGCAAGATATAAAGTCAGAATTGTGAGATATAAAGTTAGAATTAAGAGATATAAAGTCAGAATTGTGAGATATAAAGTTAGAATTAAGAGATATAAAGTTAGAATTAAGAGATATAAAGTCAGAATTGCGAGATAAAGTCAGAATTAAGAGATATAAAGTTAGAATTAAGAGATATAACTCAGAATTAAGAGATATAAAGTCAGAATTAAGAGATATAAAGTCAGAATTAAGAGATATAAACTCAGAATTGTGAGATATAAACTCAGAATTGTGAGATATAAAGTTAGAATTAAGAGATATAAAGTTAGAATTGTGAGATATAAACTCAGAATTGCGAGATATAAAGTCAGAATTGTGAGATATAAAGTTAGAATTAAGAGATATAAAGTTAGAATTAAGAGATATAAAGTCAGAATTGAGATATAAACTCAGAATTGCGAGATATAAAGTTAGAATTAAGAGATATAAAGTCAGAATTATGAGATATAAACTCAGAATTGCGAGATATAAAGTTAGAATTGCGAGATATAAAGTCAGAATTGAGATATAAAGTCAGAATTGCGAGATATAAAGTTAGAATTAAGAGATATAAACTCAGAATTGAGATATAAAGTCAGAATTAAGAGATATAAAGTCAGAATTGTGAGATATAAAGTTAGAATTAAGAGATATAAAGTTTGAATTAAGAGATATAAAGTCAGAATTGAGATATAAAGTCAGAATTACGAGATATAAAGTCAGAATTGCAAGATATAAACTCAGAATAAAGTCAGAATTGTGAGATATAAAGTCAGAATTGTGAGATATAAAGTCAGAATTGCGAGATATAAAGTCAGAATTGTGAGATATAAACTCAGAGTTAAGAGGTATAAAGTCAGAATTGTGAGATATAAAGTTAGAATTAAGAGATATAAAGTCAGAATTGCGAGATATAAAGTTAGAATTAAGTGATATAAAGTCAGAATTAAGAGATATAAACTCAGAATTGCGAGATATAAACTCAGAGTTGCGAGATATAAAGTCAGAATTGCGAGATATAAAGTTAGAATTAAGAGATATAAACTCAGAATTAAGAGATATAAACTCAGAATTGCGAGATATAAAGTCAGAATTGCGAGATATAAAGTCAGAATTGTGAGATATAAAGTTAGAATTAAGAGATATAAAGTTTGAATTAAGAGATATAAAGTCAGAATTGCGAGATATAAAATCAGAACTGCGAGATATAAAGTCAGAATTGCAAGATATAAACTCAGAATAAAGTCAGAATTGTGAGATATAAAGTCAGAATTGTGAGATATAAACTCAGAATTGCGAGATATAAAGTCAGAATTAAGAGATATAAACTCAGAGTTAAGAGGTATAAAGTCAGAATTGTGAGATATAAAGTTAGAATTAAGAGATATAAAGTCAGAATTAAGAGATATAAAGTTAGAATTAAGAGATATAAAGTCAGAATTAAGAGATATAAAGTTAGAATTAAGAGATATAAAGTCAGAATTAAGAGATATAAAGTCAGAATTGTAAGAAAGTTAGAATTAAGAGATATAAAGTCAGAATTATGAGATATAAAGTCAGAATTATGAGATATAAAGTCAGAATTGCAAGATATAAACTCAGAATTACAAGATAAAGTCATAATTTTGAATTTTAAACTCAGAATTGCGAGATATAAACTCAGAATTGCAAGAAAAAAGTCAGAATTAAGAGATATAAAGTCAGAATTATGAGATATAAAGTCAGAATTGTGAAATTTAAACTCAGGATTGTGAGATATAAACTCAGAACTGCGAGATATAAACTCAGAATTATGAGATATAAAGTCAGAATTGCGAATTTTAAACAGAATTGAAAGAAAAAAGTCAGAATTGTAAGAAAGAAGTCAGAATTACGAAATATAAAGTCAGAATTATGAAATTTAAACTCAAAATTGTGAGAAATAAAGTAAAAATTGCCAAATATAAAGTCAGAATTGTATTTTAAAGCATTTTAAACTCAGAATTACAAGATAAAGTCAGAATTGCGAGATTTAAACAGAATTGCGAGATATAAATTCAGAATTACAAGATAAAGTCATAATTGCGAGATATAAAGTCAGAGACTGTGAGATGAAGAAAATATGCTCAGATATGAGTTCTGGAATAATGCAGTAACACTCAGTGGGCAGAAATATTTCCCCAGATGTATTAAGTGACATTGTCCCCAGAAATGCATTAAGACGGTTTATGGCTGAAACTCGACACCGCTGTTGACCAGAACAGAGAGAATAATATTGTCTAAAGCTGCTGTTTTGACAGCTTTGTGACATCGGTATTATATTGAGTCATTTATGTGGAGTTTTAACTGGAAATGGATTCTGGAGTGAAGTTTGCTGAATAAACGATTACGACATCAGAGCAGAACGAGTGTTTGTGTTACAGACGATAAACACCATGACAATATCAGGAAAAACAGACCAACAAACCAAAATACCCTCTATTACAGTCATTAACTAAATGAGTCCAGACGGATGAACTCTGTGTAATTACACATGATAGTTATGTGCTTTAAAGGTGAAGTCAATCTTGAAAAAGATTAAAGTGCAGGAGAGTTCATTCATGTGCAGATACTGGTCAAACATCTGCAATAATTAAGATTTTTAATGTTTCTCAAAGAAGTCTCTTCTGTTCACCAAGGCTGCATTTATTTGATCAAAAAGACAGTAAATATGTGAAATTTTGTTAAAATTAAAACAACTGTTTCTATGTGAATATCTGTTAAACTGTAATTTATTTCTGTGATCAAAGCTGAATTTTCAGCATCAGTCTTCAGTGTCACATGATCCTTCAGATATCAGATCCTTCAGATGTTTATACAGTCAAACCAAACATTATTCAGACACCAGATATAATTTTTGATATTTTTTTTTTTACTAGTGGGACACTATAGTTCATTTATGTAAGTGAGAATAGCAAAATAAAGTAAACTGTGACATATTATACCCAAATATTCTTCATACAGTGGACTAGCAGTAAAATTTGGGAGCAAAAATGATTCAGACACTTTGAGCTGATTATGTTTTACTGAAGTGTTTTTCTTTAATTGCTAATGTGAGCTTTTTACACCTCAGACTGAACAAAATGAAGCATTTCTTGGTAATTGGTTGAGCTAAATTGGTATTATCTAATTGTGGTCTTAAATTTAACAGCTGACAGCTATTCAAACGAATTCATTACATACCTTTCTATCAAAGTTATCTGACTTTATCAAGATTAATTTGTTCTGACACAGTTTAACTCTATGAGTTATTCTCATATTTTATTACCATTTTCTAAACTACAGCACATAAACTGTAATAATGTGAGAAATGTTGAAGGTGTCTGAATAAATATTGGTTTGACTGTATATTTGGAAAACAATATACTGGAAAACAAGACAAAAATTTTAGTTTGTTTGTTTCAGTGTAGGATGCTGCTAGAAGTTTTATTTTATTATTTACTGGTTTTATTCAAGTTAAAAATATTGTTTAATATCACTGAATCAACATTTATTTATAACAACAAAACTAACATTTATGTGTTAAATCAAGTAGAAATAGCTCTTTAGGGTGACTATTGCAAGTCAACACTTTTTACAGTGTAAAACTGAGGTATTATTAAGTAATATTTTGAATTTGTATTTTTAGATATAGTTTCAGTTTACACTGTAAAAAATGACCGTGATTTTAACGGTAAAAAACTGTGAAAAAGCTACGGTCAAAACCTGTTAAATGGTTAACGGTAAGTTCGCCTAATATATACAGTGAAACACTGTAATAGACATTTCAGACAATTTTACGGTGAAATACTGTTTTTGGAAGTGAAAAAGAATGTAAAATTTACAGGGAAAAAACGTAAATTGACGTTCCCAGAATTCCCTGCATTGCATTTCAAATTTTGTTTGAATTTGATGTTTTTTCTTTGAAATAACTAGGTTTCTTCTTAGTTTTTTCTTATCAGTTATGTTTATTAGGGTTGTTAAATTAATGTTTATTGCTTATTTCAGTTTAATGAGTCTCAACCATGATGGTGTTTAGTGTTTGTGTGAATGACACTGTGCACCTTCTATATATGTTATTATTTAAAAGCTGCTTGTGATGGGCTTTGGTTCATCATGTGACTTTCTCATCACCACCTGCATTTGTTGGTTATCAGTGTAATACAAAGGTACAAAACAGATTTCAATATTTCAATAGGTTGGTATATTAACATTATATCAGTTAATGAAATTACAGTATTTAACTGTAAATTTAAGTTAAAACCGTAAAACCTAAAACGTTGCTACCGTATATTTTATGGTAGAATCCCGGCAAACACCGCTGCCGGTTTTTACAGTAAATTTTACTGGCTTTTTGTTTCTATATAGCTTTAATAAATTTTATTTAATATATTAATTATTTTTATTTCAGTTTTAGATATTTAATGCTTAATCTTAAACTTATTTCAAGACAAAATTTCTATATATTTTTTTAATCTATTATGTTTTGTTTTAGCTTTATTTGAATTACCAAAAGCTATTTTAATAGCTGTAATGATTCAATTAATATCAACACTAGACTCCAGTAATTGTGGGATGAACCGAAATCTCTTTAAATCTGTTTCTGTCTTTCTCCATCTGCTTGGGCTTTGAGTTCAGCTGGAAAAGTGACATTATTCCTTTTATACTGTCAAATAAAAGTTGTAACCTGAACATCAGCAGAATTTATAAGTGTTTGCAGCTTAATTCAGAATTTACAACACCGCTGCTGTCAGAAACACAACATTCAGCCCATGCAGCCAACAAGACTGAGAATACCCAGAATTCCCTCTAGATGTTTAGTTATTGTGCATCAGATGAATCACACTGCATGTATTTAGTAGATTGTGATGCTCGTTTGCTGAATGCATGAACCGATAAAATGCACAACTGAAAATCTGCTAAATGCATACATGCATTTTATTTCAGTTTATATCTACAACCGTTCATTCTGATCTGATATTCATTAATGCATCAGTCATGTGATTTGGCTTGAATTTGTGATTTGTGATGACAGGAGATCTGTGTTTTACATGACAGACTTTTACTGTTTTATGAAGATCCTCAATCCAAATGATCCCAATAACTGCAGTGATGTAGTCTGAAACATTATGACAATTAAACAAACACTTGCTAAGATGAAAAGTGTTACACAAGCTCCAGTCGAACCCAACAATAACACAGATTCAATCACTTCACACACACTCTCTTAATCTGGGAAAGTGTTTGGAAAATCATGAACTGTGATTCTGAGCCACACAAATCTGTTTACATTCAATCAACAAACGCAAGAGCAGATTTCCACATCCCACATTCTCCGCTGGTCATATCGGAGCACTTCAGACGATTTTTCCGACAGAACGAACTGAAAACAAGTGAGCAGAAAACATCTGTTTTCCATCAGGTCCTCCTGACATGATCCTTCCACTGGCTTCAGTTCACCTTCAGTCTTACGATAAAACCGTTCGTATCAGTTGATCGCTCGCCAGCGTTTGCTGAGGCTGAACGTAAAATATTCCTACCAGTAATCAGGCCATCGCTCGTTAACATTAAATCATGGAGCTATCAATAATCAGAGTGCTGGAAACTATGAGTGGATTTACCCTGGTAAACGTTATTCAACAAACAGACATCACTCACACTGACCACTATTGTGTTATTGTGCAAATGAGTTGAGCTCAGGATCTGTAATTTGTGTGTATATATATATATATATATATATGCGTGTGTGAGCATTTGTGTGACAAATGAGGACATAAATTTGTATAATGACAAGGGTATGACAGGTGTTACAAGGAGAAGGTGACTTTCCAGGACATTACCCCATGTACCCACTTTTTGCTTATAAAATCACACAGAACGGAGTGTATTGAAAATCTGAAGTAGCACAAAGTTTCCTGTAAGGGGTAGGGTTAGGTGTAGGGCAATAGCACATACAGTTTGTACAGTATAAAAAACATTATGCCTATGGGATGTGTCACGTCTGGAGTGAGAGGCATACACAGGAAGAACGATTCAGAGCTTCTTTATTTGCAAACCCGGTTCCAAAAAAGTTGTGAATAAAATTGTGAATAAAAAAGGAATGCAATAATTTACAAATCTCATAAACTTATATTTTATTCACAATAGAATATAGATAACACATCAAATGTTGAAAGTGAGACATTTTGAAATGTCATGCCAAATATTGGCTCATTTTGGATTTCATGAGAGCTACACATTCCAAAAAAGTTGGGACAGGTAGCAATAAGAGGCCGGAAAAGTTAAATGTACATATAAGGAACAGCTGGAGGACCAATTTGCAACTTATTAGGTCAATTGGCAACATGAAATTGGAAAACCATTCTGCATGCCCGTGATCTTCGGGCCCTTAGATGGCACTGCATCACATACAGGAATGCTACTGTAATGGAAATCACAACATGGGCTCAGGAATACTTCCAGAAAACATTGTCGGTGAACACAATCCACAGTGCCATTTGCCGGCTAAGACTCTATAGGTCAAAAAAGAAGCCAAATCTAAACATGATCCAGAAGCGCAGGCATATTCTTTGGGCCAAGGCTCATTTAAAATGGACTGTGGCAAAGTGGAAAACTGTTCTGTGGTCAGACGAATCAAAATTTTAAGTTCTTTTTGGAAAACTGGGACGCCATGTCGTCCGGACTAAAGAGGACAAGGACAACCCAAGTTGTTATCAGCGGTCAGTTCAGAAGCCTGCATCTCTGATGGTATGGGGTTGCATGAGTGCGTGTGGCATGGGCAGCTTACACATCTGGAAAGGCACCAAAAATGCTGAAAGGTATATCCAAGTTCTAAAACAACATATGCTCCCATCCAGACGTCGTCTCTTTCAGGGAAGACCTTGCATTTTCCAACATGACAATGCCAGACCACATACTGCATCGATTACAACATCATGGCTGCGTAGAAGAAGGATCCGGGTACTGAAATGGCCAGCTTGCAGTCCAGATCTTTCACCTATAGAAAACATTTGGCGCATCATAAAGAGGAAGATGCGACAAAGAAGACCTAAGACAGTTGAGCAACTAGAAGCCTGTATTAGACAAGAATGGGACAACATTCCTATTCCTAAACTTGAGCAATTTGTCTCCTCAGTCCCCAGACGTTTGCAGACCGTTATGAAAAGAAGAGGGGATGCCACAGTGGTAAACATGGCCTTGGCCCAACTTTTTTGAGATGTGTTGATGCCATGAAATTTAAAATCAACTTATTTTTCCCTTAAAATGATACATTTTCTCAGTTTAAACATTTGATATGTCTTCTATGTTGTATTCTGAATAAAATATTGAAATTTGAAACTTCCACATCATTGCATTCTGTTTTTGTTCACAATTTGTACAGTGTCCCAACTTTTTTGGAATCGGGTTTGTATACAAACTGAAGGAGGACTTTCAATGGTAAGTTCAAAACTGAAACATTACTATAGCTCATCAAACTGAGGATTAATATTCCTTATCTTAATGTTTATAGGGAGATCCAGCAAGATGGCGGGAGACACAGAGCCACGGTGATCCAGAGAGGTCAGTAGAAGCGTAAGGAAAGGCATGTAGCCTTGAGACCAGCCGACAAGGGACGAAGGAGTAGACTGATATAGTGCCAAAGGTAAGTGGAGCCAGGTGTTCATAATCAGTTATCTGGTGATTGTGAACGGGTGTAGGTGGCTGGTGTGACAAATATGGTGACCAGATCCCGGAGAAGTGTGGATGGAGTCCAGAAGGAAACGACTTCCACCACGAAACAACGGTTTGGATCTGGATGAGTCAGGGTAGGAGCGGTGCAGAAAGAGGATCTTAGCTGCTGCAACACCTGTGTGGCTTCAGGCGTCCAGGAGAGGGTCTTTAGCTTACGCCGGAGGAGAGAGGTAAGTGGAGCAGACAGCTGACTGTAATGGGTTATGAAGCGCCGATAGATGTTTGCAAACCCCAGAAATCTCTGCAGCTCTTTGACCGTGGTTGACCGCTTCGGCCAATTCCTTACGGCATCCACCTTATTCTCATCCATTTGCACTCCCTCTGGTGTTATGATGTAGCCCAGGAATTGAATGGTGGTTTGATGAAATTCGTATTTCTCTAGTTTGAGGTATAGGTGATGCTGGCGGAGACGTTGGAGTACCTGGGAGGCGTGCTGTTGATGTTCTTCGAGATTGGAGGAGTAAATGAGAATGTCATCGATGTAGATGACAAACTGGTTGAGCATGTCACGGAAGATTTCATTCATGAAGTTCTGAAAGATGGATGGGGAGTTCGAAAGGCCATATGGCATAACCCGGTACTCGTAGTGCCCGGATGGTATTACAAAGGCAGTCTTCCATTCGTCTCCTCTTCGAATGCGGATCAGATGGTAGGCACTGCGCAGATTGAGTTTAGTGAAGAGCCACGCTCCACAAAGTTCCTCTAACGAGGCTGGCACCAGAGGGAGTGGATAGGCAAACTTGACGGTTTGAGAGTTGAGTGCTTGATAATCGATACATGGGCGAAGCCCCCCCCCCATCGCCACAAAGAAGAAACTGGATGCTGCAGGTGAAATGGAAGGACGGATGAACCCCTGTTGTAATGCCAGACAGTAGTGACATGATGAATGCGATCTTCACTATCATTCACAAACTGATGGGGTTGTAATTCGAAGTATAGTGAACATTGGAGCAAAAAAAAAACGCTGCAGGCAGTCACCTCACCGGGGTAGATCGCAGGTTTGGCCATGGGACATGTAGAGGCTGAGGGCATGACGGGAGGAGGCTGAAGAGACTCGCGGAGTGCTTGGACCAGTTCAGTGAAGCAATCAGGTGAGAAGGGGCTTCGTGCCTCCATAGCAAGCTTCAATCCGTTCAATATATACTTCTGTTATTGCCTTGTAGGGGCTGGAGTGAGAGGCATACACAGGAAGAACGATTCAGAGCTTCTTTATTTATACAAACTGAGGGAGGACTTTCAATGGCACAGTGGGCAAAAAGTATTTAGTCAGCCACCAATTGTGCAAGTTCTCCCACTTAAAAAGATGAGAGAGGCCTGTAATTTTCATCATAGGTATATCTCAACTATGAGACACAAAATGAGAAAAAAAAAAAAAAAAAAATCCAGAAAATGGGATTTTTAAAGAATTAATTGGTAAATTCCTCTGTAAAATAAGTATTTGGTCACCTACAAACAAGCAAGATTTCTGGCTCTCACAGACCTGTAACAACTTCTTTAAGAGGCTCCTCTGTCCTCCACTCGTTACCTGTATTACTGGCATCTGTTTGAACTCGTTATCAGTATAAAAGACACCGGTTCACAACTTCAAACTCCACCATGGCCAAGACCAAAGAACTGTCAAAGGACACCAGAAACAAAATTGTAGACCTGCACCAGGCTGGGAAGACTGAATCTGCAATAGGTAAGCAGCTTGGTGTGAAGAAAATCAACTGTGGGAGCAATTATTAGAAAATGGAAGACATACAAGACCACTGATAATCTCCCTCGATCTGGGGCTCCACGCAAGATCTCACCCCGTGGGGTCAAAATGATCATAAGAACTGGGAGCAAAAATCCCAGAACCACACGGGGGGGACCTAGTGAATGACCTGCAGAGAGCTGGGACCAAAGTAACAAAGGCTACCATCAGTAACACACTGCGCCGCCAGGGACTCAAATCCTGCAGCGCCAGACGTGTCCCCCTGCTTAAGCCAGTACATGTCCGGCCCATCTGAAGTTTGCTAGAGAGCATTTGGATGATCCAGAAGAGGATTGGGAGAATGTCATATGGTCAGATGAAACCAAAATAGAACTTTTTGGTAAAAACTCAACTTGTCGTGTTTGGAAGAGAAAGAATGCGGAGTTGCATCCAAAGAACACCATACCTACTGTGAAGCATGGGGGTGGAAACATCATGCTTTGGGGCTGTTTTTCTGCAAAGGGACCAGGACGACTGATCCGTGTAAATGAAAGAATGAATGGGGCCATGTATCGTGAGATTTTGAGTGAAAACCTCCTTCCATCAGCAAGGGCATTGAAGATGAAACGTGGCTGGTTCTTTCAGCGTGACAATGATCCCAAACACACCGCCCGGGCAACGAAGCAGTGGCTTCGTAAGAAGCATTTCAAGGTCCTGGAGTGGCCTAGCCAGTCTCCAGATCTCAACCCCATTGAAAATCTTTGGAGGGAGTTGAAAGTCCGTGTTGCCCAGTGACAGCCCCAAAACATTACTGCTCTCGAGGAGATCTGCATGGAGGAATGGGCCAAAATACCAGCAACAGTGTGTGAAAACCTTGTGAAGACTTAGAGAAAACATTTGACCTCTGTCATTGCCAACAAAGGGTATATAACAAAGTATTGAGATGAAATTTTGTTATTGACCAAATACTTATTTTCCACCATAATTTGCAAATAAATTCTTTAAAAATCCTACAATGTGATTTTCTGGATTTTTTTTCTCATTTTGTCTCTCATAGTTGAGGTATACCTATGATGAAAATTACAGGCCTCTCTCATCTTTTTAAGTGGGAGAACTTGCACAATTGGTGGCTGACTAAATACTTTTTTGCCACACTGCAAGTTCATAACTATAGCTCATCAAACTGAGGATTAATATTCCTTATCTTAATGTTTATAGGGAGATCCAGCAAGACGGCGGGAGACACAGAACCACAGCGATCCAGAGAGGTGAGTAGACGCGTGAGGAAAGGCATGTAACCTTGAGACCAGCCGACGAGGGACTGAGGTGAGTAGACTGATATAGTGCCAAGGTAAGTGGAGTCAGGTGTTCGTAATCAGTAATCTAGTGATTGTGAACGGGTGTAGGTGGCTGGTGTGATTGATGTGGCTGGTGAAGCTGTGAAAGGATGTCCCCACTTTTCACAAAAACAAACGTGTGAGTGAGTGAGTGAGTGAGTGAGTGTGTGTGTGTGTGTGTGTGTGTGTGTGTGTGTGTGTGTGTGTGTGAGAGAGTGTGTAACTCACAAGTTAAAGATTAAATGTTACTTTTATCACAATATCTATATAAAGCTTCATATTTTTAAATTTATATTTTCTATTTAACTCTTTAATTTATTACATTAAATTTAAAACTATTCAAAATGTATTTATTTATGTATTTTATGGTGTAGTCATTTTAGTTCTTCAACCTGAAATTATTTATTTCAGTTAGTTGCCCAGGCAACGTTTCTATTTTTTTTAAAGTTTATTCTTTTTTTTCTATGCCTGTTAAGTGAATGAGGTTTAAATCAGAGGTTTCAAATCTAGAAGTGAAGTTTAAATCGTTTTATTGCTTCCAGATGTTTCTTCGTGATGTTTTGTTCTTTAATCAAAATGGGTCAAGTGACACATGTTCCTTAATGACATAATCCATCATCCTGCAGGAAGTGACATAATTTTGGAGGGAAATCCACATCAGTAAGTGTCTGATCTGAGGAATTCTGGGATGTTTTGTGGTGTTTGTTGGCTTGTGTCTCTAAACATTCATTCAGTCTGATGCAGTTTCTCGATCATTCTTTACTTCCAGTCTGTGCACTTTTATTGATTCAGTAAACAGTTATGATAATAAAGCACCTGAGCAGAGCAGATTTCTGAAGTCTTTTCTAGAAATGAGCATTTACCTCGATTAACCCCGTTCATCTCTCCTGCCTGACAGAGAGTTTATTTCACTCCAGTTACAGTGAAATATCACGTTTGGAGTTCATGTTTGTCCTTCAAACTCGTATCCAGCAGTGATTTATATTCCCGGTGATGCTGGAGATGAGGATCCAGTGAAGGTCAGTCCGGTTCATCTCCGCTCGTTTTACCTTAGATATCTCACATGTGAATTATTGTTTTCACTCTCAGCATTTCCATTAGAAAGCATTCTTGTGTCTGATGAACTGTGCTGCTCAACAGCGAAACAAACCCAAAGGCCTTTTCCTTTCATTCCTGATGAAGTTCGATTGGAAAACGTGAGCGGAGAGCCAAAACTGAGACGAAACCAGCCGTTAAATAATGAAACTGCCTTCCAAACATGACGTGGACGAGCAGCACTGTGAAAAAGCATTCTCCTGTTAGTATTTCTGTCTGGTTTTCCAAAGCAAATATCTTAAATGAAGATACAAGAAACATGACAGAAGATAAGAAGGCCTGTTTTCTGAATCATGCATGCATATATATATGACGAACCAACAACATGACTAAATCAACAACATGTACGTTAGACCCTATTCCATCTAAACTACTAAAAGAGCTGCTTCCAAAAGTCATAGATCCTCTTTTGGCTATTATTAATTCATCATTGTCATTAGGATATGTCCCCAGAACCTTCAAATTGGCTGTTATTAAGCCTCTCATTAAAAAACCACAACTTGACCCCAAAGATCTAGTTAATTACATACCGATCTCAAATCTCCCTTTTCTGTCAAAGATACTAGAAAAGGTAGTATCCTCACAATTATATTCCTTCTTAGAGAAAATGTTATATCTCTGACAGAGAGAGTGGGGGCTTGCTTTCAGAATAATGTATCAAATGCATGAAAATTTGGGCTCAGAAAAATCAACTTAATTCAAAGGAAAAACAAGTGTATTTTTCTGAGCCCATTGGCAGATATTTGATCTTGTTTTAAGCAGAAACCCATTTAAATTTGATCAATTTCTGTCTTACACTGCAAAAAATAATTTTCTTCTTTAGTATTTTTGTCTTGTTTTCTAGTATATATATCTACAAATTCTGGAATTAAGATGCGTTTACTTGACAAGTAAAATTACTTAAGATATTATGTCTTGTTTTATGAAAAAAATACCCAAATTTTGTTAGTTTTTGCTTCAAACAAGTAAAAATATCTGCCAATGGGGTAAGAAAAATAATCTTGTTTAAAATTATTAATTGAAAAAAGATTACCCCATTGGCAGATATTTTTACTTGTTTGAAGCAAAAAAACTAACAAAATTTGTTCATAAAACAAGACATAATATCTTAAGTAATTTTACTTGTCAAGTAAACGCATCTTAATTCCAGAATTTGTAGATATTTATACTAGAAAACAAGACAAAAATACTAAGTATAAAATGCTTTTTTGCAGTGTGTATCTTGATTTAAGAGTGTTTAGATATCTGTACTGGAAAACAAGACAAAAATATTGAGGAAAAACATCATTTTTTGGCACTGAACATCCTCCAAATCTGCTGGAATCACGTGTGTACTTCTCTACCGAATGAATTACTCAATGTACAAACGAACAAAATCTGTTTACAGATGCATTTTGCACACAAGTCAAATATGTTTTTGTTATTAATCAGCTTCAACTATCTACTGGAACTGGAACGGTTTCCCCAGATGTACAATATCACTCAACTCCATTCAGATATAAACACAACAAACCGTGGTTTCACATGAGAGCAGCTCAGGATTGGCTTTGATTTCGTCTGACAGATTGCCATCAAACAGACCGAGACGCTTGATGCTACCGAGACGATTCAAACAGCAAGCGTGTTTGATTGTGATGCATCAGATCCGTCCAAACGCTCCAGCAGTAAGTGATTGAACAGAAGGAAGCTGCATAATGGCCTGGCTCTGAGGACTGAGGAATGAACACATGCAGGAGTGATTATACAGCGCAGGGGGCCACGACACACACACACACACACTGCGATGCCACTGGAATCCTCTAGCCTATAGAGCGGAGGCCTGCGGTCAAACATACAGGCTTGAGCTGATGTGAAAAGCGTATGTAACGCGTGCTGATGACAGATGAAATATGGAGCCTGGTAAATGCATCGCAGTCTCTGCAGAACAGCAAAACATGGCTCCAGATCACAGGGAGCGTTATGAACAAACACTCGTCCAGTAACATTCACAGCAGAAAGTGCAAATGCTTAAGATTCTTAAATCAAGATGCATTAGAGATGCAAAGATACCAAGTCATGTTTCATGAAAAAAAAAAAAAATTAACCGAATTTTTGCTTAAAGTTTTTTTTTTCAACTGCTTACACACAAAAACACAATTTATGAAAGCTGACACTCAAACAGCAGAAGCATGCACCAAATCTGCAAAACCAAACACTAATTCTCAGCCTTTGACTCAGTTTTCAATTTCATAAAACACTTTTTGCAAAACACAACACACAGTTCTCTATGTAACACACACAAATCTAACAGGAATTAATATTATGGCAAAGGTGTTTGCAAATGCATGCTTTTGAGATGTGTTTAATATCTTAACTTAATATCTTAAATCATTTTGCATGTCTGGTAAATGTACAGTCATTTAAGGATGTTTAGATGTTTGTACAGTAAAACAAGACAGAAATACTGAGAAAGATAATCATAGTTTGCAGTGAATGTTCATTCAAAGTTATCTGGTCTTTAATAATGTTATTTTTAAAAACATTTTTTCTGAAACATTTTAGTCAGACACTCGTCTAATGTTTTTTAAATGTTACTGTTTGTTTCAGAACATTCAAAAGTAACATTCCCATAATATTTGCAAAATGAAAGAACGGAATGTTCTGTTTTGCGTAACATTTGCATAACCAAGAAAAAAAAGTGTTTAAAACGTTTAAAAACCTGACTGTTCAGTGAGCATTCAGAAATAATGTTTTCATAATGGTAACTTTACCAAGACATCCTTAGAACATCTTTCCAGCTGGAAAGATCCATTTGTAAGAAACTGTTTTTACTTTCATAAAGTCACGTTTGTGAGTGAAACAGGATCTGAATTAATTCTGAATGTGAGTGCTACATTTTTAATGTTTTATAAAGAAGTCTCTTCTGCTCACAAAGGCTGCATTTAATAAAAGCTGAAAATAAAACTGTGAAATATTATTGCAATTCAATATAGCTGTTTTCTATGTGAATATCTGTTAAAATGTAATTTATTTCTGGGATAAAAGCTGAATTTTCAGCATTATATGATTCTTCAGAAATCATTCTGAGAGATGTGTATTTTGAATAAATGCTGTTCTTTTAAATGTTTTATTCATCAAAGAATCTTTTCAACATTGATAATAATCAGAAATGTTTCTTGAGCAGCAAATCAGCATATTAGAATGATTTCTGAAGGATCATGTGACACTGAAGACTGCAGTAATGATGCTGAAAATACAGCTGCGCATCACAGAAATAGTAGAAACAGTTATTTGATATCATAATAATATTTCACTGTTTTTACTGTATTTTTGATCGAATAAATGCAGCATTGGTAAGCAGAAGAGACTTCTTTTAGAAACATTAAACAATCGTACTGATCCCAGACTTTTGAACATCACTACTTCATTTCTGAGGAGGCTTTTGGCTGAAGGTCACGTTTATCCTCCTGCATCTCCACGTGTCCCAGTGGAGATGATCTTTATCGCATCTGTCATCTTTTTTTGCAATTATTATTGTGCTCTAAATGACTAAAGTCATGGCCTGTTTTCTGTTGACTTGAACCTCCGGTCACGGACAGTGTCTGTTAAATGTCTGTTTGACTAAAAACTTTGTTGTTAGAAAGTGGCTGTTTAGATCAAAGAAGGAGTCAAGGACTGAGCGGCAGATGTGCTTTACTCTTCTAAATAACCTCTATCATTATGAGATTATTGATTATTTAAGTTCTTCAAGGTGAATCTCCATTATCTTCGACGTTCCAAAAGCATCTGGATTCTACAGAACATGGAAATCTGCGGCAGACGGAGCAGGTATTCGGTTCTCGGCGAGCCAGTGGAAAAACTGAGCTGCTGGATGTGAATCTCAGAGATAACCGCTGAGATCAGACGACTGTGAGGTAATGACAGAAAGCAGAAAAACATCCTAAACAAGGACTTGATTCTGATGGGTAATGTGTGTGACGAACCAACAACATGACTAAATCAACAACATGTACGTTAGACCCTATTCCATCTAAACTACTAAAAGAGGTGCTTCCAAAAGTCATAGATCCTCTTTTGGCTATTATTAATTCATCATTGTCATTAGGATATGTCCCCAGAACCTTCAAAATGGCTGTTATTAAGCCTCTCGTTAAAAAACCACAACTTGACCCCAAAGGTCTAGTTAATTACATACCGATCTCAAATCTCCCTTTTCTGTCAAAGATACTAGAAAAGGTAGTATCCTCACAATTATATTCCTTCTTAGAGAAAAAAGGTATCTGTGAGGAATTCCAGTCAGGATTTAGATCGTATCATAGTACTGAGACTGCTCTCATTCGAGTTACAAATGACCTGCTTCTATCATCTGATCGTGGTTGTATCTCTTTATTAGTTCTACTGGATCTTAGCGCTGCGTTCGACACTATCGACCACAACATTCTTTTGAATAGACTAGAAAACTTTGTTGGCATTAGTGGAAGTACCTTAGCATGGTTCAAATCGTACTTATCTGACCGCCATCAGTTCGTAGCAGTGAATGAAGAGGTATCATATCGATCACAAGTGCAGTATGGAGTACCTCAAGGCTCAGTACTAGGGCCGTTACTTTTCACGCTTTACATGTTACCCTTGGGAGATATTATCAGGAGACATGGTGTTAGCTTTCACTGTTATGCTGATGATACTCAGCTCTATATTTCTTGCATAGTCGATATAAAAAACTGGATGACGAGTAATTTCTTACCCCACATGTAATAACCTAGAACACTGTCTAACACTTGATGGCTGCTCTGTCAATTCTTCGTCATCAGTCAGGAACCTAGGTGTGCTGTTTGATAGCAATCTTTCATTTGACAGCACTTTCATTTGCATTTTTCCATTTCAAAAATATATCTAAACTGCGACCTATGCTCTCAATATCAAATGCAGAAATGTTAATTCATGCGATTATGACCTCAAGGTTAGATCAATGTAATGCTTTATTGGGTGGTTGTTCTGCACGCTTCATAAACAAACTACAGTTGGTCCAAAATGCAGCAGCTAGAGTCCTTACTAGAACCAGGAAATATGACCATATTAGCCCGGTTCTGTCAACACTGCACTGGCTCCCTATCAAACATCGGATAGATTTTAAAATCTTGTTAATTACTTATAAAGCCCTGAATGGTTTAGCTCCTCAGTACTTGAGCGAGCTCTTATCGCATTATAGTCCTCCATGTCACTGCGTTCTCAAAACTCTGGCCGCTTGATAATACCTAGAATATCAAAATCGACTGCGGGCGGCAGATCCTTTTCCTATTTAGCACCCAAACTCTGGAACAATCTACCTAACACTGTTCGGGAGGCAGACACACTCTGTCAGTTTAAATCTAGATTAAAGACCCATCTCTTTAACCTGGCTTACACATAACACATTAATACACTTCTATTATTCAAATCCGTTAAAGGATTGTTAGGCTGCATTAATTAGGTCAACCGGAACCGGGAACACTTCCCATAACACACGATGTACTCGTTACATCGTAAGAAGAATGGCATCTATGCTAATATTAGTCTGTTTCTTTCTTATTCCGAGGTCACCGGAGCCACCCGATCCAGTCCGTATCCAGATCAGCCCCAGATACTGATCCCCAGAGAAGACCTCGTCACCTAGACAGCCATCAGGACAAGACCTCGGGAACCAGACGAGTCCTTTACACAATCTGACTTTGCTGCAGCATGAAATAAACTGCTGGTTCGTCTGGCCAGAGGAGAACTGACCCCAACTGAGCCTGGTTTCTCCCAAGGTTTTTTTCTCCATTCTGTCACCGATGGAGTTTTGGTTCCTTGCCGCTGTCGCCTCTGGCTTGCTCAGTTGGGGACACTTCATTTCCAGAGATATCGTCGACTTGATTGCACAGATACTATTTAAACTAAACTGAGCTGAATGATGATGTCACTGAATTCAATAATGAAATGCCTTTAACTGAAAATTGAGTGTTTAATTTTGTCATTTTACATTATGGACACACTATTCTCCTATTTGATACTGTAAAGTTGCTTTGACACAATCTGTATTGTTAAAAGCGCTATATAAATAAAGATGACTTGACGTCACCGGAGAACTGACCGCTTCTCCCAATGGATGATAAAAACAACCCTAGATTTGCTGTAGAAACTATTTTCACCCAAAAATTGCCATAATTTGAGCAATTAATTTATCAAGAAGAAAATAAAAATCACATTTACTAGTGCATTCAATATCAACTTGATTCTTGTCAAATGTCCTGCAGTAATCTTTTTGTTTTGTATTTATTTTACACTGCAAAAAAATGATTTTCTTCCTTGGTATTTTTGTCTTGTTTTCTAGTATAAATATCTACAAATTCTGGAATTAAGATGCGTTTACTTGACTTGAGATATTTTATCTTGTTTTCTAAAAATGATATCCAAATTTTGTTAGTTTTTTTGCTTAAAACAATCCAAAATATCTGCCAATGGGGTAAGAAAAATTATCTTAATTCAAAGGCTAAACAAGATTATTTTTCTTACACCATTGGCAGATATTTTTACTTGTTTTAAGCAAAAACTAACAAAATTTTGATATTGTTTTCATAAAACAAGACCTCGAGTCATATTACTTGTCAAGTAAACGCATCTTAATTCCAGAATTTGTAGATATTTATACTAGAAAGCAAGACAAAAATACTAAGAAAGAAAATCATTTTTTGCAGTGTTCAAAATCAAGTAGAAAAACTTGATTCTTGTAAAATGTACTGCAGTAATCTTTTTGTTTTGTATTTATTTTACTTTGTTTATAACTTTAATTTTTTGTCTATATAGTGCAAGTCAAAAAGCTGAATTTAAAAGTAAAACTTGAACATTATTATTATTATCTATTCCTTCGACATTACAAAACGCTGATATTTCCTTTGGAGGATGCAGATCTAGTTTCCATCATCACAGTCTGTAGTTCATGTGATTTTTACTGTGTCTGCTCAGTTTTGTCAGTATGGTTCTTTAAAAAATACAAACAGAAATCACATTGTATTGCAGCAAAGTGTGTAAATATTAACGGCGATGAAATATAAAAAGTAACTTAATGTGAGCCAGTGTTATTTTAGTATCATTGCAAGTTTGTTAATATTTTAAATTATATATGTACATTTTTTTTCCATTTTAATTTGAGTTAGTTTTAGCATTTTTGTGTATTTTTAAATATGTCCCTATAGTTTTTATACATTTTTAACGGCAATACATTTTTCAAGGGGTTATTAAAAGGTTTTAAAGAGGTTGGGGTTTAAATGACAGTTAATATTCAGTAATATTGTTGATTAGATGTGAAAACAAACCTGAACTGAATTGCGCAGGAACGAAGAGCTGCGTTACCGCGTTGAATATAGGGCACAATATACTGTGTAATTTGAAGGAATTTTTCCGTATTTATTTTTTACCGGTGTTTTACGAGTATTTTGAATTCTATACTTCATTGCATTGTGTTTTAGAGTTAAGTGTCTGTCAGATCAATGGGTAATGTTGTGTGTAATGAGCTGCCAGTACATTTTCTGTTATTTTACGGATTTATTTTTTACAGTGTAATCAACAAGAAAACTGGACATTTTAACATTCTTAGAATATTAAAAATACACATTTGAATAACAGTATGTTTTGGGGGGAAATAAATTTAGTGAAAGAAACATTTTAATCACAACTGGACTGTTCAACTTTTTACCCACAACGTTTTATAACCTAAATTTGTTACCTGAGGAATTGAATGAAGATTGTTGTTATCTGAATAATGTCTCTTTTGTCTTCTGTAGAGCTGCTTTACAGCTGAAACTAAGTTTTTTTCATAATTGATGAAGTTCACAACTTTACAATGTGGTCCTGTTTATCTCTGTGAAGCTGCTTTGAATCGATCTGTATTGTATGAGGAGCTGTAGAAATAATTGTGACTTGCCATGAATCTGAATTCTGTAACACAAACTCCAAACCGCTGTCAGCAGGCATCAGTGATGGAGGTTGTTAATTGTTCGTCTCAGATGAGTCCAGTTTTCCATGTTGAAGGAAACGTGAGGAACATCTGCTTTGAGGATCTGAGCTTCTCGTGTGTTTTTCCACATGTGGCTCCTGCTCAGAGAGTAAATATGAGTGTGAGCACGAGTCTTTAGCTCGTCTCAATCCGTCTCATTCACGTTCCATTGTTTGTTTCGTCATGTTTCTCTGCTTCCATTCCATTTTGCTCTTGTTCCATGAGAATTTGCATGTGAGGGTTTTTCTTGTTCTAGTGAAATATAAATATACTTAAATGTATTTGAAATACATTTACAAGTATACAATACAAGTATACTACAAACATATTTTTATATTTATGTACTTAATAAAATTACCAGCTATTGTACTTTTAGGATACTAAACTGGTATACTTAAAGTCTGCTAAACTGCTAATTTTGTACTTAATGCACTTTAATTGTGCTGAAGTACAATTAAAGATATGCTTAGTATATTTTATTGAGCTAAAGTGGAACTATTGCAAGTATACGTCAGGCACACTTTAAATATTTTGCATTTAAAGACCAATATTATTCAAAGATCATATCCTCATCAAAAGTGACATTAAAACACGTTTTAGGCTTAATATATGGAGTTGTACGCCAAATAAAGTTTAATTATAATTTTTATATCAGTAAGTGTCGAGTTATCTGTCAGTAAATATGTTAATAGATTTGAAGTATGAAATTAGTATGAAATAAATGTATTTTAAATGTATTACGTTTTCACTTGGGTCATTATGCAATCATCATGGGAACGTTACATTTAAAGGTTTTCTGAGCGTTTAGCAACATTTAAAGAGTTCCAAATGAGCAGGAATGAAAGACGCTGGAGGATAAAATCAAGCACTTCGTTTGATTTCTGAAGTGTGGATCGTCACTCGATCTGTTACAGACTCCGACTGCATTTACTGCAAAAAAAAAAAGAAAAAAAAAAGAAGATTTTCTTACTTAGAAATATATTTTTATTTGTAAATATCTAAAAATTCTTCAATCAAGATGGATTTACTTTACAAGATATTATGTCTAAAAATATCTGCAATGGGGCAATAAAAATAATCTTGTTTAGCCTTTGAATTAAGATTATTGTTCTTGACCTATTGGCAGATATTTTTGCTTGCTTTAACAAAAATCTTGATTTTTTTTCCTTCAGAAAATAAGACAATATCTTAAGTCATTTTACTTGTCAAGTAAATGCATCTTGATTCAAGAATGTTTAGATATTTACATTAGAAAACAAGACAAAAATACTAAGAAAATCTTTTTTTTGCAGTGTTTCAGAATGTTTATGAAGATTCAGTGCATCTGATGCATATCTAAAACTAATACTAATCACAGCTCTTCTGTTGCACATAACTCTGTATCTGATGCAGTTTGACGGATGTTTTGATCTGTTGGATTATTTGAAGAGTTTATTTGCAAAAACAGATAACTCCTTTTTTTATTTTCAAAATTTTTTTTTATTATGTTATCATGTGTTTATTGTGTTTTATTGAGTTAGTTAGCTGTATTATTATTATTTTTTGTTATTTTTACTGCAGTTTGATTGAGATTAATTGCAATGCACAATGAAAAAACATGATTTTTGAAAATGGTTAAAAACGGAGTCACCTGTTTTTGCAAATTAACTCTTCATTTGTGTTTGAGCAACACTCGGATCAGAGGAGCAGAACGAAGCGTTTCTGAACAGAAACACAGATGTGATGTGAAAGTCAAGCACATGAACACGCTTCAGCTGTGAGTTCATACAGTAGTCTGCTTCTCTCTCTCTCAGCTCGAGGCTGAAATATGATCATCTCAGGAGAGACTCATAAATTCCTCTGCTGAATAAATGGAGGTTAAAGTCAGAAGCTCAACAGGAGGATGAGTTGCAGGAAGAAAGCCACTGCTCTCCAAAAAGAAAATTGATTGCTAAAGATCATGGACAGAGGACTATTGGAGAAAGGTTTAATGGATGGATGAAACCAAAATAGAACTTTTTAGTTTAAATGAGAAGCGTTATGTTTGGAGAAAAGAACACATTGCATTCCAGCTTAAGAATCTTCTCCCATCTGTGAAACATGGTGCTGCTGGTATCATGGCTTGGGCCTGTTTTGCTGCATCTGGGCCAGGACAGCCTGCCGTCATTGATGGAACAATGAATTCTGAATTATACCAGCAAATTCTAAAGGAAACCATCAGGACATGTGTTTAGAAACAGAGTCTCAAGAGAGCGTGGGTCATGCAGCAAAGCAACAACCCCAAGCACACAAGTCATTCTACCAAAGAATGGTTAAAGAAGAACAAAGTTAATGTTTTGGAATGGCTGAGTCAAAGTCTAGACCTTAATCCAGTTCAAATGTTGTGGCAAGCAGTTCATAAGAAGAAACCCACCAACATCACAGAGTTTCAGTGGTTCTGCACTAAGGAATGGGCTGAAACTCCTACATGTTGTTGTGCAGGACTGATCAGCATATGTTCCCAGGAATATTTTCCTGGGTACAATTTTTTCCTGAATTTCACTGGACTATAGGTCAGTGGTGTAGAAATCGATTTAAATGAGGCTAATCTGATAAATGACGTTCACTTGATAACATCTTTCTGTGACCTCTGGAAGTAATTAGAATTTCCTTCAGGATTTCCAGTGTGGTTGTATGCAGTGATGGCACACGTTCCCACCATCGTACCTCCTGAAAATGAAACTGGTTATTGTATGGAATGGACGGATGCCAGATGGAGGGGTAGCCTAACAGCTACAAGATGCCGTAGCCACCACCACAGCTGTTAAACACAAATTACTCACAATTTTTTTGGTGATCTTTATTTCCTACAAATACAAAAGCAACAGTTATTCTTTTTCCTTTTGGATTTTAAAGTTCTTCCAATACAATTCAATTCAGAGGCACATAAATCTGAAGTAATGAATTGAGGTAAAGGGGTGCAGAGCCAGTGCTGGTTTTGTAGGCAAACATCAATACCTTGAATTTTATGTGAGCAGCTATTGGTAGCCAGTGCAAACTGATAAACAGAGGTGTGACGTGTATTCTTTCCGACTCATTAAAGATTAATCTTGCTGCCGCGTTCTGGATTAATTGTAAAGGTTTGATAGAACTGGCTGAAAGACCTGCCAAGAGAGCATTGCAATAGTCCAGTCTGGACCGAACAAGAGCTTGAACAAGGAGTTGTGAAGCATGTTCTGAATGAAAGGGCCTGATCTTCTTGATGTTGAATAAAGCAAATCTGCAGGACCGGACAGTTTTAGCAATGTGGTCTGAGATAGTCAGCTGATCATCAATCACAACTCCAAGATTGTTGGCTGTTTTTGAAGGAGTTATGGTTGATGTGCCTAACTGGATGGTGAAATTGTGATGAAGTGATGGGTTTGATGGAACCACCAGCAGTTCTGTCTCGGCAAGGTTGAGTTGAAGGTGATGGTCTTTCATCCAGAAATGTCTGTTAGCCAAGCTGAGATGCGAGGATTTAATATTTTAAATGTATTATTTAATATTCAAAACATGATTTTAAATTTAATGCTATATTATTAACAAATCTTGGATTCAATCTTTCTGTCAGCTTGTTTTCTTTCAATTTCAGTATTTGAGTGAAAACGGCATCATTTGTGGATAATTTTGGTTTCAAAAAGAAACAAAGTGTTTGCCAACTAAAAGAAAGCTAGTTGATAAAATGAATCCAAGATTTGGTGAAGATACAGCATAATGAGAGATTTACATGCAGTATAGTTTAAAATAATTTCATATAGCTTCAAAGTAAACCGTACAGCAGTTTTTTTGGCGGCAGACATGAATCGTGTGTTGTTGAGGAGAGATCAGCTGTTTCTTTACTCATCTCTGACTCAGATGATTGGGAGCTTTCAGTGGTTTCATCTTCTCCAACACTCTCAATTTCTTCTTGTAATTATGCAGTAAGCGATGGGAATGTGATTGTGTTGTAATGTAGGATTTTCCTCTGTTTTCTGGCCGTTTTGAGTGCATTTTTGTCCCTGGACCACAAAATCAGTCATAAAGGTCAATTTTTTGAAATTGAGATTTATACATCATCTGAAAGCTGAATAAATACGTTTATTCAGGACAATATTTGAAAATCTGGAATCTGAGGGTGCAAGAAAATCAAAATATTGAGAAAATCACCTTTAAAGTTGTCCAAATGAAGTTCTTAGCAATGCATATTACTAATCAAAAATGAAGTTTTGATATATTTATGGTAGGAAATTTACAAAATATCTTCATGGAACATGATCTGTACTTAATATCCTAATGATTTTTGGCATAAAAGAAAAATTGATAATTTTGACCCATACAATGTATTGTTGGCTATTGCTACAAATATACCTGTGCTGCTTATGACTGCTTCTGTGCTGCAGGGTCAGATTTGGTCTCTGTCAGGCCAGTCATGTGATCTGGTGAATGAATATTCCAGTCAAACAGAGCAGGAGCGAGCAGCTCTATATCACGGCTCATTCCCGCACGAGAGAAACACAAACAGATCTGATTCTGCAGCATGACTGAGCTCTGCTAAACACTCACATCTTCACGGCAGATCAGCGCTTTCATCTATCATCTCAGCATCCGCTTCTCACCATATAACAACATCTGTGTCTCTCTCTCTCTCTCTCTCTCTCTCTCTCTGCAGACCCAGTAGCAGTAAATGAACCCGGATCGGCCGTCTCACTGCTTCCTTCTGAACTTCCTGTGACCTCCTTCATCAGGTGTGTTTCACGCCGCTCACATACGTGTCTTTAACACGCATAATGCATTCAAAATCCACATACTGTTTTCACATTCCAAGTCTGGATCAGAACAATCATTATTTTATAAAACATAACTTTAATCATTTTTTTAAAAACTAAAACCATATTGTACCTGGACAGAAAATTCTCATTAATGAGTCAATGTGAATATATATATATATATATATATATATCTAGCTTCAGCGTTAGTTCTGGCAGGTCACATTAGTCAAGTTTGTTAACTTGAACATGTGCTTTCGCAGCGGGGTTAAATTTGTGTTTGATTTTTCTCACACATTCAGGGATAAATGGCAATAACTCCAATACGACTTGCCCAAAAAAATTCTAAAACAGTATTACCGCAAAGGGCAAAGCTGATAATGTTTCTCGTCATTATTTCACTTGATATAATAGGCACTGCCTCGCACAACCTGTTGTAATGTGCATTAAGCCGGGAGAGATCGCTCTCGGCGAACCGTAAGCAAGGGACAGTGGGAAAAGTGCAAGTTTTCGCGTATTGATACCTGATTTGGAAGTTAGCATTGCTTCACGCATTGTTATATTATTGATGTGGACTCCATGAGTTATGTGACTGACTAAGAACAAGTTCAGATGGGGTCTTCATTCCCCACATGAAGATTATTAAGAGATCAAGCATCCACGTCCCAGCTGGCTGTGTTTCAGTCTCCATTCATCTCTGAAGGTCTTCAGGAAGCTAAGCTAAGTTCCTTTTTAATGCTCTCAGATTATTGGCAGCATGCTTGCTAAGGCTATCTGCATTGCTTAGACTTTAGTTGTTTTCAGTGAGGTGCTTGTGCTAAGCTTATGTGATCATACTGACAATATGCCTTACGTCTGGTTGTTGGGAGCACGCTTGTTCTTAAGCTATCTGGTTGTAAGCGAGAACATGTTGCTTAAGCTTTTCAGGTATTGCCAACATACTCGTTAGGTCATCTGGTTAAGGGCAACATGCTTGTGGCTGTGGCGTCTGCGGGTTTTGGCAACATTCTTGTCATTCAAGGGCTGCATGCTTGTTGCTTAAGGCTTGAGATTTTCACTGTCATTTTGTGTTGGGGGTATGGCATATGGCTTTGTTTTGGGGGGTTATTGCTGCTCTCCCTGCTCTTATCCATGCTAGGCTGGCACAGCACAGGGCCTCTGAGATTTTGTTCATTGGCAAAACGTTGGCCCCTTAGTGCTGGCCCTGCATGGGCAGCCCTCACTTAGCCCACACTATTAATCTACAACGGGGGTTCCCAACCCTGGTCTTGGTCAATGGTCCATTTGAGAGATAGGCGGCAGTAATGCACTTATAAGTCTGCAATGCTCCGTAAAGCAAGAAGAAGAACCCTGGTCCTGATCAAACACACCTGAACCAACTAATTAGGATCTGAAGGAGCACTTGATAATTACAGACAGGTGTGTTTAATCAGGGTTGGAACTGAACTCTGTAGGAAGGTAGATCTCCAGGAACAGGATGCACCCCTGATCTATAACAGTTTATTTATTTCACTTTAAATACTTCTCAGCTACTATAACTTAAGTCTTTGGGAAAAACAGTTTTCATCCATCTGAAATGGATGCAGTCACCACATAACTAATGTCAGTATTGTCAAAAATGTACAATAGTCAAAGGGATTTCAAATCAATGGATTTATTAAATACAAAATAGAAAACATTCAATTCAGGTTAATACAGCTACATATAGCCAAATTTGTAAATACACAAGAGTACAAAAAGAAAAAAGCAAACAAAGCAATGTCAGATTGTAGGATTTCGTCATGTGTAAGTTGATGTGTGCAAAAGTCTTATCTGCAGTGCATCAATGTCCAAACACGGTCCATAGCTGAAGTTGTTGGCTGATAGCAAATGAATAATCCAACCTCTTGTAATGAAAACATGTCACAGCTCTCAAACACCAGACTCTTCCTAACCAGGAACAGTCAAAAATGGTCCAGATTATGGTCCCACATCGAAAAGAACTTTAAATCCATATTCAAACTGGACCATGGTAACCTCACCAATAAAGAGTCCTTCTAAAATGTTCCATCTCTGTATATATATTTAATTTATTTAGTTTATTATAATAATTATTATTATTTTTAATATATCATTGAATGAAATTTATAAAAACATATAATCTGAGAATTACCAGTATTAACCCTATGGTAATCTAATTAAATTGCTTTGAATTTATTTAACTCATGCTTGCTCAAAAATGGTCCAAATATTTATTTCTAACTAAACAACATAAATGTTACTCTGAACATTTTTTAAACAAAATAAAGTCATTTTACTTGCATAAACCTTCACTTTCAGATGAAAGAGTGATAAATTTTTCAGACACACATGTTCATGTTTATCAACAAAATTCAATCCAAAAGTGTGTGTGTCACGATTCACAAGGTACTGGAAGACGAGGGAGTAGTGCAAAACAAACAGACTTTACTGAAACAATCAAACTAAATCCAACTCAAGGACATATAACGCCAAACACAGGACACTGGAAACACTGGGTTTAAATAACAAGGAACTAAACGTTAACCAGCTGAATCAAATAGAACATAACGAGAACATGAAACAGGAACACCAAATATGGACGTCACACATGAGGAAACTAGGTCAGGGGGAGCACATGGAGACAGAAAACACACACAGACAGTCTAATGGGTGTGACAGTGTGAGATATGGGGAAATATATTTTACAAAAGTTTTTTGTCAGTAACTAAACTCCATAGATAATTTACAAGAAGTATTTTGACACCTAATGTATTCCATACATTCCCAGGTCAAAATGACCCGAACACAAAACATTTTTAAATGATTATATCTCTCAAAAACAACTGTAAAAAAGCCACAAAAAAAGATGTGGCATTTGCACATTTTCATTCAAACAATGCATTGTTTAAAAATCTGTATGTATCTGTTAAAAGCCAGAAAGCATTATGAGGGTTAATGAAGCAGCGTGTAATAATGAGTGATTGATGCTCAGGCTTTCTGTCAAACATCATACATGAGTGATTGACTCTTGCATTAGTTATATTCAGTGTTGTGAAGGTTACTTTGGAAATGTAATAGGTTACAGACTACAAGTTACTCTATTTAAAATGTAACAAGTAGTGTAACTATTTCAATTAATTTACTAAAGAAATGTAACTGATTACATTTGATTACTTTTTGAGTACTTTTATAAATTTCTAATGAAATGTTAATCATTTTGAAACATTTAAAGCAGGCAGGGTTACTCTTACCGTAGTACTCTTCACTTGAATTTAGTTTTAAAGCACAGCCACCACAAAATCAGACTCTTTTTACTCTGAGATCATTCTGAGGTTAAATACAGATTTCAAAATCATAAGATTTAGTTTAATAGTTATGAGGCTGTTTTTGAAATCAAATCTTTGCATAGGAAACAGGAAACAACTAACAATGCTTTGGAAAAACTGTTAATCTTAAAAAGTAAATCATGCACACAAATTCAAACAGAAAATAAAACCATTGTCAAATAAGCATGTGTCATATTCTGTGTTCTAAACTCCTGAAACATTGGTGTCTCGTATTTTAGAGCAGTCACTGCAGTTTGAGAATGAAATTAATCAAATCTGTATGTGTGAAAATATTCAGATGTAACCCTCTTTGTAATCTTTAACATTTTCCTAAGTAACTGTAATTTAATTACACATTTTTTCTCAGTAACTATAACAGATTCCAGTTACATTTATTTTGTAATTAAATTATGTAATTCCGTTAAATGTAACTTCACTCCCGAACATTGGTTATATAAGCAGAGTTTTGACCAATGTTTGCTGGAAACATTCATTTTTGGGTTTGCGCTGATCTTCAGGAGTCTGAGGAGCAGATGGATTTGGAGCGTGACGTCGAGTGACGTGGCTCGTGTTCAAAGACATTCCTGACACTCCTCTGATGAACGGCTTCCCTCGGGATCAGAGTTACCATAACACCCTCGGCCCGTTAAAACACACGGATCTGCAGCTGAAGCGGATCATTCCCGTCACCCTCCTCTGATTGACTACTTGTCATAAAGAGTTAAAGATGGAACATTCCTCAGATTTCTGCATGTTCCAGTAAACTCAGTCTGAGCGCTGGATGGAGATTCATGTGTTTCCAATGATATCATTCCTCTATTTTTAACAATGTGCTTGAGTCATCAGTTTTATTCCACTCTTCATGTCACGAACATTCCAGTCTAGATAAAGAACAAAAAATACATGTGGAACAAAAAATACATAACATATTCAAACATCAAAGTTTATTATCATTAGTCATTATTAAAATAGAAAAAAAAAAACATGTGGCACACAAAATACATAGATGTTTGGTTTAGAGATATTCAAAAACCACAGGTTTTATTATTATTAATTAATTATTAAAAAATACACATGGAAAACTAAATTCATAGATATTGGATTTAGAGATACCCAAATACTCAAAACTTAATTATCATTAATTAATTAATTATATTAAATCATACATATGGAAAACAAAATAGATGTATAATGTAGAGATATTCAAATGCAAAAATTAATTCATATATAAATTTAAAATTATCAAATTATTATTAAATTAATAAGTTATCCACAAAAAAAAAAAAAAAACTTTTCAGATGTAAAATACATACATGTTTGATTTGGGATCTCTAATACCAAAATTATTTATCAAAAAAAAAAAAGAGAGAAAGAAAGAAAATTAATTGGAATAAAAATATTTGTAAAAATGTTATTATTGTGGAAATTAACAAGATGAGAGGGAGGTTTGTTTCATTTGGGATGTTCATTTTTGCACATGATCAAGAACATGGATTATATTGATTGATTTAGTTTTTAGTGAAAAAGGATTCTTAATTAAAATGTCAGCAAATAAAAATGACCATATCCAGTTGTTCTCAGATCTATTTGAAGTGTTTAATGTCGAGGTTTGGTTGGTCGTGTCGGGTGAGGAGGACAGAACCCAAACGCAGACTGCTTTGATTCAGAGTTCTTTATTAAATAAAAGAAAAAAATACAAAACAAACAGGGCCAGACTACCGGCAACAGGGCTGAAACAAAAGGGACAAAAGAAGAAACCAAACCTTAAATAACAAAGAAGCAAATAACAAGCAAGACAACTAGATTTGACAAGGCTGACTAAGAGCAGGTACGTTCATGCAAAACACAAGCAGAATAAATCAAAGGAAATGAGGAAGGTAATGAGAAAGGACAGGTGGGGTAAATTAACCAATAATCAGATAATAACAACACCAAGTTAAAGGCATTGTTAAACAACAGACGGGGAACACATGGCGCATAGAAAAACACACATAAAGACACGTGCTTGCAAAACATGATGATATGAATGCACACAGCCAATGAAAACCTCATAATCCGCGTGATAAATCCAGCCGATGAAAGCCAGGTGCAAAAAAAGAAAATACAAATTAACATAAGAGCACAGGGTGAGGGAATGAACACTCACCCCATGAAAAAAAAAAAAAAAACGTGGAGAATGAATATTCCACCACTGACACTGAACTGAAACCCAACCAGGCAGAAGTCAAAATCCAGACACAACGCTTCACACATACAACACACCTCAAGAACAAGAGCGTTCCTGGTTTGAGAACACTTGAACGCAACACCAAGACCAGAGGTGGACCTACATTTGAAATGAAGAGGTATCATACCAATCACAAGTGCAGTATGGAGTACCTCAAGGCTCAGTTCTAGGCCCCTTACTTTTCACGCTTTACGTTACCCTCGGGAGATATCATTAGGAAACATGGTGTTAGCTTTCACTGTTATGCTGATGATACTCAGCTCTATATGTGACCCTGGACCACAAAACCAATCTTAAGTCGCTGGGGTATATTTGTAGCAATAGCCAAAAATACATTGTGTGGGTCAAAATGATCCATTTTTCTTTTATGCTAAAAATCATTAGGATATTAAGTAAAAATCATGTTCCATGAAGATATTTTGTAAATTTCTTACCGTAAATGTATAAAAACTTAATTTTTGTTTAGTAAGATGCATGGCTAAGAACTTCATTTGAACAACTTTAAAGGCGATTTTCTCAATATTTAGATTTTTTTGCACCCTCAGATTCCAGATTTTCAAATAGT
Source organism: Onychostoma macrolepis (assembly GCF_012432095.1). NCBI lineage: Eukaryota > Metazoa > Chordata > Actinopteri > Cypriniformes > Cyprinidae > Onychostoma > Onychostoma macrolepis. The sequence goes on along the minus strand of NC_081171.1, from coordinate 594,899 downwards.
TGTATCTCGGCCAAATATTGTCTGATCCTAACAAATATTGTCTGATTTCGCAAAATTGTGTAAATGAAAATATTACCTATAAAGCCACAGAAGAATTGTTGTGCATCTCCTGACAAAAACAATAGGTGTTTGACTTGAAGTACTTGTTTTTACTTAAGTAAAAATCTGTCTTTACAACTTTCACTTGTAATGGAGTAATATTTGACCAGCAGTATCTGTACTTTCACTCAAGTAATGGAGTCATGTACTTTGTCCACCTCTGACCAAGACTGACAAGGACCAAAGGATTTTGCCTTACAGACAGAAAATTATATGAATAGAGATTAAAGTGTCTACTTTCAAATAAACCAATTCAAATGGAAAACAAATATTCTCAGATTATGTAATCCGTATGAAGCATGCATGCATGCGTGTCCTCTACTGCGGAGCTGACGAGTCAGTGTCGCCGACTTCATCTCTTAAACCGAAAACAAAGAAAGCACCATTTTATTAATAAATTATTAAAATGTTAATTCAGCCTCCTTACTGTTTTACCCTGACACATTCATAATCATTACTTCTGCCGGTGTGCTGTGGCAAGCTTTATGCATGCGCTTGAGTGCTTATTAGGCTATGTGGACAATTAAGGACTCATTATTTAAATGGTTTATTAATAAACGTGCGATTAGTCAACTAATGCATAAAACTTTTTACCGTCATTTTCATCTTCGTGTGTGTTCGGGAGGGATTCCAGGAATGAGGTTTGGGACCACAGGGATAGGAATGGGCTGGGAGGCCGGATCAACAGGGAAAGGGGCCCATTCCCCCACAGGATCTCCATCTCCTTGAGGTGGCAAACGTGGTCGACACCTCCCAGTAAGTCTGTGATTTCAAGTGACCCAACTCCTCTCAGACACAGGTTCACCGAGTCCAGCAAAGTGACCTTTCCAGAACCAAGCCCCTGCACTGCCTCAAGGAGGACTTGTGCACAAAAAAAGGGGAGATGGTTCTGGCATCAATCTAACATCCTTCCGGCCCGGGATGTGTTCTTGAAGGCCGATTCCTGCCAGCTAGGACCTGGGAACAGGAGCAATCCCATGCAATGCTGTCTGTTAGATTCTCTGGTTGGAGGTGAGGAGGATAAAACCCAAACTCAGACAGCTTCAATTCAAAGTTCTCTCTTAAATACCAGAGGGGGAAATGCCTTTATAAACTGGGGCAGGCAAAAACAACAACAACACAGCCCAGGCTAAAGCCAACAGGGACAGAAGCCTGACAGGTTGTTGGTCAGTAGCTATGTTTCCAACCACCTATTTTTATACACATTTTAGAATATCAAATTAAAAAGCGCTGGATGAAAACACCAAGATGCGCATGAATTCTAAAAATGTGCATAAAAAAACTAATGCGCACAACTGAGTAGAATAAACTTTTATCCAAAACATGTGCATAAACTACGATGGAAACCCATTTACTGAATAAATTCCTCCATGCACATCAAAAAGTCATGTGAGTCTGTGCTATGAGACGGGATAATTGGGGACCGATCTCGTTCACAGCATCTGAAATGTTGTTTGGGTCGTTCTGAAATGTCTGAGCAAAGTCTGTCGTCAATATATTTCTGTATAATTGTCTTAAACGACTGCGTTCCCAAATAACAGACATCCGCCTCAGAAAGCAGTGACAACATTTATTGTGCTTCGTCTGCTCGCTCTGAGCCGCAAGTCATTCATATGAACATTATTATATTCAGTGGCTTCTCCTACTTTTCTTAGAGATATTTAGTGCCAGTTTATCAGGACGTGATGATTTTGTTCTCTTTGACTCGTTGGATGGAAACATTGCTTTATTTGCAAATATTTTATGCGATATTCCAGTTTTGCGCAAGTTTAATTCGAACCTTTGGATAGAAACATAGCTACTGACATTATTGAAATGTGATTCATGTCAGGATGTATTGTTGTAAGGTATTGTGAATGCTGAACAGCACATAAAGAATGATAAAGAACAAGCATTAGATCGCATTTAGCTCTGAACTGCTTCAGTATATTTTTAACAACAGCTCTTTCCATGTTGCATAATTTTTGTTTATTCTTTCTGTTTACGTTCAGCTTCTAGATTTCTGCAACAGCGTCCGTTCAGAGGAACACATAAGGACAATTGGTCTCGAGGAACTTGTGCATCGTAGGGAAACATTTCAAGGAGCATTTGACGTGAGATTTTAAACTTTCACGAATGCATAATCACAATCACCGATGCTGGAATGATCCAAGCTTTCAGTTTCTGTAAGAATGTTTGAACATCATACCTAAAAACCCAATAAATCAGACCTCTTTAAAGTTTGGAGACGGTCCAGATCAAGACCAAGACGTGCTTTTCAACACATTTTATTGGGCTTCTAACTGATTCGGATTCTGTGAGTCTCTGTGCATCTCCTGGACGAGTCGTACGGTGGTTTTGAACAGCGTTTATTACGGCGGATCTTTATATTGAGGTAAATTACAAGCTGTTGCTCTGACACAGGCATCTGTTCGCTGTGAAAGCAAACGCTGGAAGCCGCAGACTTCACCAGCCTGTGCATAAATCAGTTTAGCAGACGTGTGTGTCGAGCTTTGGCATCACGCACGGCTCTTTCAGGCGCTCAATGAATGATCCTGCTTTGCTTTTCTCAGCTGGGTTCCTCTGAGGTTCTGACCCATATTTGAGGAGAGTGATTCCTGAGCGTTACTGATGCCAGAGTCTTCAGGACCTCACACTCTGCCCGGAGCCGATGCCAAACTACTGAATTCATCTGCTGCTCCTGCTCTTGTTGATGATGATAGATGCTTGATTTCAGAGTCCAGTGAACATGAAGCCTGAACATTCTGCATGTGAGAAAACATGTTTAGAAATGAATTAGATGGCATTAGATTAGGTTCAACATTGCATAGTGAGATATGAATGATGCATATGCATGCATATGTATGTGTGTATATATAAGTATGTGTGTGTGTATTTATATATATACATACACACATACATACACCCATACACACACACACACACACACAGATATATATATATAATATTAGTGCTGTCAAACGATTAATCGCATCCAAAATAAAAAAATTGTTTACATAATATATGTATGTGTACTGTGTACATTTATTATGTATATATAAATGGACACACATACAGTATATATTTTGAAAATATTTACATATACATTTATATTATTATATTTTATATGAAATATATTTAATATATAAACATAACATATTTTTCTTAAATATATACATGCATGTGTTTGTATTTATATATACATAATAAATAAGAAAAAGAAAATCAGGGTATCTGAACTATATATATATATATATATATATACACACACACACACACACACACACACAGTATATATATATATATATATATATATATATATATATATATATATATATTAGTTCAGATTCCCTGATTTTCTTTTTCTTTCTTTCTTTAGAATACTTTCTTTTTTTATAATTTTTTCCCCAATTATGCATTTAATTGAGGAGATAAGACACACAATTTAATAAATGTTGAGTTTTGAATGCCTGATTTTCTTTCATTTTTTTTTACTATTTAATTTTACTACCCCAATCTTGCATTTGATTGATCAAGGTAAGACACATATAATAAATGCTGAGTTAGGAATCTCTAATTTTCTTTCATTTTTAAATTAATAATTATAATAATAGTAATAATAATAAATATATTTATTTTATTATTTTTCCCCAATGATGCATTTAATTTCTGATTGAAGGTATAGCACATTTTAATAAATGATTGTATTTCAAGTAACAGCTGTGTTTATCCGTCTCTCAGTTCATCTTACTGAAGATGTTGACGTGTTCTAGTTGTAAGTTTCATCTGATGGTTTCTGCAGAAATTTCATTGAATCTTACAGAATTTTAGCGTTCTGTTATTTCCACATCATTCATCAGTAACACCCTTTTCTTGTCGTAAACTGTCCATTCTTCATGTCCTTCTGCCCATTTGACTCTTTTCAGATGGAGTCTGAAGATCTGAAGCATCTCAGAGTCTGTTTGTTCTGGTAAAGGTGAAGGCCTGATGTTCTCCTCATCTTAATACTTTCAGACACTGCTTTAAAGTATAAAATTCTTTCAAAAACCTAAGAATCTGATTTCCGGTCTTTTGAACGGTGTTTCAATCGACTAATAAATATGATATACTGATATAATGTTTATTATTCGACCAGTTTGCCAAAAGCTGAGCTTGATGAAGAGTATGTTTAGAAACAGGACAAATAAAAAAGGAACAGTGTTTGCAATCATCACGATCCTCATGACTTCATGGGAAAGATCGACGCTGTAAACGACCAGCTCTACGTCTAATGATCGCATTATATTTTTTATGAGTTTCTGGCCCTCAAAGATTGAGCAACAGCGAGCAGCTGTGATTTTATGGGCTGTGATATTGAAGATACACAGGTGGTGAGCGAATCAGAATGACCTTTGAACTCCGACTCAGACTTTTCACATGTATTTACAGTTCAGATAGATCAGGAATCTGAAGAAACATTCATATGGATGGTATCTTTATTGTTTATTCCTTTGTATTTACTAAATGGCTTTCCAGGGCATTTATGATGAAGATGTTGGCAGCAGAAAGAGAATGTGAAAGTCTGTATAAACAGTTTCAGTGATGTAAGATGCACAGATGTGCTCGTCGAATCAACCTCTGAATACTCCTCACTGCCCATAAATGGAGATGCAATGTGAGACGCATCGGAAACAACCGGCTACTGCTGCAACGTCCCTTGATTCTTCATTCAGAAGATGTTTTTGAGATCCTGTGGGACAGACGCATTCCCTTCCTATGATCGGAACGAAGCATATGCTACACCCAGAAGCCCAAACGAACATTCTCTGATGCTGTCTGACTGTTTTCACAGACGCATCCAAACGGTTCAGACATTCCAGCGATTCAGAGCTAAATCCATTATCCCAGCTGCTTCAGCCCAAACTCAGCATCTGTCTGTCGAAACCTCAGGATAGACTCTATAGAGAGCGGACAGACGAGCTGTAGATGTTATGTGTGATATTTATTAAATATTTACATTTGGAAAATATTACAATTTACGTCAGACTCTTTGACAGCTGGTTATCTTTCACTTTAGACAACCAGCTGTATCCGTATTGATGCAGGCAGATTTTCACCTGTGAAAACTGTATTTTTATTAATGAATTTATAAATACTTTATTAATACTTTTTGTGAGTTGCTTACTCTTGCTTTGGACAAAACCAACCAAAGTCTCTTAATCAAACAAAAACAATCTCTTACTGGAATAAATCTCTTACTAGAATAAAACTGACTGTTTAATTCTCTTAACAGAACAAAACTGAACAATATTTAAACTCACAAAAGTGACCTGTATTTAAATCTCTTAACAAAACGAAACCAACCGATATTTAAATCTATTAACAGAATAAAACCGAACGATATTTGACTTTCTTAATAGAACAAAACTGACCTACATTTAAATATTTTAATAGAAAAAACAACCAGTATTTAAATCTCTTAATTGTATAAAACCAACTGATATTTAAATTTCTTAATCATATAAAACTGACCAATGTTTAAATATCTTAGAACAAAACCAGACTATATTTAAATATCTTAATAAAACAAAAACAATCAATATTTAAATCTCTTAACCGTATAAAACCAACCGATATTTAAATTTCTTAATCCTATAAAACCAGCCGATATTTAAATTTCTTAATCATATAAAACAAAACCGACCGATGTTTAAATATCTTAATAGAACAAACACAACCAATATTTAAATCTCTTAACCGTATAAAACCAACCGATATTTAAATTTCTTAATCATATAAAACCAACCGATGTTTAAATATCTTAATACAACAAAACCAAGAAATATTTAAATCTTTTAACCATATAAAACCAACCAATATTTATATTTCTTAATCATATAAAACCGAGCGATGTTTAAATAACTTAATAGAACAAAACCAACCGATATTTAAATCTCTTATTATTGTGCAAAGCTGACTGATATTTAAATCTATGACCAGACAAGAGTGTCATCATAACAGTGTGATTTTCTGTAAAGCTGCGCTACACAAATACACTTGACTTGACTTGATCTGCTCGGCCTCATTAATCTCCATCTTTCACAGCTGCTGTTGTTCATCTGACAGTTTTATTCCTGATCACTCAGCACTGTTTGGAAAGCATCACCTGAACTAAACCCTGAGCATCATGTTTGTCATCCACAAGCATGAAGCAATATGCATAGATTTTGAAGCTCTCTTTCCTGGAAGGTCAAGCGGCATGTCATAGATGAGCATGAGTATGTGTTCCCTGAAGACATGTGCTCTTTCACCCCGTTATCTTCATACATGATGAGAGCAGGAGTCCAGACTGAGCCCTGAGGACACGGCGGGGCAAAGAGACCAAATGATGACTTCTACAGTCTCTTTACTGAAGTGACGGATGATCCACAGCATGTTCAGATGAACAGCTAGTAACTGCACGAGTTAGTTGGTGCACGGCTGAGAATTCCTGGCAAATGACTAAAACTCATAGTTCGATTTAAATTTAAGACAGAAGATCAAGAAGAAGCATGCCGTTAAATATTATAGCCAGCATGAAATTTAAATGAACTCTATTTGCCGTGACAACTTATGTCCTACTCTCATTGTGAACGATTCATCAGTGACATTATTCAACAGAAATAAATGTTCATCTTCATAATCCTTAATCAAAATGTAACAACTTGCTCCAGAAACGACTTTCCTTCCATCTTGCGTCATCAATACCTTTTATTAATCAACTGCTTTCATATAGAGACACTTTCACCATTTGATCAGTTCGGGAGATTGTATTCATTCAAATTACACGACAAAAAAAAAATAAAAATAAATGGATTGCAAACTTTTTTTCTAGTTATTGTACTTTAACATTATCTTCATGTCTGAACAGGTACTGTGCAAATCAGGGAAATATGCCAAAATAAATCATAGGATCACAGAGCACAGCAGTATACGTTTAGTATCCTTGAAATACAGTTATAATTTTTATTATTATTTTAAATCAGTTTTATATTTTATGGTTTCATTTTAATTTTAGTTAGTTTTAGTGATTTGGTTGTTTGTTTTTGTTGTTTTTATTAAATTTAGTTTTTTTTAAAATGGGTCTTTATAGTTTTTATTAGTATTTTGAATAATTTTTTATATTTTTAATTTGAATTTAAAGTTTTAGTAATTCTAATTACTGTTGTGTTTTTGACATTTTTAGTAGTTGTGTGTTTTTTATATACATACAGTTTAGCTCAATTAAAACGTATTTCATATTTAATTTTTTTCAGTTAACGATTACTTAATTTCAAGTAACAAAAAAATGGGTTTTTACTGTTTTTATTTTAGTTTCAGTTTTAGTTACCTATAATAACCTTGGAGTGCAGATTGATGCAAATGTCAAGCGTTTGTTTTCTTGTGTATTTCAGATGCACAAAATCTTCATTTTCATCAGTGAAATTTGATAGTTTGACTAAAAGCTTCTCAGATCAGTGAATGAGCAGGAGGAATGAGAGCGACTGCATGTTTGTATTGAAGTGTTTGGATCATCTAAACTGCCTTTATTCAGTTATGGAATATTTTCCAAAGAAATGAGGAGCAGTGCCATGCAAATTCAAGGAAATGGCATAATTCCATTGTGAGGAAGGATCTAAATCTAATGTCTGGGTGTCAAATTAAACACATGTTTAGTTTCTCTGGGATCTGAATTCAGAGGAACTCGGTGTTTGTTGGAGCTTGACAGCAACGCCTGCAGCAAAAACCAGAACCCATGCCACTGACTCATCATTTATTAGAAAGTTCCAGGCCCGAGGCTACAGATCCCACCATCATCTTCAGGTCCACACGCATCCGATCTGCGTGAGTGAAGAAACCAGGTGAGAGTTTCAGTGACGCAGTCTATAAATCCCGCTTGACAGATATAGAGATGCAAATCACTTAGCAACTATAAACACAAGCAAAGAACAAAACTGTTAAAGGTGTTACCCTTACCAAAAAGTAGTATACTTCAGGTTTATTTTATTAAGTATACTTAAGTAAAGTTCAAGTATATTTTTAAGTATACTTTATGTAGCAAGTATACAAATGTCAGTGTACTAGTAGTATACTTTAATACTAGTAATAGTAATTTCAATACTCCTTGGGACTAAATTGGCCTAATTTCTAGTATATAAAAGTATACTTTAAGTATAACAGTAGTAAACTTTGAGTACACAACTAATTTACATAAATGTTTTTAGCTTGTACTGCAATTATACTAAAAGTGAACTTATAGGTATACTGATAGTTTACTAATTAAATACTTGTAGTAGCATTTTTAGTTCACTTTGAGGTATAGTCTCAGTAAACTACTACTTTAGTAGTTTTATACTGCAAGTATACTCGTAAGTTTTCTTTAAGTGAACTTTACATCACACTTTAAGCATACTACTATGTCTCTATTTAGGTATTAATTTGTATAGATTTTATTGTACGAATATACAAAACATCAAAAGAAAGAACAAGTATCTGCTTGTAAACAAAAACATTTTATTATAGTTTCATGCATTCTTTTTTTAAACACTTGAATGTGGCTAAGTTTCATAAATAAAAATAAAGAAATAAACAACATTTTGAACAAAAAGCTGAAAAAGACTATGAATTGGATTCAGAATGATAATCAAAACGTAGATGGAGTCGATCAACACCCCAAAGCTTGGCAGTCATTATTACCTCTTCATTGGACGACATTTTATTCCGTAACGTTACACAGTTTTGATGCTGTTTTAACACGTGGAAGCATCTGCTGTTTCGGTTTCTTCTTCACTTGTGTTTTTTGGAAATTCTGTACAGAAGATGTGTACTACGCCCCCCTACCGTATAACACGGATTCTCGGAGCACAAGTATAGCTCAAATATATTTAGACTTTTTCTAAGTATAAGTCAAGTAACCTTAAATGCCATTTTAAGTATATTTCTGAGAAGTACATAAAGCCCATTTCTGAGAAGACTAACAGTATACTTTCCTATTTTTTAGTTTAAAAGAAGTATACTAATAGCACACTTGAATAAACTTTTCGTAAGGGTATATATCATAGATGGGTTGAAATCTGAATTTAGAACTATTAAAATCAAGTTTTTAGTAAATTAGATTATTGATCTGAATGAACATTTGCTAGTGTCACTATTGCTAGTGCCGCAAACAACTTTGATATGTGTAGAGGTTAAAAACTCTGATCAAACTTCTAACATCAAGTATTAAACTTGAAAAATGAAAATCTGCTGTAAATGTACTCGCCTTCAGTTCATCCAAGATCAGGATGAGTTTGTTTCTTCATCAGGTTTGTAGAAATGTGTCTCTGCATCAGTGTCTCAGCAATGGATGCTCTGCAGTGAATGGGTGCCGTCAGAATGAGAGTCCAAACAGCTGATAAAAACATCACAATAATCCACACCACTCCATCAGTTAACATCTGGAGAAGACAAAAGATTTAGTTTAGAGCTGTTTTGTCTTGTAAATGCTGCTTGATCTGCAGATTTCTCTCCTGATTCAGACCAGAACACTTTTTATTATAGATTATGGACTCTATGGTATTTGAGTTAAAAATGTCTTAATGCTGGATTTGTTTCAGCTTTTGTCTTCTCCAGATGTTCACTGATGGACTGGAGTGCTGTGGATTATTGTGATGTTTTTATCAGACTCTCATTCTGACGGCACCCATTCACTGCAGAGCATCCATTGCTGAGACACTGATGCAGAGACACATTTCTACAAACCTGATGAAGAAACACACTCATCCTGATCTCAGATGAACTGAGGATGAGTGAAACAGCTAATTTAATTTTTTTTTTTTTTTTAACTATTCCTTTCAGTGTGTAAATAAATCCTGCATGACCAGAAGATCACAGAGACTCTTCCACAGGTAAGCGACACTCATGCTTCCTTCAGTAAATGTCAGTGGAGTCGAACCTGATGATGTAGTTTTAATCTGAGGATGTTCTTCATCTTTCACAGGCCGAACACAAAGCATTCTGTTTTCTGGAGCTCTTCATCTTCATCTTCTAGTTCATCTGACCTACTTCTGTCACAATTACAATCATAATTCATCAACATGAGCTCATGTCCTATGAGAAATGAAGCATAGAGTGTTTCTCAGGATAGATTAAACGATTCTGAGCTCCAAGAATCAATCTTATAAACGTGTGACTGTCATTAGATCATGAAATATGACAGCACGAGTCTGTATCTGATCAGACGCTGCAGGAGCTTTTCTCAAAACAAACTTCACGTCATTCTTCCTTTGCTTTCATGTTTTCTATTGAATGACATTCAGACATTTTATTTGTGTTTTGTGGTCACATCTGTATCAATACAGTACAGGAATTACATGCACTGAAAAACTTCTTGTATATTTGATCAGGAGATGTAGTGCAGAGATGTTGGAGTGCGTATCTGCTGATCAACCGCTTGTGTTAAACTCCAGTGAGTGATATTGAACAGGCGTTCAGTGACACACATATCTCTGCGTATCCACTGGAAACACTGACATCAGTCCAGTTCTGTCCAGCCTTCAGAAGGCTTTGTGTTGCTCTGTGCCGCCCACATGTGAGCGTCAACGGGCCTGTGCAATCACCGCTCGTTTTATAAGCTATGACTGCATCACTACAATATTTGATATGCTTCCTGGGCGTTTACATAGTTACACACACACACACACACACACACACACACACACACAGACACACACACACAGACACAGACACAGCTTTAGAAACCATCACAGTGGAGAAAAATCATCTTAAAGAACAAACACATTTTGATTTCATGACTCCTTATGATGCACTTAGTCAGAAAAGAATACATACATTTGACTGATATGAGGAATAAATCACCATTATAAACAGGAAATACCATAAAGTCTAAATTCAAACATTTAAAGTCCTAATGGAATGCTAATGGAATTTCTGTCATAACAAATGATTTAGAGATCAAACTGAATCCTGCTGGATGAGCTGAAAGTCCTTCTTTATGTAATAAGAAATTAATGTAAAAAGACATTTATAATGTCACAAACGTTTCTGATCAGAAATGTTTCTTGAGCAGCAAATCAGCATATTAGAATGATTTCTGAAGATCATGTGGCACTGAAGACTGCAGTAATGATGCTGAATGAACACAGAAATAAATTACAGTTATTCACATAGAAAACTGCTTTTACTGATTATATACCATATTACTGATTTTACAGTATTTTGGAGTTTAAGGGAATCTTCCTAACCCCAAACTTTTTAACCGTAATGCGTAAGATATCTATAAAGGTCATTTTTGGCGCGTGTATGTGTGTGCGCAGCAGATTGTTGGCTGATGGAAAGTTTGCTGTGGAATGCGCAGTTTTTTCTCCTGATGTTGAATGCGCGTCCTGCTGAACGCTGATTGGTCGAGAGAGCAGCTGAAGAATGTGTGAAATGACTTAAATAGCGCTGGAGTCTCATGTGCTCAGAAGAGCAGACCATCTCCAACACACACACACACACACACAGTCAAAGATACAAGGGAATTTCTGCAAAGCGTCTTCACTATAAGAGTGTCTCTATTCAGGTGAGTGTTTATTTTCAGAGACGGTTTTTCACATGTCGCTACAGACAGATGTGTGATGTGATGTGATGTGATGTGATGTGATGTGATGTGATGTGATGTGATTTCAGGGGAATCATGACTCTGAGAGGACTGGTTGTGTGCCTCTTGTTGTGGAGTTCCGTCAGCAGCAGACGCGTAGGTGAGGAGAAACTTTGGTTCAAATCAAAGGGTGACAGGGCTTTCTCAGTGCCTGCTCCTCTTCCGATGCATATTAAATCTTCTCCATCTGTGGATGCTTTTAAGTCCAGATTGAAATCGTACCTTTTTAGTGAGCCCGATCTCATGAAAATGTGTACAAACAGTACGCCAAATACAAACATGAAATCGTGCTATTGATACGCAGAAATGGACTTTGACGTGCATGTAATAGCAGTTTTCGCGTGCATATGCACGCCGACGTTTATTTCTGCGTATAAATAGTATATGCCAAACCGAAACATGAACTCGTGCCACTGATACGCGCTTTAATGAGATCGGGTTGGATATATTCGTACGCGCTCACATTCGTTTTCTCTCGGAATCCGCAGAAATGCCGGATGATGACACCGTGTTTGACCTGTTCGAGCTCACTCAGGTCCACAAGAAGCATCACGGGGTGAGTTTAGTGAAGGGACCCGATCCAAACAGCCCCGCGTACAAGATCCTGAACCCGAACCTGATCCCCTCAGTGCCCGAGCTCTCCTTCCGGGACCTGATCTACTCCATCCAGACCGAGAGAGGCTTCATCTTCACCGCCAACCTCAAGCAAGCCAAGCGCACCAGGGGCAGCCTGGTCTCCGTGGAGAGGGCAGACGGCACCGGATCCGTCTTCGAGATCATCTCCAACGGGAAAGCCAACACCGTGGATCTGGTGTACTGGACCGCGAGCGGACAGCACGTGGTGTCCATTGAGGACGTGAACGTGGCGAACGGACACTGGAAGAACATCACGGTGTTTGTGCAGGAGGACCGAGCTCAGGTTCATGTGGGCTGCGAGGAGATCAACACTCAAGAGCTCGATGCTCCGATCCAGCAGATCCTGAGTCAGGAGAGCGCGGACATCGCGAGTCTGAGGATCGCCAAAGGAGCCGCCAAATCCGATCGCTTCATGGTAAGAAACGAATCTGGGTTTTTGTTTGATGCATCAGATCTGATTGATATCTGTGGTATTACCGTGTTATCTGTTGTATTATATTTCAGTTTGATGCACGTTTTCTTCCTCTAACGAAGCGCGTAAAGACGCGGTTATTGCGCGCAAAGCGCTTCGCCTTCAGCGAGTGTTTTTGTTGTGCAGTCTCCGTCTGAATGTTCCATGTAATAGTATCTGTTGGAACTGTGTTCGGTATTTTCTGCCAGTCTCGGTTTTTGACCATTATCCCGTTTTCCAGGGAGTTCTCCAGAACGTGAGGTTTGTTTTTGGAACGACGCTGGACACGATTTTACGCAATAAAGGATGCCAGAGCTGTGAGTGCTTAATAGAGCATAACTTTTTATATTCTTAAATGATGGAAAAATGTAATGTAATTAAATAAATATAGCATGTGTGTGACCACAAAACCAGTCATAAGGGTCAATTTTTTTAATTTTCTGAATAAATGCGCTTTCCATTGATGTATGGTTTGTTGGACAATATTTGTCTGAGATACAACTATTTGAAAATCTGGAATCTGAGGGTGCAAAAAAATCTAAATATTGAGAAAATCGCCTTTAAAGTTGTCCAAATGAAGTTCTTAGCAATGCATATTACTAATCAAAAATGAAGTTTTGATATATTTACGGTAGGAAATTTACTAAATATCTTCATGGAACATAATCTTTACTTAATATCCTAATGATTTTTGGCATAAAAGAAAAATGGATAATTTTGACCCATACAATGTTTTGTTGGCTATTGCTACAAATATAGCTGTGCTGCTTATGACTGCTTTTGTGCTCCAGGCTCACAAATATAAAACAGAGATGTTATATTAAAGCTAATGTTTTGTCAATGCAGCAACCTTCATCACTGATGTCATGACCTTGGAAAACCCCGTGAACGGATCCAGTCCGGCCATCCGCACTGATTACACCGGACACAAGTCTAAAGGTCAGATGATCGTCATGTGCTTGTAATGTGTCTGGGGTCTCATCATGAACTCGTGAAGTTAACGTCAGAATCCTGTTCCTCTTCAGATCTGCAGGACATCTGCGGTTTCTCCTGCGACGATCTCTCCAGCATGTTTAAGGAGCTCAAGGGACTCGGCATGGTGGTGAAGCAATTGTCAAACGAGCTCCGCCAAGTGGTGAGGATCAAAACCAGCTGTCTGTCTGATGTTCATACATACATGTGTCTCTCCACCCTTTTTCTCTTCTACTGCCAAACAGTTGTTCCTCAGCCACTTCCCTCATAGTTGTTTCTAATGACAGTTCCTCTGTTCTTCTTCTGGCTTTCAGACAGCAGACAACAATTTAATCATGACTCAGATTAAAATCCACGAAGGGGTTTGTCTGCACAACGGCATCGTTTACAAAGACAAAGATGAGTGGACGGTGGACAGCTGCACACATTGCACTTGTCAGGTATGGGTCTGATGTAAAAACGTAAAGCGTGCTTTTCACTTAATTTGCACTGGTCAGTCACTTGTTTTATGTGGGTAGCTGGTGGTTAAGTTAGTCAAAATCCCTGGTCTTGGTGTTGGAGAAGGAAAAAAGGTGCAGTCTTCCTCTCTCAATCCATTCTGTGTCTCTGTTTCACTGCACACATGCATCTCAATGGCCGGGATTCAGGAATGTTTTAATTGGTGAGTGATACCCGCTGTCTCTGGTTTCCGGTGAGACCAGCGCCTGTGTGTGTGTTAGTGTGTGTGCGGTTGTGGCCGCTGACTCAGTATGTCTTCTCCACCCTCATGCTGGCCACATTAAAACACTTTGTTAGTCCGGTCAGATGTATTCCCTTGCTGCCCACTCAGTTTATATCACCACAAGATTTTCCTGCCAAAGCCAAGGGTCACTTTTTATTGCCAGCAGAGAGGCGTTTATTTCTCATCCATTATGTGCAGCTGTTGGGATCATGCGATTAAACTCGCTTCAAATATTTTATTCGCAGAACTCCGCCACTGTGTGCCGTGAAATCTCCTGTCCTCTCATGCCCTGCGCCAACGCCACCGTCCCAGACGGCGAATGCTGCCCACGCTGCGGAACGCGTAAGTCAAGATTCACAATTCATTATGTAGGTCATCATTCATCTGATCTCTGGCCACATTTAGAGATGTGTGACCGGTGCAGGCAAAATGAGTCACAATGAGCAAATTTTCAAAAATGTGTTATTTTTATTTTTACATTCTCCATTAAAAGGCCTTCAAAATGATGTGTGATTTGTTGGAATCGGACAAAAAATGACTGACGCAAAATGAATGAGTCAGCAAAGTCCATTTCCCCAAACGTCCACTTAAGACATAACAGATTATGTTTGCGTGAATACTTAAATACTGTGTGTATGTGTATATTTAATCAGGATCGTGCAGTCTATGTCATCTTTATGCGGGCGCTTCAGACAGTCAGTGCGAGAAGTGAGCAGAGAAAAAGTACTCCTCTCAGAAAATGTACAATTTAAAGATCATTTTAGATTTTTAAATACTATTTGGAGCATTGGGTTCTCTAGACGAGGGCTTAATGAACTAATTTTTGTGAAAACCTCAAAATCGACATTTTTCACTTTTTTTTGTCTGTTGCTCAAAATTAGCCCATGCACATTTACACTCATTTTGCCAGCATGGCTCACATATTTCCTCTGATTGTTTTCTTCAAGCGAATGATGCGGGTGTGGACGGCTGGTCGCCCTGGTCCGAATGGACGCACTGTTCGGTGACCTGCGGCAGAGGCATTCAGCAGCGCGGACGCTCCTGCGACCGAATCAACAGCAACTGCGACGGCACATCTGTCCAGACGAGAGATTGTTACACGCAAGAATGCGACAAACGCTGTGAGTTCAACTACATCCGCCGCTTGCATCATGTTTGGATCCCCATGCACATGGTTAATGCTTTATTTCTGTCTTCATGCAGTCAAGCAGGACGGCGG
Source organism: Onychostoma macrolepis (assembly GCF_012432095.1). NCBI lineage: Eukaryota > Metazoa > Chordata > Actinopteri > Cypriniformes > Cyprinidae > Onychostoma > Onychostoma macrolepis. Next base: position 579,184 of record NC_081171.1, on the reverse strand, counting down.
CTGGAGTCATTGGTCTCCCTGGTCTTCTTGCTCAGTGACGTGTGGCGAGGGCGTCATCACTCGCATCCGGTTGTGTAACTCCCCTACGCCTCAGATGGGCGGGAAAGACTGTGAGGGAGACGGTCGGCAGACCGAACCGTGCCGGAAGGCCCCGTGCCCAGGTGAGTGTTTGCACCTGCTGAAGTGTTTGCAGAATATAACCTGAAAACCCCAATGACCCTGTGTTTCTCTCTGTGTCTCAGTGAATGGAGGTTGGGGACCCTGGTCACCATGGGACTCTTGCTCCATCACGTGCGGTGGAGGACTGCAGCGCAGACACCGTCTGTGTAACAGCCCCGCCCCCAAATACGGTGGAAAAGAATGTATGGGTGACTCCAAAGGAACCCGTTTGTGCAACTCCCAGTTGTGTCCAGTTGGTAAGACATAACATGCTTCATTATCCGGGTTTCCATCAAAAACTGTGAATCTAACTTATGCGCAAAATTGGAAAATCGCATAAAACAATAAGCACTGTTTCCATCCAACGAGTCAAAGAGAAAAAAATTGTCACTTCCTGATAAACTGGCCCTATCACTAAGAAAAGTAAGAGAAGCCACTGAATATAATAATTTTCATAAAATAATAATTAATTCTTGCACTTCAGAGTGAGCAGACGAAGCGAGTGTAAAAACTTTTTTGCAGATTAAGAGATGCTTTTAAAGATATATTTTTGGTGTTTATTGCCGTAGGCAATAGGACAGAACAGTAATTGGAGTTGGAGAGAGAGGGGGACAGGATCAGGAAAGGTCCACGAGTCAGGACTTGAACTCGGGACGGCCGAAGCGCAATAGCGCTATATGTCAGCGCGCTGCCCACGAGACTATTGGCGACGACAGAATTAAGGGATTTTTAATCGAAATTTGGCATTTCCATAACTTGTTTCTGATGTGGGAGGAGATACCTCAAACAAAATGCGCATAAAACAGGCTGATGGAAACATAGCTATTGATAAGGATCAAGCTGAAAATTCTTGTCATAGAACATCAAAATAAGTTCCGTATTATCATGAACAGATGGATGCCTGTCTAACCCGTGCTTCGCCGGCGCCAAATGCACCAGCTTCCCCGATGGCTCCTGGAAGTGCGGCGAGTGTCCGGTCGGATACACTGGGGATGGAGTCCACTGTCAAGATATTGACGAGGTGAGGTGTCACGCTAATGACATAGACACCTCTAAGTGAAGATGCTGGTGTTTCTAATTATTCTTAATTTTGGCATCTGCAGTGCAAAGAAGTTCCTGATGCCTGTTTCGTGCTCAATGGAGTCCATCAGTGTGTGAACACAGAACCAGGCTACAACTGCATGCCCTGCCCACCACGCTACTCTGGAAAGCAGCCCTTCGGCAGGGGAACGGAGCAGGCCATTGCCAACAAACAGGTTAGACTAGTCTAAAGAACAGTGTTAATGATGGGAAGGGCAGGTTCTTTCTCCTTCCATGAAGTGCTAACCAACATTAAATCGACCTATTCACAGGTCTGCACACCTAGAAACCCATGTGAGGACGGCAGCCATGACTGCAATAAGAATGCCAACTGCATCTACCTGGGCATCTTCTCTGACATCATGTACCGCTGCGAATGTAAACCAGGCTACGCTGGGAACGGTTACATCTGTGGAGAGGACTCTGACCTTGACGGCTGGCCAAACACGGACCTCCTCTGTGTGGAAAACGCCACCTACCACTGCAAGAAGGTATGTGACCATTTCTTCACCATATCCCATTATACAAGGCTACAGAATCTTCATCAAAACATGTCATTTTTAGGACAACTGTCCTGACCTTCCCAACTCTGGTCAAGAAGACTATGACAAAGATGGAACTGGAGATGCTTGTGACAATGATGATGACAATGATGGGATCCCTGATGACGGGGTAAGTCGTAAACACATTGTTTTTCTGCAAGAGAATTTAGAGATGACTGTCATTGCATGCTACTGACTAAAAAAGAAAGCAGTCAGAAGTCAGAAAGAGCTTTATTGTCAAGTATGTTTGAGCATACAAGGAATTTGTTTTAGTGTCACAAGCTTCCAGTACACAGAGACGACAATAACAACACAGACAATAAAAAGTAAGATTAGAATAAAAATACATGTGTAAATATAAATAAACAAAAATTTAAAAAAAAAATAAATAAATAAATAAATTGCATGTACAGGTGTGCTATAGATCGAATAGAATAAGATGTAGGGATGTACTAGGATGTAGGGTGGTAAGGTAACAACTAAATATAAGGTTATTAAAAAAAGAACAGAGTGAACAAAAGAGAGAGAGAGAGAGAGAGAGAGAGAGGGGAACTTTGCCAGTAGCAAATAAATAAAGGATTTGTGATGGCTTCCATCCAGCCGTTCTGGATTGCTTGGTTTAACATCCATAATTCAAATCATAAACTTGGAAAAAAATTGACTGGGCAAACAAACAGTCAGAGTCTTGCAGCCAAACAGTGCATTCCAGCACAGCTCTGTCCCAAACCATCACGTCCATGGCATATCGCTTCAGACATTAATTTTGTTTAGTGCTTCTCTATGATGTGAGCGTGTATTTAGAAATTTCTATCGGTGAGGTAAAGAGCGTCTCCAGATTTTTTCTGTCTTTCTGGTTTCATCACTGACTTGGCTGGATGTTCTTGTTTTGAAACAGGACAATTGCCCGTTCACCTTTAACCCAAGACAGTATGACCACGACCGCGATCAAGTTGGTGACCGATGCGATAATTGTCCATACGACAGTAATCCAGAACAGACTGACACTGACAACAACGGCGAGGGTGATGCGTGTGCCATCGACATCGATGGTGATGGTAAGTCTTTCATCATGTAACCCAACCAACACAACGAACACAGGAACCATTATAAGTTGTGAGTATTGGTATAACACTGGAATTTATTTGTCTAGGCATCCTGAATGAGAAGGACAACTGTCCTTATGTGTATAACACTGACCAGAGAGACAGTGACCGAGACGGAGTCGGTGACCACTGTGACAACTGCCCACTGGAGCACAACCCTGACCAGGTGAGATGCTTGAACTTGCTTTGTTAAGACACCAGTGTGCAACTATGAACAGCAGAGGATGAAGGCTTTGCAATAATCCATGTGATGTCACAGATCGACTCTGACTCTGACAACATTGGAGACAAGTGTGACAACAACCAGGACATCGATGAGGATGGCCATCAGAACAACCTTGACAACTGTCCCTACATCGCCAACGCCAACCAGGTCGACCACGACAAGGACGGCAAAGGAGACGCCTGCGATCACGACGACGACAATGATGGCGTGCCTGACGACAAAGACAACTGCCGACTCGCTTTCAACCCAGATCAACTGGATTCGGACGGTGAGTCCAGCCGCCGGCGCTGATTTTAGTCCATTTTATGTGAAATTTTATTTGTGCAATTGTAAACTTCCACAAGCTGAATTTTTGTCTCTTTTCTCCTGCCCAGGAGACGGACGAGGCGACATTTGCAAGGACGACTTTGACGTCGATAACGTGCCGGATATTTACGACGTTTGCCCGGAGAACTTTGGCATCAGTGAAACAGACTTCCGCAGGTTCCAAATGGTCCCTCTCGATCCCACGGGAACTTCCCAAATCGACCCCAACTGGGTTGTCCGTCACCAGGGCAAAGAACTTCTGCAGACCGTCAACTGTGATCCTGGCATTGCTGTTGGTAAGTGATTGAGAGATATCAGCTCGTTATAAACACATTCATCTACATCCAAATGTTAATCATCTTCTTATTGTTGTCCCTCAGGTTATGATGAGTTCAATGCCGTGGACTTTAGCGGCACGTTCTTCATCAACACAGACCGTGACGATGACTACGCCGGCTTTGTGTTTGGCTACCAATCCAGCTCACGTTTCTATGTGGTGATGTGGAAACAGATCACACAGACTTATTGGTCTCATACTCCCACTAAAGCACAGGGTTACTCTGGACTGTCCATTAAAGTAGTGAACTCGACCACAGGACCGGGCGAACATCTCAGGAACGCTTTGTGGCACACTGGAGACACCGAGGGACAAGTATGTATTGTTCTCAAGCTGTCATGAGAACATTCAATTGAGTTTAGTCTTTGAAATGTCCTGCTCAACTTATCTTGGACCATTTGCAGGTGCGTACTCTGTGGCATGATCCCAAGAACATTGGCTGGAAGGATTACACCGCCTACAGATGGCAACTTATCCACAGACCCAAAACCGGACACATCAGGTAAGTGTGGAAGCCAGCTTGGATCAGGGGTGCCCAATTCCGTTCCTGGAGCTCTAATTTTCTCAGTTAAGCTCTGGTCCTCATCAACCACAGCTGAACCAGCTTGAGGACCACTTAATTATTGCACACAGGTGTGATGGAGCAGGGTTGGAACTGAACTCTGCAGGTCCAGGAACAGCATTGGGCAGCCTTAACTTAGATCAGGGGTGTCCAAACTCGGTCCTGCAGAGTTTAGCTCCAACCCTAATCAAACACACATATTTGAAACTTCCAGGCAGGTGTGTTGAGGCAAGTTGGAGCTAAACTCTGCCGGACACCGGCCCTCCAGGTCCGAGTTTGGACACCCCTGACTTCGTTCAACCATTTTGTCCTAGTTACTAAACAGCTAAAATGGAAAAGCAGCTTCACTCACTCCTGTTCTTTTGATTTATTTTTAGAGTCATTATGTATGAAGGCAAGAAAGTCTTGGCTGATTCAGGAAGCATCTATGACAAGACATATGCTGGAGGAAGACTTGGCCTCTTTGTCTTCTCTCAAGAGATGGTTTACTTCTCAGACCTCAAATACGAATGCCGAGGTAACATGTTTGAATGGTTTTGAAGAATATTTCTCTCTGTAGCTGTTTTATTGTTCTGGAAAGCTCATGAGTGTTTATTTGACTCTCTTGCAGATGCATCTTAACGGCCCTATCAGCATTTTCCTTAAGGATGTGCCCGTTATCTGTTCTTTTCTGTTAGTTTAAATGTGTTCTGTGTTATAAAACTCTTCTGTGGTGGGATCGAGGAGGATCAAAACATGGAGGCCAAAAACTTTTCATATAAACAGGACCACAGGAGCAGGTTGAGAATGAAGACCCATCAATACTTTCATCTCATCGATCTCCTCCACTCTTAGCTTGTTTCTTATCATGCAATTGGTAAAGGGAAGTTCTTCTGCAACGTCATCTGTGGACTATGATCATGACAAAGGAGCCACTTATGAACTGAAGAAAAAGCTTCCCCTCGATTCTGGTGGGTTCGAGATCCCACAGGAGGAACTGTTGAGGAGTGATGCGCAGGACGGACCGTCTGTTTGCCTTTGTGAAAGTGTGTTCTTCAGCGTGGACGTTTGCCTTTGAGACATCCAGAACTTCAGGACTCATTGATTCAGGCTTGTTTTTCCATAAGTTATGAGTTACGCATTACTCCCCAACCCCCCACCCCCCAATCAATGCCAGATTCAGCCATCGATGTTGACAAACCATATAGAGTTTATAGAGTGGAGTGCTTCTCAGGGCTAGAAGGACCTTTGTGATTTGCCGCTCATGGAGGAAGTTAATGTCTAAGATTAATACACAGACTCAAAAGTTTTTTTGGCTCTAAATAAGCAGAAATTAAAAAGGTAGTTGAGATGTTACAGAGGGATAGTAGGTGCACTTGTTTAATTTATTTATTATGTTGAGAGAAGCTGGATGCATGAACTCATCTCAGTGCCACATATTACTGAAACAAACAAACAAAGAGAACAACTGGAGCGTTCCCTTCCGTCCGGGAGGAACAGACTGGGGTGAATGAATGGTGAACAAAATATGATATAAACTTACAAATATTACCTCACTGTTGTATAATTGAACTCAAAAAAAATTTATAATTCAGTTCTGTTTTGTTTTAGAGCTACTGTATGTAGTAAAACATTAATTCTGTAAATAATAAAAGAAAAAACTTTTTTATGAGAGGCCCCAGTAGGACATGAATGGAAAGTTGTTAATATAAGTAGTTAGTGCCTAATTAATGAATGATGTCTTAAAAAAAATAAGTTATTGGTAAAGTTGTTGTTTTTTTCTGTTTTAATGTCTTATGTGTACATATATGCTATTTAATATAATTTATGAGGAACTGTAACCTGACATTGGAAGTGTTTGTATAAACTGTTTGCACACTCATGAGGATTTTCTTAGTTTTTTGTTTTTATGTTTAAGGATGTTTCAGTGTCAGTATTGTTACTAGTTTTACACAATAATGTTGTTTAATTCTTATCAATCCTTTTGTAAAATCAAAGAACAATAAATACTTTTGAGTAAAAAATGACAATGAAATGCTTTTGTTTTTAGTAGCTCCATAATCTGCTTAAATGACGTCTTCCCTTGACATGCACTGCGCTCAGTATGAAAATACAGTCAGCTGGCTTGATTTCTAAAAACAGTTTACACTATAAATCTCAAAGAAATCCAGTCCATAAATAAGAAGTTGTCTTAAGTAGACATTTTAATTGCGCAGTCTGTGTCTGTGGTTTGGTTTATGGTTAAAATGACTCACGGTTACTGTTACAATAAAAGCTAATTTGGTCAAAAGAGAATTTCAAGAAACCCTGTATTTTCTCACGTTCTTTCACATGAAATCCAGGACCTTTTATCAGCAAACACTCGGCTCACCTTCAAGGTCAGGAATGCTGGGAATGCTGGAGTCGCTGTAACACGTCCAAATGAACACGACACCACATGGATCATTAGAAACCATGTCATGCTTTACACTTAATAATCTACAGTTTGTGAAGACAATGTGAGCTGTTTTTTGCTTTAGCTCTGCACATTGATTTTCTACACTACTGTTCAAAAGTTTGGGGTCGGTATGACTTTTTAATATTTTTGAAAGAAATCTCTTCTGTTCACCAAGGCTGCATTTATTTGATCAAAAAAAACTGTAAAAACTGACAGTAAAATATTATTTTAATTTCAAACAGCTGTTTTCTATGTGAATATGTGTTAAACTGTAATTTATTTCTGTGATCAAAGCTGTATTTTCAGCATCATTACTGCAGTCTTCAGTGTGACATGATCTTCAGAAATCATTCTAATATGCTGATTTGCTGCTCAAGAAACATTTCTGATTATTATCAATGTTGAAAACAGTTGTGCTGCACAATATTTCTGTGGAAACCGTGATACATTTTATTTTTCAGGATTCTTTGAAGCACAGAAAGTTTGATGATGAAAATTTTCGAAATAGAACTCGTGCCATTTTTTATTAATTTAAAGCATTCCCCAAAATTTGGACATTATGTGTGTTAATGAGCCACAACACCAGTGCACTAGAGAGGGTTCTCAACTAACCAAAGAACAAGGTCAGCATCAGACTGATTCAGATGGATTTGATCCACATATTTTTGGGGATAATCAAAAGCTCATGACAAGAATAAAAATACATATTGGTTTGATTTTTGAAAAGGAACATTTTATTGTGTCCTCTTACGTTCTATTTCAGATGTTCTGGAGTCTGATTGTGATACTGACGCTGGCAGACACATCAGAGACTGGATGACAAACACACTTTCATGTCCTCACTTATTGTGCAACTCTAAAAGCACGAAGACCTAGATTATGAACCAGAGTAAAATAGAAAACAGAAGAACATTCTCCTTCATCTTTCATGCCTCTTTCTTTGTGTCAATCTCACTGTGGCGAGACGTCCCGTAACAGATCCGAGCCGGAGAGACGTGGAGAAGCATCCAGAGCCGAGCTCGTCGAGAGAGATGATTCTGATGAGGAACCTGCAGGAGATCGGATCATGTCCTCCTCGCATTCCAGCAGCAGATTCCTCAACTCATCGTCAGACAAACGAACCGACTGAACCGACAAGAGAAGAACAGAGACGCACATGAGCACATGCAGCAGTGACCAAAATACAAACACTTTCCTCATGAAGAGCTCAAACTAGTTCTGATTTGGAGAGTGGAGTACTTTTCAGTATGGCAGCTTGAACATGTTTTTACAAGCATTTACACCCATATGGCCAAAAAATAAATAAATTATGTATATATATAATATTTAATATATGAAATTTTCTTCTAAAATGATCATTTTTTAATCAGGCTTCTATGTGTAGGTTCAGTAATTTCACTTTAATGGAATAGGTTCTTTTCATTGCCATTAAAGTGAAAAGTGAAATAAAGTAAACATAGGAGCCTGAGAAAAATGATCATTTTAGAAGAAAATTTCAAACGGCACTCAGAGGCTTTTGCATCTGAACTCTTCATATATTATATATATATATATATATATTTTTTTTTTTTTTTTTTTTTTTTTGGGCCAAAATATATTTTAAATATATACTGAATATAAGTTTGTAAAGAGCGAAGTTCGATTAAATATATTTTGAAAATTGCAAATATATTTAGTTTCAACCTTCATATATACCAAAATATATTTTAAAATGTATTTCAGAGGCAAGAAAATACATTTCCAATCTTACAGTAGCCTACATTCTTATTTAGTCATTATTTATGAATTATTATTTTTATTCAAATGTGTTATATGCTCACGTGTTACAGTAAAAAAAAAAAAAAAAAAAACTTAAAATATGACGTGACTGTATTTTCTTGAATTGAAATATATGGAGGGTAAAATATTTATTAAGATAAAAATATTTTTTAAATAAATGTTGAAAAATATACTAATAATATTGGTAGAAAACATATTTTAGCAAATATATTTTTTAATTTTTGAAATATATCTAAAAATATATTAGAATTTTTTCCCCCTGAGTTTTCCACATAAATATACCTCAGAAGATATCATTTGTCTAAGTGATCTAAAGTTGAAAGAATTCTTCTTCTGAACAGACTAAAGTACAGCGCGTTCATCATTCAGCTCCAGACAGTTCTGACCTCCAGTCATCAGCTCATGTTCCTCAGTAAACTAATGTCTTTCTTCCCTCGGGGTGCGAGAGGAGCTGGAGGTCAAGATGAGGGTAAAGGTTGAGTTCAGACCTCCTCAGTTTACCACCATCACCATTACAACACACACCGAACACGCTCGCACGGCAGAAACTCATGTTCTTACTCAGTACTGTCTGGGTTTCCAGCGCAAACATCTCAACTTCCTTAAATCAAGACACATTTACTGAAGATTCACAATGACTAATAAGTCTTGTTTTCTGAAAAATGTATCAAACTGAAGTGAGTTTATCATTAAAACATGTTCAAATATCTGTCACTGCAGTCAGAAATATAAAAGTTGATTTTGAGTTTTGGGAAATAGTAAACCTGATTTTCTTTTTCTTGATATTTTGTGTCTTTTTCTCATTTCTGATGTGTTGTGAAATGTGCATAATCCCATTCAATTGGCATTATAATGTTTGCAGGTCAATTTTTCATGATTAATGTCAGCTGCTACAGAAACAAATGTATATATATATATATTTTTGATTATTTTATGTCAGTTTCTCAGCTGCTCTCTGAGAGTGTTTACATTCACATCTATGCATTTGACAGATGCTTTTATCCAAAGAAATTTACACTGAGAATCGAACCCATGATCTTGGTGTTGCGAGCGCCACACTTTCACTGTTTGAGCTTTAGGAATGCACACGAAATAAGTCCTTTTCCACACTTCTTTTAAAAATTAAAATGTTAAAATTAAAATGTTACAAATAATAAAATAAAATGTTATAACGCTGTTTATAAAATTTGCAGTTTGTGAAAAAAGTAAAAAAAATAGTTAAATTCAATTTTATTTAAAATTATGTTCTCATGTTTATTTTTTGAAATGTGAGGGAACTATTAAATATTAAGGGTATTTTTTTACCTATAATACTTAAGAATATTAAAAATGTAGTACTTTCTTGTACTCAAGTAAAACTTTGAATTACTTTTACTTGAGTAAACGCAAGAAAGTACTAGATTTCTAATGTAATTAAGTATTAAATCATATTTAATATGAAACAGTGCAGTAAAAAATACAATATTATGCTTTGGAATGTTGTGAAGTAAATGTTTTCCAAAGAAAAACACTCCGATAAAGTACAGACACTGGAAAATGTACATTTAAAGTAGAGTAAAATTATATTTTATATATATATATATATATATATATATATATATATATATATAGAGAGAGAGAGAGTAAAATTATAATATGTATATTAATGTATATTTTATTCAAATGTGTTAAAAATCTAAAATATATATAAAAGACTATATATATATATATATATATATATATATATATATATATATATATATATATATATATATATATATATATATATACATACATACATACATACATATATATAGATAAAAATATATTTACGTATACATTTTAGAATATTTTTTGTATATTTTTAAATATATTAGAAGACATATTTTGTTGCTGTATGGAGAAGCAGGTTTATCGGTAATGATGAAGTGTTTTGACCCACAGAAGCCCTTGAGACGGCAGACAGATGTGTGACGCCTCCAGCCGGAGTCTGTCTGAACTCGTGAAGAGCAGCGTTTACGGCTGCGAGCGTCTCGTCTGCAAACGCCTGAACAAGACTCACACATGCGTGTGAAATACTAGTGAACGGTGTGAGACCTCAGCTCTAACACACACTCCATTAAAACCTTCACAGAGGTTTCTCCCACACAGCAATGATGAGAACATGAGAGCAGATGAATCAATATTTCACTAGAGAATGATTCATGACTCACAACAGAGAATCACATGCAGCTTTAGCTCCGTTTCATTCATTATCATCATTTCTAATCATCACACACACAGTTTTCAGATCAGACACAATATTAAACAAGTCATGTGGGTCTGACATCAGGATGCATTTTTGTATCGGTGTGTGTGAGATTAATTCACCTGGAAAGAAAGAAAGAAAGAAAGAAAGAGAAGGGAAAAGGAAAGAAAGATGATTTTGGGGCTGTTTGAGGTTTTTCCAAACTGCTCAGACTACACTAGTCAACATTTGAAGTGGATCAAAACTTTTCATCAAAGCTGCCCTAAAACCTAAAACCAAAATGCATTCATGTCTGAGGACAACTTTGATGAACTTTTTTGATCCACTTCAAATGTTGACTACTAGTCTTAATATGTTAGTCTTAATAATTTAGTCAGCGTTAATGAGTCCTTCATTCAGAGCTGCTGTAGAGGTGAGAATGTCAGTTCTATTCTGTCTAATAATTCTAACTGATCAAGTTCACACTCACTCACTCGCGAGCGCACACGCACGCACGCACACACACACACACACACTTGCACACGCGCACACACACTCATACGCACGCTCGCTCACTCACACGCACGCACGCACGCGCGCGCGCACACACACACACACACTCATACGCACGCTCGCTCACTCACTCATACGCACGCTCGCTCACTCACTCACACGCACGCACACACGCACGCACGCGCACACACACACACACACACACACACACAGTTGCACACGCGCACTCATACGCACGCACACACGCACATTTAGCGTTCCGATGTATGGCGTACGGCCGGGGTCATTAATATTACGGTGTTACATGCACTCGTCTCACTGAACGTGACGTCTGCGTCTGCTGCAAGGGTTTCCAGCACTTATTATTCCTATCCATTCTCTATTATTGTTTTACTCCTCCTCAATTTTGTTTAATTAGCTATTAAGTGCTATTTACCTTTCTTATGTATGCTATAGCTTATTCCAAATTGTAAATACTAGTTTGTACAAATGATATAAAAATTTCTGTATGCCATTGTACAAAAAGACATCAAATAAAAATACATTTAAATAATAAATATTTTGGAGTGGCAAAGAGTTTATAATTTCTGTTTAGTTTATTTTTTTTATTTTTTTTTTATTTAAGTACTTAAAGCTCTGAAACAAAGGACGGCTTACATTTTTTGGTAACACTTCATTTTAGGGTCTCTTAACTAGTTGCTAATTAGCATGCATATTAATAGAATATTAGCCATTTATTAGTAGTAATTAAGCAAATATTAATGCCTTATTCTACATGACCTTATTCTACATCCCTAATCCTACCCAATATCTAAACTTAACAACTACCGCACTAACTATTAATAAGCAGCAAATTAGGAGTTTATTGAGGGAAAAGTCGTAGTTAATAGTTAATAAGTGCTCGCTATTCTAAAGTGTTACCCATTTTTTTTTTTTTACCATTTGCATGTATGAATATGATATTTACCCAAAAATAAAAAGTTGACAACATTTAAAAAAAGATAATTTAAATCACATTTAAAGAAAATATATCCTGCAAAACAAATGGAGGGATTGTTTAAATTTTTACTGATAACCAACTATGAATATCAAACCAGAATTTAGAAGTAACATCTCAGTAAAATAATAGATGATCGAGTGTTTCAAGAAAAGAATAAGAAAAATCACATGGGTCCACTTAAAATTGAAATCTTTTCTGTATAAAATCACTAACAGGGTGAATCCTAAACATGATTCTGTAATGTGTCTCCTTAACCTTTGGAGCAACTGTAAGATAAAAGGTAAAAGATTTATCTCTTACTGAGGGTTCAACATCTCTCAGTAAATATCACTGATAATCTCCTGTAGCTACGTTTAAATTCGTTATAAATAAGTTTGTTAATACACACTTACTATCGAAGAGGTCTATATTAGACTCTATATTTCCCCTTCTCCCAAAACAGCTGTTATTAAAATAGTTCAGTTTTGTATGTAATGAAAAAATAATTATGTTTAAAAAACGTTTGGAGCATTTTTTGTTCGTTAAATGTAAGTTTTTTTGTTTTTTACATTAACGACTAAGTGGCCAGCGGCAGACAGTGAGCTGATCATAGCCCATGTTTGATCAATTTAGCCTTCTCAAATCATCACGACTAGCCTAAAATAAAATCTATAAAAGAGTTCAAGCATATCACAATGTTAGTCGTTTATAGTTGTTTAAATGTTTAATCTATATAAATGTGCGCTTTTAGACACATATTATCCAACAGTTTGTGCGGAGAGTGGAAGCTAAAATGCTCTGCAGGACACGATCACATTTTTTTATTTATTTATGTTTTACTTGCATTCGAAAACCGCTTCAAATATTCCGTACTTTTTGCTCATAAAGGTAATTCGGAACTGTCCACTTTTATTTGTGTGCATTCACAATATCAACAAAACGTTTTGCTTTTATAAAATAAATAGGAAAACAGAGGATGCGCTTTCTGTAAAAGCCTAATAAGGGAATAAAGAAAAGCCTAAAACAGGCCCGATTATAATTTGCATTTTATTTTATAGGCTAATTGTATAGAATTGTGCTGCATAAAGTTTTTCTGTGATATTTTTACAGGATTGATTGATTGAATCCTGGCAGATTATTATTCAAAAAATAGAAATTGTATCAATTTAACATTATTTATTGCTGAATAAAAGTAGGTTATTTTTTTTTTTCAAAAACAAAAGGAAAATGAATAATAAGTACGCCACGCACGCACGCACGCGCACACACACACACACACACACACACACACACGTATACGCACGCACGCACACACTCACGTCGCCGGGTTCGTTCTCCTCCAGGAGCTGCAGCTGCTGCTGGATTTCTTGCAGACGTCTCTCTTCGTCTCGTCTCAGTCTCTCTGCGTCTCCCGTGTTCTCCTGCAGACTCCCCTGCAGCACAACACATTCATCCGCAGAATAAACTCGTGTTTCAGACTGAGGGACATTAGTGAAGCAGTCTGCGGTGTGTGTGTGAACGCATCCAGATACGGCTGAACTTTAGGTAGGATTGGATTTGGACTCAAATGGGGCAAAAGCTTGAGAGAAGTAGCTTATGAAACCCAAAAGCATAAACTAAAGCTAATAAGACGACGGATGATCCACAGGAACACGTGTGTGATACTCGTAATGTACAGTGGTCTCCAAAATGATTAGAACACTAGTATTTTCACCAGTTTTTAAGTCAGTATTTTCTATCTTTTGCTGTAGTGTGTCAGGAGGAAATATCAGTTTACATTTCCAAACATTCATTTGGCCATTAATTGTAATAATCCAGTGAGATTTTTGAGATCTGATCATCATCAGTCTGTCTGGAATGACATGAAGAAACAGAACAAACTGAGACAGACTAAATCCAGAAGAACTGTGTCTCCAAGACGCTTCAAGAAACCTCCTGCGAAGCTACAGTGCTGCTGTACTTGTGTAAAAATACTATAAAATGAGGATGCTGTCATAAATAGATTTTCTTTATCAGTTAACTTCTATGAACTAAATGAAATCAACATTTGTTGTGAGCATCCTTTGTGTTTAAAGCAGCTTTTGTCCTCGCTGCACTTGAGCAGAGTTTCTCAGGAGCTTCAGGACACTACAGCAAAAGATAGAAATAACCGCCTTAAAACCATTTTTAGCTGCTGAAAATACGAGTGCATATAAACTGCATATAAAATAATTAAAGAGGAATTATAAACTGGTGTATTAGATGAAGTGATTGTCATACAGCTGGTTATATAAATCATATTCAGATCATTAATAATGATATGCAGTCACTGACATCACTTCTTTAGTCTGTTTGACTGACATCTTTAGCACATTGACTGGTCACTGGGGTTCCTCAGGGATCGGTTCTTGGACCCCTCCTCTTCTCCACATACACTACATCACTGGGTCCCATCATCCAGGCACATGGATTCTCCTACCATTGCTACGCTGATGACACACAGCTCTATCTCTCCTTTCAACCAGATGATCCAACGGTAGCTGCACAGATCTCAGGCTGCCTGGCGGACATCTCGGCATGGATGAAACATCATCACCTGCAGCTCAACCTGGCAAAGACTGAGCTTCTTGTCTTTCCTGCCACTCCGACTCTACAGCAGGACTTCACGATCCAGTTAGGTTCATCAACAATTACCCCATCAACTTAAGAATCACTGAGATACTATTATAGTTTTTATTAATCTTTTAAATGAGTTTTTTTTACTTTTATATTTTTCATTTTCATATTACTTAAAGTTTTATTCATTTTACAGTTTTTTTTCCCATTTCTAGTAGTTTTGATGTCTGATTTTTAATTGTATTTATCTTTTATAAAATATTTTAAATTTTTTTAAATGTTTTTCTTTTAATTTTTTATTTCAACTTTAGTTTTAGTTATTTTAGTAAATCAAGTTAAACTAAACGTAACATTCCCCTGGCAACTAACTGAAATTATTATTTTATTATATTTGAGTTAACATTTATTTGAACTATAAATAAATAAACACAGTAACACACATGGTTTTTATGGTTTTAGTTTTAGTGAGCTATATGGTTCTGTGTATGTTTATGTATGAATGCAGTGAAATGCATTATGGGAACTAAACAAACATGCTGGATTCAGAAGGATCGTGACTGACTGACTCATTCTCTCTCATTTTCTGGCCCTCACGACCACTAAATACACGTTTGTTTTTGAAATGACCGGCATTCTCACGTGACGTTTGACCACTGTCCATCATAAAGCACAGATTCACAGCGCTTTGTTTCTTCATTGTTATGAACTCGAGTCAGATTCAAAACATGCAGCATTTTAGGTTTGACAAACTGAACTGAACCTTTTATAACTAGCTGTGTTGTTTGACCACAATTTATACACTTATATTACTATATATTACTACGGTGAGAAGTAGGACATCCAACTCTAGAACCGACACACTTCATGAGAACGTCTTCTGGATTCATCAGACACAATCATTCACAGCAGATGAGATGATTCACATCTTAAACAAACAAACCATAAATCAGCAGCACTTTCACACAAATGACTTAAAATAAGTACTATAATAGTATATAAATACTAGTAAAGCAGCACTGCTATGTAAATGTTCGTTTTCAGAAGTCTTCCTGAAGGCTGTGTAACGCTCATGTCTGGAAACTGGCGTCTCTTATAAAAACAGAGACTGAATGAGTCACAGAGTCAGAAGAGCTCTGGACGTTCGGTCAGTGCCACGTGGAAGCAGGAACAGAGCCAGACTTTCCCTGAGCAGCTCCTTCACGAGAACCACTGCAGAACACACACACACCACACCAGACCAGACCAGACCAGAACACACGCAGACCAGACCACACCAGACCAGAACACACCAGATCAGACCAGACCAGACCACACCAGGCCAGACCAGGACTAATACACCAGATCAGATCAGACTACACCACACCACACCAGGCCAGACCAGACCAGAACACACACACACACACACCAGACCACACCACACCACACCACACCAGGCCAGACCAGACCAGAACACACGCAGACCAGACCACACCAGACCAGAACACACCAGATCAGACCAGACCAGACCACACCAGGCCAGACCAGGACTAATACACCAGATCAGATCAGACTACACCACACCAGGCCAGGCCAGACCAGACCAGAACACACACACACACACAGACCACACCACACCACACCACACCAGGCCAGACCAGACCAGAACACACGCAGACCAGACCAGACCACACCAGACCAGACCAGGACTAATACACCAGATCAGACCAGACCTGAACACACACACACCACACCAGACCAGACCAGACCAGAACACACGCAGACCAGACCACACCAGACCAGAACACACCAGATCAGACCAGACCAGACCACACCAGGCCAGACCAGGACTAATACACCAGATCAGATCAGACTACACCACACCACACCAGGCCAGACCAGACCAGAACACACACACACACACACCAGACCACACCACACCACACCACACCAGGCCAGACCAGACCAGAACACACGCAGACCAGACCACACCAGACCAGAACACACCAGATCAGACCAGACCAGACCACACCAGGCCAGACCAGGACTAATACACCAGATCAGATCAGACTACACCACACCAGGCCAGGCCAGACCAGACCAGAACACACACACACACACACACCAGACCACACCACACCACACCACACCAGGCCAGACCAGACCAGAACACACGCAGACCAGACCAGACCACACCAGACCAGACCAGGACTAATACACCAGATCAGACCAGAACACACACACAGACCAGACCACACCAGAACACACCAGACCAGGACTAATACACCAGATCAGACCAGACCAGAACATACACACAGAGCAGACCACACCACATCAGACCAGACTAGAGCACACCAGACCAGGACTAATACACCAGATCAGACCAGACCTGAACACACACACACCAGACCAGAACACACACACAGACCAGACCACAGCAGACCAGGACTAATACACCAGACCAGGCCAGACTGGACCAGAACACACACATCCACCAGACCAGACCAGACCACACCACAGCAGACCAGACCAGAACACACACACACACACACACACACACACACACACACACACACACATATACACACACACACACACACACACACACACCAGACCAGAACACACACACACACACACACACACCAGACCACACCACACACACACCAGACCACACCACACCACACCACACCAGACCAGAACACACGCAGACCAGACCAGACCACACCAGACCAGACCAGACCACACCAGACCAGACCAGAACACACACACAGGCCAGACCACACCAGAACACACCAGACCAGGACTAATACACCAGATCAGACCAGACCTGAACACACACACACACACACACACACCAGACCAGAACACACACACAGACCGGACCACAGCAGACCAGGACTAATACACCAGACCAGGCCAGACTGGACCAGAACACACACATCCACCAGACCAGACCAGACCACAGCAGACCAGGCCAGACCAGAACACACACACACACACACACACACACACACACATATATATATATATACACACACACACACACCAGAGCAGACCAGGCCAGACCAGAACACACACACACACACACACACATATACACACACACATATATATACACACAGACACACACACCAGACCAGAACACACATGCAGACCAGACCACACCAGACCATGACTAATACACCAGATCAGACAAGACCAGAACACACACACACACACCAGACCAGAACGCACACGCAGACCAGACCTAATACACCAGACCGAACCAGAACACACACACCCACCAGACTAGACCACACCAGACCAGACAAACCAGACCAGGACTAATACACCAGACCAGGCCAGATCAGACTAGAACACACACATCTACCAGACCAGACAAACCAGTCCAGACCACACCAGGACTAACACACATGCAATCACTGATGAGAGATAAGCTACAGGAACATCCTTCATCATAGGGCTGTCAAAAAAATTTAATTTCGAATATTCGTCGAATTTAAAATAAAAATCCACATTTGAATGCAAAAACGTTGCATTTGAATGTTAGGAGTGCGTCAGGCAGCTTTATCAGTGGTGCACGATGTGATAACGATGTTGCATTTTAATGTTTTTTTTTTAGCCTATCCAGCTGAAGCCACTGGATGCAGCACTGCTGTGTTGTTCATTCAAAATATTGCAGAAAAAGAGAACATCAATGCGGAGATGATGTTGTTTACGTCAAAACTGAAACCAAGCCGTTCACACAGAACACATATTTATCACATTTTCTATAGAAACATCTATCAGCGCTGCACTCGTGTCTCACACAAGAGATCCGCACGTTTAGAAAGCATGTAAAATTAATGCAAGTTTAACTTTTAAAGAACATGTCTCGAGACTTTATGGTAGTTTTTCCCATCCCACTGCATCTCATGCTTTTAAATTAAAAAAGTGCTCTTTGTGATTGGTTTTCAGTCCTTTGTATTAAACTATACATACATACATGATGATGTCTTATTTCTAATTGTTTAAGTAAATTAATTAACTATATATGGTTTATAAACATTAATTTAAACATTTTTCAAAGATAGTCGTGTTATTTTATTGCTTTAATAAATGTGCATTAGTAATATTTTGCTCGATGCGGCCTCTTTTTGGCCAAAAGCTTTTTTTGTTTACCCCTAATTGAAATTTTGCCGTTTAAATTCGAATATTGATAATATTTAAGTACAAAATTCGAATTTAGTTTTTCAGCCATTTTGACAGCCCTAGTTCATCATAGAGACACACACTAATGTTCAGCGATGTTTAGGTTTGACCGCAGCGTAACACACACACACACACACACACACACACACACACATTCCTGCAGCATTAGAGAAGCAAGCAGCAGATCAGAAGCACATGAATCAATGTTACACCTTCACTCGAAGAGAGCGAGAAACGCAGCTTCAGCGTACGATCCGCTCTTCAGCTTGTGAGCAGATTTTGTTGGGACTCGGTCCAATCGCTGAACACATGACAACAGAACACAACAACAACGGCAGAACAAAACACGACTGTCAGCTCCGATCGCGGGCTGAATGTCACGAGCAGAGCCAAATGTGACTCAGAAAGAACTCTGATAGCGGCTCTACTGAACGCTCCAGCATCTCTGACCGACATTTCCCAGCTGGACTCAGTCTCTGTTGTTTTCATTGATTAGACACAGTCTGCTGAGAGTCAGCGCTGCGTCCATCAGAACACACTGAAACACGTCCAGATCTCTGACAGCAGCTTATGAGGAACGACCCTCTCACAACATCACGCCATTTCACCAGAAAAACTCCTTGACTTCACACACTTAAGATCATGTTATTCTACCCAAAGGTTTCTCAACACCATTTTGGGTTTTTAGACATGATGGTGCTAAATAAACACAAACAAACCGATCTGAGTACTGAAACTGGGATCTGAGTGGAGCAAACCTTGCAACACACTCCTTTAAGAATCATTATACATTAAACATTATAAAGGCATTCACGATGTACACTGTAATGCATTATACCTTTTCATAAATAACTGTAAATGCATTGTAATATGTGAAGGTTTGTTTGTGTTTTTATGCATTCTGAAGGTGTAACATTGAATAGATTCGTATTAAAAACGTATTATAACTGTGGTTACAATTATTCATGAGATCATACAATGCGTTACAAGGCATAATTAATGCATTAAAACTACTTTTATAATGCATTATATATAAAAGCTTTAAGTAAAGTGTTACTGAATGTACATCTCAAATAACAATAATGTTAATACAGTTTATTAAGACATTATTTTTTACGGAGTATCATAACGTATCACAATTATTTTGTCCATGTTTTAATTTAAACAATACACCTCTGCTGTTTGGCAAAAAATGAAAGAATTTGAATTATTCAAATCTTTAAAAGTTAGGATGCGTTTGATTGCCACGGTCTTTGATAATAAATTTGCATTAAATCATAAAACACAGATTAATTAAAGAATTCCTGAAAAAACTTTTAAATTTAATTTAGGGCATTATTTTAGTTAGAATCTGAATAAATTATTAAATTGTTAATGTTTTATCATTCTAATTGATTTTTTTTTTTTTAAAGATTTTATTTAAAATAATAATTTTAATTATTAAACTATAAAAACAGAATCTACTCAATTAAAATGGAAAATACAGAATTTGGGGAAAAAAACAAAAAAATAAAGACTGTCGGATCTGGGATTCAGAGCGAGTGATGAGAGAGTTCACAAACGAGCGGCTTTAATCGTTACAAACACAAGCTCCTTCAGAAAGTGTTTTCATTCTGTTTATTCAGCAAAAGTGTTCATTATGAAGCAGAACAGAAAAACACTGCATGATTCTGATTCTGAGACTCTCTTCTTAAACCTCACATTCACCTATAAATATTCCTGTAATGACTGAGCGCTGGAGTCGCACCGGAGCCGCTCACGCTGAACCCGATCCAGGAGCGGCGTCAATGGGAAAGAGTTTCAAACTGCTCCCAGACGAGAAATAAACCTCAATATTTCATTATTTATGACACTTCTCCAGCCTCGGTGAAGTCTCTTGGCCTGATGAAGACGTGAGCTTCTGTTAGAGACGCTCATAACGAGCTCATTCAAACCATACGGCTGTGATTCATCGATTCACCGAGAGAAACAGCTGCTCGATTGTCAAAGAACATCAGGATTCAGATCAAACTGCTCTTTGTTTGTGCAAAACTGATCCACAAACAACTTAAGTGATCCACAAAACCATTCTGGATAGAAACCAGGGGCCGGATTCACAAAACATCTTAAGGCTAAAAGTAACTCATAACTCACTGATTTAGGAGAAAATCGTAAAAATAATGGACGTGTCAGTCCTAAAGGTAGGACTGCTAAATTTTTGCGCTAAGAGTATTTCATAAAATGTTTTAGTGCTAAAACTAGCTCCTAAATCTGTGAAAGGTGGAGTCCTACGTCTCTGAATCCAAGCCACAAACTCCTAAAACAGCTGTTGCTGGCAATCTGCCTCGGAACATAAACATTTTAGAAACATTTGACGATAATGAGCTTTTATAAAGGTATCGCCTTTGGTTTTGGAGGTTATCCCAACTCTAAATTCTCCTTTGATTATATCCTCGTTTTCATTAACCAGCTGAGCAAGAAGTAACATGTTCTTGTGTCCAGTTTGGTTTTCTTTAACATTTGCACGTCTTACTATCAGCCGTGATGATTCCACTCTGTTAATTAAGACTATGTATATGCATATTCACTAATTATGAGAAGTACACATGTAAGAGGCTGACACATATAACGACACCTTAGCAACCACCCAGAGTACCCTAGAAACTGCATAGAAACACCCTAGCAACCCCCAAGGGTACCATAGCAACCACATAGCATCCCCTTAGCAACCACCCCGGGGTACCCTAGCAACCACATAGCAACACCCTAGCAACCACCCCGGGTACCCTAGCAACCACATAGCAACACCCTAGCAACCACCCCAAGTACCCTAGCAACCGCAGAGCAACACCTTAGCAACCGCTAAGCAACACCCTAGCAACTACCCCAGGTAGCCTAGCAACCGCCTAGCAACACCTTAGCAACCACATAGCAACACCCTAGCAACCACTCAGAGTACCTTAGCAACCACATAGCAACACCTTAGCAACCACCTAGAATACCCTAGCAACCACTCTGAGGTCCGTAGCATCTATCTATCTATAATCTGACTCTATCTATCTATCTCTGACAGACTGTATTGCCTTAAGCTTGTAAAACTACTTTAAACTTTAAACTATTTCAGACTGAAAACCATCAAACTTAAATTTTTTTTAAACGTCTTAAACTTTTTTAACTTTTCAAACTTTCTGGTCCGGCTTTCTCAAGCCAACTTAAAGTTTGTCTTGACTAACTTTTTTATCTAGTTTAATTAGTGACACTTAGCCTGCATTTAAAAATCTTTATTTGAATGGCAATTAACATTTTTATTTTTAAAGCTTTATTTGAATATGGCAACATTCAATATTCCTATGAATATCACTGCTTATGAGCATGCTGACATCATCCATAGCAACGAGGTCAGCCCCGCCCCCTTACTCTGAGCTTAACACTTCTCTCTGTTCCTCGGCACAAGTTTGTCTCAGCAGCTTTCTGAAGAGGTTTTAAGAGAAAACTCTTTTACTGCTATTTAGGAGAACTCTTAGTGGTGAGATGATCTGTTTTGTCAATACGGGCCCAGGCCTGCTAAAGATTAGGAGAGATCAGTACCTGCGACGGGCTCCGCACAGACAGGAAGTCCTCCACAGGAAGTAGCAGCTGCAGTCTGGAGTCAATATGATGGAGACTGTGGAGTTCAGAAGGTTCAGGACTGAAGCCTTCACTGACTGATCGAGATGACGAGACCACCTGGAAACCAGAGGAGAAATAACTCACCCGACAACAAACACAAGCTTTTATTTACACCCAGCCTTCAGTGCATTTAACCCAAAAACAACCATTCTGTCATCATTTATTCACCCTCGTGTCGTTCATGTAGGAGTTTCTTTCTTCAGTGGAACATAAAAGAACGTTGGAAACCAAACAATATTGGACCCCATTGACTTTGGTTATATGCTTGCTCAAAAATACATAATATAGACATACACTGCAAAAACTGATTTTCTTCCTTAGTATTTTTGTCTTGTTTTCTAGTATAAATATCTGCAAATTCTGGAATTAAGATGCGTTTACTTGACAAATAAAATGACTGAAGATATTATGCTTGTATTTTTGCTTGTACGCTTGTACAATTACACTAAAAGACTTTTACTGGATAAAACACTCTATCAGACGACAGAAGACATGCAGATTGAGTGTGAAACAGGTTTAACAGCAAAGTAGGATCATTTAGAGACTTTAGAAATTCATAATACAGTAGCTTCAAAAGGCTAAACAAAGTTCAATGTGATTGAAAGTATCAATATGAAGCTAAACAGCATTTCTCAGTAATATTTATTATCCGAGGGTAAAAACACCAGCAGGCCTCCATCACAGATTTCATGCTGTTTTGCAGAAGCGCTCACAGGAAAATAAAGCCCAGCGGTTTTCCTGCACCTGGTATTTGCTCTTGGACGACACACAATATTCTGATTGCTGCTCTCGGATGCTCGGCCAAAGAGCCCTTTAAAGCCAAATATCTAAGTCTTGACTAATATCCTTCTGTTTCCCTATGAGCGAATCTCCCATCAGGCCGAGCGGCGAGCGCTGAGGTCAGAGGTAGGCGAGGGTGAGGTAAACGTTGACATGCTGCCCGCGTGATTAAAAGCCTCAATATAATGACTGTGAGCTCATAGAGCCGCTGTACTGAACGTATAGCTTCAGATAATAATAATAATAGACATTACTGCACAATATACGGAGGCTATAATAGTGTTTTTTAGTATGCATCATTGAGATTTTTTGTTAATATTTAGAATTTTTATATTTTCTGCTTTCGTGTAAATTTTAGTAGGTTTGTTGTGTGTTTTTGTCATTTTATTTTTATTTTTTGGTAACACTTTACAATAAGGTGTCATTTGTTAACATTAGTTAATGTATTAACTAACATGAACGAACAATGAACAATGCATTTAAGCTTTGTTAATGTAAGTTAATAAAAATACAGTTGTTCACTGTTTGTTCATAGTGCATTACTAATACTAATGTTAACAAACACAACTTGTGATTTTAATAATGCATTAGTAAATGCTGAAACTATGATACATAAATGCTGTAGAAGTATTGTTCATTCTTAGTTCATGTTAGCTAATGTAGTTAATTAATGAACCTTATTGTAAAGTGTGACCTATTTTTTTGAAATATGTCTATACAGTTTTTATTTTTTATTTCAGTTTTAGAAATCTGAACTTAAGAGAAAATACAAAACATAAGAAAACCTACATTAAAATGCACACTGGCAGCCAAAAGTCTGGAATAATTTTCAATGTTTCTGTAAGAAGTCACCAAGGGTGCATTTATTTGATCAAAAATACAGTAAAAACAGTTAAATATTATTACACTTTAAAATAGCTGTTTCTATGTGATTATGTGTTAAACTGTAATTTATTTATGCAATCAAAGCTGTATTTTCAGCATCATTACTCCAGTCCTCAGTGTCTCATGAAACTCATGTGACTGAAGCAGATGAACAAGCGGTTAAATATATGCAAAGAAAAGACGAGACCAATCACAATTCACCATGCAAATGCATAATGATGTTTTGATTGGCAAACATTCAGTGGAAGGTTTTCTTGAAACTCTAAGCAGCACGTTTGAGGGATATCAGCGCAAACACTAATAACGCGATCCTCTGGCGCTCGCATTAGCAGCATCTACTTATTTCCATCCAGTCGTTCCAGAAGTGCATGTGTGAGAATACAGCAAGATCAAACCCAAGGTAACGGCTGACAGAAGCCCCGAGCCGACACAGAGCGCTCTTTGTTCTGCCATCAGAATCAATTTCTCCAGCTCTGCCTCCTCTGGCACGGAGGACGCTTTCAGGGCAGGAGCAGATCAGCGCCAGAAGCACCTTCAACTACACATTTTGTGGGCTAAACGTGCACATTATGTGAGCGTGAGTCTCTCTTAAAGAGGAATGAGAACAGCAGCGGTCAGCGGTTCACTGCTGCATATGGAACAAAGATAGAAACAATGAATTTCTAGTTTCTGTGCAGTTCATTTACAGTTTATTTAGCTTCGCTTGTGCTCACAAAGCTGCATTATATAAGATGCATGGTGGATATTGTGTGCATTGTAACATAAATGGTTTATATTGTGTAAACTGGGTTGATAATTTCCAGAACAAAAGTTTGGAATAAATAAGCTTTTTGTTAACATTTCACCATTAGTTAACATGAACTAAAAATGAAAAATCTTTCTAAAGCATTTATTAATCTTGGTTAATGTTAATTTCAACATTTACTAATACATTGTTAATTAATATGGTTAATTAAATGGACCTCAATGACCATGAATTAACAACGAACAGTTGCATTTTTATTAACATTAACAAAAATTAATATACACTCTACAAGTGTTTTACTCAATACTAGTTAGTACAATGTTTACTAATAGGACCTTATTGTAAAGTGTTACCAGATTTTATTTTATTTTTTTATGTTTTTCACCAAAAAACACAGTAAAATCAGTAATATTGTGAAATATTTTTACAATTCAATATGTCTGTTTTCTATGTGAATATGTGTTAAACTGTAATTTATTTCTGTGATGCGCAGCTGTATTTTCAGCATCATTAGTCTTCAGTGTCACATGTTTTTCTTCAGAAATCATTCTAATATCAAAGCTGCATTATATAAGATGCGTGCAACGATGCACAGATATTCTTCTAATGAAGTGTATTTGTTGTAACATAAATGGTTTATTTTGTGTAAACGGTGTTGATCATTTCCAGTAATGGTTGTATACGGTCTCGTGTCGGGCTGTTGATACACACCAATTAGTGTTTCACTAGAAAAACAATCATCTAGCTCTGAACAAATAAGACAAAGTAAGCAGTTTACACACCGCTGGACTGAACGCAGAAGAAGTGAACGACAGTGATTAATAATGAGGTGATGTAGAGAGAGACTCCTGCAGAAGGAGATTCTGCAGTGATCTATCACACTTTAATGTGCTTTGGCCTTCAGTGCTGCATGCTGACTCTTAAAACACAGCCGTATGATGGAAATAAGCCCAACAACACCTTCCGCAACATCTCTCTGCATTTATAAACCTACTAAAGTCAGGCAGAGCAACACTGACCCAAACGATTCACTAAAAAGCAGATAAAACACCAGCGAACAGCCCTACATTATCACAGAGAAGCTAGTTATGGAGGATCTGAGAGTTTTAATCTAAAATACTTGTTTCGGCACAGAATAAAAAATCAAAATCTAATTGCAAGTTATCTCATAATTCAGATTTTTTTTGCCCTCAGAATTGCAAGTTTACATAACACAGTTCTGAAGTTTATATCACTTTCTGACTTCATATTCATCTTAAAAAAAAAAAAAAAATTTTTATCTTTTCTTTAATCTTTCCCTGTCTAGATTGTACTTATTTAAACAATGCCTGAAACTATGTTATTACGAACACTTCCTGTGTCTATTTGCCTCTTTAAGATGAATAGCTTGATGTATTCCTCATTTGTAAGTCGTTTTGGATAAATGCAAATGTAATTTTTCCCCTCTCCCCCAGAATTTCAAATTTATCTCCCAATTTTTCCCCCTCAGAATAATTCCAAGTTTATATCTCACAATTTTTTACTTTTTTCTCAGAATTCTGAATCTTTTTTTAGTATTCTAAGTTTATCTCACAATTTTTACTTTTTTCCTCAGAATTTCAAGTTTATCTCACAATTGTTTTACTTTTTTCTCATAATCCTGAGTTTACATCTCAGTTTTTAATTATTTTCCGCAGAACTGCAAGTTTACATAAAGTCCCGACTTTTTTTTCTCCGAATTCTGAAACTTCTCTCACAATATTTACTTTTTTTTTCTCAGAATTTCAAGTTTATCTCACAATTTTTACTTTTTTCTCTGAATTTAAAGTTTATCTTTTTTTCCCCCGGAATTCCAAGTTTACATTTAAAAATTTCTTAAATTACTCAAAACTCACAATATCACAAGATAACCTCTCACAATTCTGACTTTGCAAGTAAACATTGCAAAAAAATAAAGTCTTAAATTGTGAGAAATAAACTCAATTGAGAAAAAAAAAAAAAAGAGTCAAAATTGTAAGATTAAAAAGTCACAAGCTTCCACAGGAACATCTGTACACCCGCTTCAACATCCATTTTAAAAATAAATAAATAACTAAACATCAATAATAACTAAAAGTTACTAAACATTATTCCATTTATGCAAGAATAATATCCATTCAGCTGGAACAATCATGCTGATCAGCTTTTAACACACTCAATATTCACTAATATTATTGATTTGACAGCACTGACACTATCAAATGAGAACAAAACTCAAATCGAATTGATCTGAATAATGACTCTATTGTTTGTTGTAGAGCTGCTTTACAGCTAAAACTGAATTTTTGAAAACAATCAGCTGCTTTTGAAACAATCTGTATTGTATAAGCGCTATAGAATCTACCGTGACTCGATCTGTGGGATGATTAACTATCAGACTGATCCCACTGTGAGTCAAAGAGTCAAACACACGCAGAGAGACTTTAATTATGCCAGAGGCGGCCAAATCCAGAAGATATCAAACATCTCCTGCCCATCGACAATCTCCTGCAATAACAGGAAGTTACTCGGATCTGTGAGGAGGATCCAAACATCTGCGGTCCTGTTGGGCTTCTACACATAATTACAAAAATCACTTTGCTAAGGAAAGAAGGACTCTATAAAAGTAGAGGCCAATTCCTGTGGTGGTGAGATGAGAATCAGA
This sequence comes from Onychostoma macrolepis, assembly GCF_012432095.1. Lineage (NCBI taxonomy): Eukaryota > Metazoa > Chordata > Actinopteri > Cypriniformes > Cyprinidae > Onychostoma > Onychostoma macrolepis. The sequence continues at coordinate 551,494 of NC_081171.1, read as the reverse complement.
TGAAAAGAGCTGGTAAACACCAACTGAGGATGATTCGCTTTCTTTCACTGACTAATCACGAGTTCATGACACTTTTGTCTTTAAACGACCACAAATTGTCAGTCACAACATCTGAATCTCACAGTAAGAAAATGAAGCATTAAATGAAGTGTAATATTGAGTCTTAGAGGATTGATCACTAGTACTAGTGATGACTGACTCAGATAAACACCACTGATATGTGGACTCGGGATGGGCGATATCTTACCGTTTGCGATATATATGTTCGATCGTGCGGAGCGACATCTTGGAAGGCGGATGTGAAAGTGAGGTTTGGTTTGATATTACAGAACGATAGTATTATATACAGCAGTGGTTCTCAAACGGGTGCGTGAACAAAATGCTGAGTATTGGCATTCATTTCATTCTACCCCATCTTAAAGTAACATTAAAACGGAGCATGTATCGCTGACAAGCAAAATGCCGCTTCTAATGTAAAAACAGGATTATGGGAGTGCCGTAAACTGTCAAATACATGATATCCAATGAAATTACCTCATCTTTTGCGGTCAAAACTGACTGCATGAATAAGCTGCTTTAGCAAATCACGCTGCTGTTCAGTGTATCTTTATTTAGCACTTAATAGCATGAAGAGCAAATATTGACACGGACTTTGAGATCGATTTAAGAAACTCTCTTACGTAGCCTACCCTGTGCGAGGTATTGTTTTTCATGTTTAAAATACGAGCAAGAATGCAATTTTCCCTGAATATCCAAATGATTGCAAATGTGACATTGACTTTATACAACAAAAAAGGAGATATTAAGTGAACATTTTACATTTTAAGTGTAGCCTACATTTTAAACACAATATTGTTTGTTCTATATTGCAACGAAATAATAATAGTTCCAACGAAGTCCGTATCATCTAGTGTGCGTCTCCAAGCAACATACAGCAGTGTTTCGTTAGTGAACGAATCTGCGGCTTTGAACGATTCAGAGAGTCAGTGATTAATAACCCATTCATAACTACAGCATTTTGCTTCGTTACTGAATGAGTGAATGAATGACGCGACGCCTCGCTCATTAAGACAGTGATTTGCCGCCACCTACTGGTGGTTTTAGTTTTAAGTATCACTTCGTTTTGCTGTCATTTATTGCTTTATTTATTATATTAATAATACACTTAATGGAATGTTAAGAATATGACATAAAACATGACACAATTAATAAGGATAGAAAACCTTTGCTTCTATAAAGGTAAAAAAAAATGCACCTGTAAATCAATTTCAGGGGGCAAATATTGTCCTTTAATAGAAAAGGTGCGACTGTGGACTAAGAGAGGAGGTCCGCTGCTGTAAAACGTTTGAGAACCACTGATATACAGTCGATTAGCATTGCATTATAAATATACTTTATCCTTATAAAATTACCCAAGATTGCTTGAAGAACACAGATAAACCATAAATTGATTTTCATATCGTATGTTTATCGTCTTCTAGTTTCCTCAGTTAAAATTTCTCTTTTATTCAGCTACAGCGATAACTGCATACCTTTTTTTAAATCATTTTATTATTTGTTTTCTTTCATGATTCATTTAAATCCTTTTATATGTAAAGCACTTTGTAATTACCATTGTGTGTGAAATGTGCTATATAAATAAACTTTGCCTTGCTTTGCTTTGTCCATATTATGGATTTCATGGAGCGTCATCAGAGCTGTTACTTCTGCGATGCATGTGGAGTTCCTGCGCAAGAGCGCCCTCTGGCTTCCAGTATGAATTAAACAGTCAATACGTTACGTGTGTAATCACTAATGCTCACAACACCAGGGTAAAAATAGGAAAGATAATACTTTTCTCTAAAGAAACAGGATTTTTTAGTCTCTTAGATTCCCTGAAATATCGCCATTGATATTGTTATCGCAATAAATACCAGAAATTACCGATATACAGGTGCTGGTCATATAATTAGAATATCATCAAAAAGTTGATTTATTTCACTAATTCCATTCAAAAAGTGAAACTTGTATATTATATTCATTCATTACACACAGACTGATAAATTTCAAATGTTTATTTATTTTAATTTTGATGATTAGCGCTTACAGCTCATGAAAGTCAAAAATCAGTATCTCAAAATATTAGAATATTACTTAAGACCGATACAAAGAAAGGATTTTTAGAAATCTTGGCCAACTGAAAAGTATGAAAATGAAAAGTATGAGCATGTACAGCACTCAATACTTAGTTGGGGCTCCTTTTGCCTGAATTACTGCAGCAATGCGGCGTGGCATGGAGTCGATCAGTCTGTGGCACTGCTCAGGTGTTATGAGAGCCCAGGTTGCTCTGATAGTGGCCTTCAGCTCTTCTGCATTGTTGGGTCTGGTGTCTCTCATCTTCCTCTGGAGATTCTCTATGGGGTTCAGGTCAGGCGAGTTTGCTGGCCAATCAAGCACAGTAACACTATGGTCATTGAACCAGCTTTTGGTACCTTTGGCAGTGTGGGCAGGTGCCAAGTCCTGCTGGAAAATGAAATCAGCATCTCCATAAAGCTTGTCAACAGAAGGAAGCATGAAGTGCTCTAAAATTTCCTGGTAGATGGCTGCGTTGACTGTGGACTTCAGAAAACACAGTGGACCAACACCAGCAGATGACATGGCAGCCCAAATCATAACTGACTGTGGAAACTTCACACTGGACTTCAAGCAGCTTGGATTCTGTGCCTCTCCACTCTTCCTTCAGACTCTGGGACCTTGATTTCCAAATTAAATGTAAAATTTACTTTCATCTGAAAAGAGGACTTTGGACCACTGAGCAACAGTCCAGTTCTTTTCTCCACAGCCCAGTTAAGATGCTTCTGACGTTGTCTCTGGTTCAGAAGTGGCTTGGTAGCCCTTTTCCTGAAGGCGTCTGAGCGTGGTGACTCTTGATGCACTGACTCCAGCTTCAGTTCTCTCCTTGTGAAGCTCTCACAAGTGTTTGAATCGGCTTTGCTTGACTGTATTCTCAAGCTTGCGGTCATCCCTGTTGCTTGTGCACCTTTTCCTACCCAAATTCTTCCTTCCAGTCAACTTTGCATTTAATATGCTTTGATACAGCACTCTGTAAACAGCCACACCTTTCAGTAACGACCTTCTGTGACTTACCCTCTTTGTGGAGGGTGTCAATGTTCGTCTTCTGGATCATTGCCAAGTCAGCAGTCTTCCCCATTATTGTGGTTTCAAAGAACAAGAGATACCCAGAATTTATACTGTAGGGATGGTCATTTATTCAAACTCAAATGTAAATATTCTAATATTTTGAGATACTGATTTTTGACTTTCATGAGCTGTATCATCAAAATTAAAAGAAATAAACATTTGAAATATATCAGTCTGTGTGTAATGAATGAATATAATATACAAGTTTCACTTTTTGAATGGAATTAGTGAAATAAATCAACTTTTTGATGATATTCTAATTATATGACCAGCACCTGTATATATTTTTAAGCCCATATCGCCCATCCCTAATGTGGACGTACCTGCGGTTCAGTCAGCTGCTCGCTGTCGCTCTGTTCCTCTTCTAGATCCTTTAGCAGTTCCTCTATTCTCTCTTTCTCCTGTTGTGTGAGCAGAAACGAGTTTCCTGACACTCCTGCGAGCTGAACAATCACAAACACCTTCAGTCAAATAATCAAACCTTTGATTTATGATCCAGTCACTGTTAAAACTCAGTATTTCTGTCTTGTTTTCAAGTGCAAAAATTATGATTACTTATGATTAAAACAAGAACAAATATCTGCCAATGGGCTCAGAAAAGGGAAAATAAGTTTTCATTCCTCATTGACTGATATTTGTTCTTAGAGTGTTTTAAGCATAAACTCGCTCCATTTTATTACAGTTTTTAAAACTTAATTTCTTCATTTTGCATCTCACGTATATGATTTAAGAATGTTTAGATATTTGCACTGGAAAACAAGGCAAAAATACAGATGAAGATATTCATTTTTTGCAGTGCATGCAACAGTTAATGCCATGAATTTACGAATTTAAGACTTTCTTTTCTAATTTAAGACCTTTTAACTTGGGGAAGGGTGAATAAAGACTTTTTAAAATCCACAGAAACCCTGAAGACACATTTGCTGGAGATGCAAAATGACATAATCCGCCGGTTTCACAGACAAGGCTTAAGCCTAGTCCCAGACTAAAGAGTAAATCTGAGCTGTTTCAACTGAAAGAAACTTTATCAGTGCCTTTGTTTAGTTCCAAGATGCACACCAGTGCTGTTTGTGCTAAGGCACATTTATAAAAATTACTTAAATGTCCTAGTTGAACTATGGCCTAATCCTGATTTACAGTAGTTTAAGCCCTGTCTGTGAAAACCGGGCCAAAAAGTAATACGTTTTGTTTCCTCAGAAATTGAACAAAATGAAGTGAGTTTTGAATTTAGTTTATTTTTCGGAGCTCACTGGCAGATATTTGTTCTTGTTTTAATCACAAACTCATTTTTTAAACTCATAAAAGACCACTTTCTTTTATCATCTGATGTTCTCGTGCATCTCCAGTAAATTTAAGAAATGTTCAAATATTTGAACTGGAAAACAAGACATAAATACCGAGGAAGAACATCAGTTTCTGCGGTGGAGCTGGAATCAATTTTGTAGAAAAACAGCAATTTTTTAATTCCACATTACACCATTCTTCCATTCTGCCCTCATATGAATGGACATCGTTCCATGTTTAAAGACCCCATGAAATACAAAAGTGAGTTCTCTCATAGGAAAACGGACCAAATCTCTCAATGACATCATATTACACTCATTTCTATCCAATCAGATGCTCTGTAGAATGAGCAAGCCCCTCCCCTGAGACCACCTGACTCTGAGCATCAATATTATTTAAAAACAAACAAGACGAGTCCTTAATAAACCGCACACCAGCAGGGGCGAGAAAATGAGGCTCTTTCCAGCATTCTTCACCCACATGTTCAGTCATATGGCTCTAATCGGCCTGAAGTGACCTCGACATACCTCAATATTCCTCCTGACAAAGTCTTGTCTGCGCTTGCTGCGAGCAGCTCCTCTCTGTCTGCCGTCTGACGGCTGATCCTCCGTCACCTGCTGACCCGCTTCAGTGTGACCCACGTCTACTGCTCACACACACACACACACACACACACACACACACACACACAGTAGAGCGATGGAGTGGATGCTGAAGATGTAAGTGACTGACAGACAGTGTTGTGAAGGTTACTTTGCAAATGTAATAGGTTACAGACTACAAGTTACCCTATTTAAAATGTAATAAGTAGTGGAACTATTTCAATTACTTTAATAAAGTAATGCAATGTAATGATTACTTTTTAAAATTTCTAACAAATGTTTGCAACTGTTAATCTTTTGAAATGTGTAAACCAGGCAGGGTTAACCTTACAGCAGTACACTGGCATCTAAAGATGCTTTGGGGAAAAAAAACAGTTAATCTTAAAAAACAAAGCATATATATAAAACCAAATAGTAAATAAAACCGTTATTGACCAAGGACCACAAAACCAGTCATAAGGGTCAATGTTTTAAATTGAGATTTGTACATCATCTGAAAGTAGATGTATGGTTTGTTGGACAATATTTAGCTGAGATACAACTATTTGAAAATAGGTGCAAAAAAATCTAAATATTGAGAAAATCACCTTTAAAGTTGTTCAAATGAAGTTCTTAGCAATGCATAAGTTAAATTATGCAAAAATGAAGTTTTGATATATTTACGGTAGGAAATTTACAAAATATCTTCATGGAACATGATCTTAATATCCTAATGATTTTTGTCATAAAAGAAAAATGGATCATTTTGACCCATACAATGTATTGTTGGCTATTGCTACAAATATACCTGTGCTGCTTATGACTGCTTCTGTGCTCCAGGATCACAAAGAAGCATGTATTAATATAAGCATACTATTCAGTGCTCTAAACTCCTGAAACACTGGTCAATGCAATCTGGGAAAGAAATCAATCAAATCTGTATGTGTGTGAAAATATTCAGATGCAACCCCTGTGTAATTGCTAACATTTTCATAAGTAACTGTAATGTAATTACACATTTTTTCTCAGTAACTGTAACTGATTACATTTACATTTATTTTGTAATTAAATTACGTAATTCCGTTACATGTAACTAGTTTCTCCCCAACACTGCAGACAGATGTGTTTTAAGTCACTGAACACTTTTTAAGTGTAAGTCTGAAACACAGACAGTAAAACATGGTTTCTGACATCAGGACGCCCTCTAGTGTGACTCTACAGATAAAACAACATCAGCAATAATAAAAAAACACAAGGGAAAGAGATACATAACACATATTTCAGCATAAAATCAAAATCACATACACAAACAAACACTATCATGACATATACTTACAATCATACTTTATAAAAGTACTTTAACACAACACAATTTAAATAATGCTAGATTGTTTTCAGTAATTTGGGGAAAAATCTACTTGATTGTCATGAAATTCAGTTAAAGTCACAAATCACCATTGAACTGATTTGATCTGAATAATGACTCTATTGTCTTCTACAGAGCCGCTTTACAGCTGAAACTGAATTTGTTTCATAATTAATCAATTTTACAACATTAACACTGTTAGTGTTTGTTTCTGTGAAGCTTTGCTGTATAAAGCATTATAGAAATAAATATGACTTTACTGAATTTTAATGTCACGATAATGCAAAGAACAGGTGTCATATTGTTTATGAAAAATATAGTTTCTTACTTTGTATTCCTTTTGAAGTTATAACTACTGATTTTTAATGCAGCAATTAGTAAAGTACTATATAAATAAAAGAGATTTAATAGTGAAATATGAGCTGTGAATGTCTTTACTGGTTTGTGTGAAATTCACTCAGATTCATTTTCAAATAATTAACTTTTTTTTTTTTTAAGCTAAAGTCAATTTTAACTCTACAATCTTTCTAAAAAAACTCTAAAGAAAGATTACCGGAATATGTTGTACAAGAAAATAGTATTTCAGTCTTTCAACTTCAAAAAAACATGTTTAATTCAACATTTCTTTGTAAATATTTGTAAAATTTATGAGTGAAAATTGTTTCTACACCAGTTTTTTTCACATTCTTTAAGAACTGAAACAGTGACAGCGTTTCAGAAATGATTGCACAGGTTTAGAATGATGTTTCAGTGCTTTACCTTCCGTCTCGTGTCTCGTGATCATGTCTCTCATCAGATCGAGAACTTCAGTCTCAAACACAGGGACGAAATCCACTTCATCACAGTCCTGATCTGAGGTGCATTAAGACTGAATCATTTAACTTCACAAATAACACACATTTGATCATGCATCTAAATCATGCCGTGTAAATCTTATTTTTATCTTTTATATATATATATATATATATATATATATATATATATATATATATATATATACAGTGCGTGCCCATGAGAAGGACGCAATACTAGAATTTGCAAAGTTAAGGCATGACCTTTGGACAGCGAAATGCTCAATGGGTCAGCACGGTCAGAAAAAACAGTCGGAGCAGAAAAGACACATGTTAAAGAAAACCTGCCTAATAATTATGCACAGCTGAATATAAGTGAGTTTTTCACTTCCAGCCATCATGGACAATTATATATCAATTATAAATTATTAAATACAAAATTAATAGTAGTTATTGGTTTGGAATTGGTAAAATATGCTTGAAAAAAAAAATATGATCAGAATATCAATGTGCCTAATAATTATGCACGCACTGTATATGTACATAATGAACATTATTTAGGTTTAATCTGCTCACAGTTGTTGGGAGTTAGTGCCAGAAAGCGTCTGGTGTTCTCCGTCTCGTTGCTGCTCATCCTGAGACTCGCGGTCTGTAACGTGTGTCAGTGTGAGTACAGCACGCAGACGTCTGAATGAAGCGCTGATGTGTTTGATCTACAGACGCACCTGAAGCTCCTGCCAGAGTCTCTGGTGCTGCTCCTTTCCTCTCTGCTTCACCTCTCTCTCCGCTGACGCCTTCAGAGCCAGAATCCGGTCCAAGCTCTTCATTTTCTTTATGGATTTTCTCAACGTCGGAGCTTCATTTTCTTCATCGGACTCTTCTGTGAAATAATCAGTAGAATGCCTGAATAATAGAAATATAAAATGTCCTGCACTCAAGACATGAGACTTAAGCCGCTGGTCTAAGCTGGTTTATGCAGGTTTAGTGCTGGTCTAACTGCTGCACCAGCATAGCCACCATGTTCTCCGCAGCAAAAGATGCCCAGGGTTATGTTTAATTTATCCATAAAGAGTTCTCAACACAAAAAAAATGGTGTGGAAACAATTTTCACTCTGAAATTGCTAGTAAATTTCAAAAACAGTTACAAAGAAATGGCAAGAAACACTGAACTAAACCTGAACTTTTCAAGTAGAAAAAAATTAAATTGCATTTTCTAATAAAACATCCAATAATATTTGTTTTATTTACAACTTAATTTATTTTTTACAGTGTACTCTTTATTTTATTTATTTATTAATATTTTATTTCCAGGATTTATTGTAAATTTCATGAGTAGCAGATGTTGACAGGTTTGTTATTGTTAACTAAAACTACAATTAAAACTAAAATCATTTTTAATGAAAGTCATTTAAAAAGTCATTACTTGAAATAAAAAATATGTTAATTAAAAATTTGTAAAAATAAATAAAAAAAAAGAATATATATATATATATATTATTTCTTACAACATTTCTAATTTCCTTTAATTTAATTTGATGCAGGGTTATATTGGTTAACTAAAACAAACAAAAAAATCATTACTTGAAAAAATAAATGTTAAATGAAATTAAATAAAATATTAAATTTCAACTAGTTGATAAGGCAGCATTTCTAATTGTTATTTAGTTTAACTTGATGTAGTAAAATAACTGAAACTAAAACTAAAATAATAATTAAGAAAAACTATATAGACAAACACATTCAAACAACAAAAACTAATAAAAATTACTAAAACATTCACTAAAATTAAATATGATTTTATTTAATTAAATTACTTATATATTTTATAAAAATAAAATCTAATGCTATAATAGTATCTTGACTTGAGGTACTAAAATAACTGCAACTAAAATAAAAAATATAATAACTACTGTAGGTAGGCATATTTAAAAAACTAATATAAACGATAAAAAAAACACACTACAACGTTTCTAAAACTTTAAGATTAAAACAAAAAGATCATATACTTTAATCTTGAGATTGAGCAGCTGTCCTCTATGGAGCTTTTCAGAGGAGAAGCCATAAATGCGATGCTTTCTTTGTTGAATTGCTGATGCTTACCTTGATCAGAGCTGTTTTCTGCTGTAAGATCAGTCTGAACCTGCTTTAGGAGACAGACAGCGTTAGTTCTCTCCGTCTCCAGACGCTCAGAAGACGTGATGAAGGAGTTTCTCTACCTCTGCGTGTGTGACGTCAGGACTGAGCACCTCCAGAGATCTGGGACGATCTCGACTCAGTCTTCTGATCTCACCGGAGGCCGGGCGAGAAATATCATCCAGACAGCCCTTGGTGATGTCCATACGATCCACGGACACTGGAACACCATCATCACACAGCAGACGATGACCCTCACAGACACAAACCTCACAAACACCCTCCGGCCTGTTCAGTGCTTTCTAGTCACGTTTATTTATATAAGCTTTTCATACACTCTTAAAAATAAAGGTGCTTAAAAGGTTCTTCACAGCGATGCGATGCCATAAAAGAACCATTTTTGGTTCCACAAAGAACTATTCGGTCAAAGGTTCTTTAAAGAAGCATCTCTTTCTTACATTTTTATAATCGGAATATATTAGTGCTGTCAAACAATTAATCACATCCAAAATAAAGGTTTTTGTTTATACATAATATATGTGTGTGTATGCTGTGTATATTTATTATGTATATATATATATATATATAAATACACACACATGCATGTATATATTTAAGAAAAATATGTTATGTTTATATATTAAATATATTTATATATAATATAAATTATATAAATATAGACATGTAAAAACATGTAAATATTTTCAAAATATATACTGTATGTGTGTGTATATATATATATATATACACATAATAAATAAATGTTCACCTTATCAGCAAAACTGCATAAATTTAATTTGATTTGAATTGTTTAAAACAGTTTAAATTCTATTTGGCCGGTGTTAAACAATGAGATCAACCTGATTCTAAAATATTCATCTGATAACTATTTTAAACAGTTTTGTTTTTATGGATATTTTGATATATTTATTCTAAAACATAACAAGGATATTAAATTAAATCTGAAAACTTTTATGCGCACGCACAATCTGTCTTTTGTGCGTACGTACACTTTTAGGATGAAATCTATGGAGAGTTTTATTTTAAAGAATCCATTGTTTTTTCCTATTCATGTCTTTTTATTTATTTATTTAATTGAGTCCTGGAGTCCTCTACAGAGGACATAGCATACCATATGAATAAAATATCATTTTCAAAATTATTATTTTTCCTTTTGCTTTTTTTTTCTTCTTCTTATGCTCTAAACAACGTAAAAAAAAATACTAAATTCACAAAACAGTTTTTTTTACACCTATATGTTTCACACTTTTAATTAGTCATGTGATTGATAATTAACACTTGATGATAGCTGATGTGATGATGATGACAGACCTTGATCTGCTGGACAGTTCTTCTCATGAGGATCCTGAACAGATGGAGGACAGCATGCTGACTGAAGGCTTTCTGAGGGATGTGTACGAGTATGTTTGAGTATGTTTGAGTATTACTGACCGGATCCAGGGTCCGCGGACTCTCAGAGGCTCCAGAACGAAAGACATCCCCCGCAGAAACCTCCATATCACCTGCAACAGCACATCTACAGCGTACTATCTCAAATAAATCACGTGTGGATATATATTACAGTAAATCAGTCTCTCACACGGCGAACTTCTCCGGTTTGTTTACACCGAGCTCGCTGTATCCAGGGACGCCAGAGTCCCGGATGTACCGAATTCCCTCAGGAAACTTTACTGAGGCGATGATAAAGACGTTCATTCAGAAAAACGGCGAAGTGAAGGCGGAATCCTGCGAGTAAAACTCTGAAACCGAAGCGAGACGACAAAAGCGAATTTCTTCGAGTCTAAAAAGTTTTTGGAGCGATTTTTTCTGATCACCGTGACAGACTTCCGCCACAAGAGCGCGCCAAACTACCGCGCGTGCTAATAAAGTGATTTATTTAAAAAATATATCATTTTTAATTTGAAATATTTTCGCATGCATACATAATTTATGTCTTTTGTCATTACATATTTTTGTAAAAAAAAAAAAAAAAAAAAAAAAACCCGACTCCGGTAAGGTGTTTTACAGTTACATTTAGCAGACGCTTTAATCCAAAGCGATTTACTAAAGAGTTGATAAAGTTTTTTTTTTAAAGAGGTCGAATTTAATTTAATTACACATTTACCTAATATACGTGGAAAATGCTTTATTATACAAATGTAAATGGACAAAAGACTCAAGAGTAACGTTAAGATAAAATTTGTGAGTTACTACAAAGCCTTAAATATGCAGTTGGCTTATCGAAATGCTTTTTCGATACATATTCTTATGTTTTTCTCAGTATTTGATTAGTTGTGATTTATATTTGTCATAATCGCCTTTAATGACGCGTTCGTTGTTCAAAAATAGTCTAAATGGTCCAAAAGAAAGATTTCGCTCACGCTGAAAGAGCGCGAGTGGGCGGGGCTTGTTCAGCGCTGCGTGCGTGACGCGTCCGTGCGTGGCTCTGAGTGGGCGGGGCGCTGAGCTGGTAAACAGATGCCATGTTGGTTGCGCTGAGATGAAGACGTGCGGAACATTATGGAGAGAGATTTCTGCTCTTTAACAGATTCTGAGGAGCTGCAGAGCTTCATCTCACACTCGGACAGGTGAACGAACACACACACGATCATTACAGTACTCTGCTTCATTAATACAGACCTGCTGCTGCCTATGTGCAACAACACAAGTGCAGAAACAATAATTATGTCCATTAATCAAGTGCAGTTTTTGCTCATTTGTTGACTAGAATGAATATGAATGAGTTATCAGCCAGATTTCTGATATCGAGATAACCTTTTAAACTTCTTAAACTCTGAGTATTAGCTCATTATTCGAAGTGTTGGGGTTTAAACGTATTAAATTGTAGTACTTATACTATTATTTATCAAAGTAGGACTCTACAGGCGAATGTAGGGTAAGACATTTGAAGTAATATACATCACTTTATGTTACGATCCAAGGTTGATTAATCACAGTACATGAAGACAATTGTTTTTTTGACATGTTCTGTTTAAACATCCAAATGATGCATTAATCTGATTAAATATGCACCTATTTGCATACATGACCAGAATCTGTGTTTTGCTGACATATTAGAGTTAAAGGTTTTTACAGAGGTTTAATCACTCCATAAATAAGACAATTATGGTAGCTTGTTTTTGCCATGGGATTAAATAAAAAATTTAATAAAAATGAAAAGGTAATCACAATTTGGACTTTTGTCCTCTTAATTCTGCGACATAAACACTGAATAATTAGATAAAAAGTCAGAATTGTAAGATATGAAGTAAAATTACCTTTTTTTATTCCATGGTGGAAAAAAAACAACAAAAAAAATAATGTAAACTCAGAATTCTGAGATAAAAACTTGGTTACTTTAAAAAAAAAAAAATTAATACAATGGCAGAAGCAGGTATTCATACAAAATACTGTTAACAAACACAATTTACCATGTTTTTAGGAGTAAAATGTCATGTAAAAAAAAGTGTGAATGGAATATGAACGAACCTTCAGAATAAAAGAAGATGTTGATTGAGATTGAAATCTACAGATGCAAAAAGATAAAGTGCAAAGATAAAGTTTTATAAACTTTTTATAAATAAAATAAACTCTTAAATGTGTATTTTGGATGTTTTCTTTCCACAAATCTGAAAGAAGAGACGTGATCTGGAAGAAACATAGACTAAAAGCTCAAAAGCAAATCAAAATGTAGCATGTTTTAGCCATTCGCTGCGTGTCTTATTAAACAGTGCTTCAGTAGTGAGCTGCGTGTGTCTGGAGAGAAAACCTGATCCTGTTCCTGCTTTGTTGAAAAGCTAAAGATAAGTAGCAGATAATGTATTCTTTTTCTGTATATTGCTGTGATTGAAAAGGAAAGCTGTAGGGAGAGAGTGCCTTTCTCTTTGGATTCTACTTGCATCCCTGTGTTTGGAAGCGTTAGAGAGCTAAAGGAAGTTATATGTTGTTGATTTCTCTTTTCTTTTGGGTGTTTGAGGTAAGTTAGTACTAAACTAGTTTTGTTTGTTACGCCTGTCTGCCTACACTACCAGTCAAACGTTTTTGAACAGTAAGGTTTTTTAAAGAAGTCTCTTCTGCTCAGCAAGCCTGCATTTATTTGATCCAAAGTACAGCAAAAGCAGTAATATTGTGAAATATTTTTACTATTTAAAATAACTGCTTTCTATTTGAATATATTTTAACCCTTGTGCGGTCTTCATTTTGGGTTGTGCACTTATGGTCTTTGGGGTCTCTGGAGACAAAATGTAATTTTGTAGCAAAATAATTGGGTTTTTTTTAAACCAATGTAATTTTACTCTATTTATTAATGTTTTTACTCCACATTTGTGTAGTTTTTGGAGGATTTATGATATTTTTTTAAATTGATATAAATTAAAAAATATTTTTTATATAGGTTTTTATACAAAAAACAGCTTTTTATGTAAATTTCACTTAATAAAAGACCCACATTTCTAACTTTCATTCATGGGGATAACATGGATCATTTGACATGGTTTAGTGTAAAATTTTTGCCCATATTTTGGAAATTGCAGTTTCAAAAGTAAAAATGATCATTTTTACCACTAGATGGCTGCAGAGCTCCACTATTTGCTATTTGACCAACTGAAAGATATCTTTTCACAAGTTTTTTTCAGTTGGATTCATATCTACATATTGTGAAAATCACAAAGTTTTGCATTTTAGAACTGAAAAAAATCAAATTTTCAATAATGTTACATTATGATTTGAATCAAACCTCAACAAGATGTTACAAAGAGAAAGGTTGGAGTCTTTAGAGTTCATCATTTATTTCAATCATCTGTGTTTCATATAATTTTCAAAGTGTGTGTGTGTGTGTGTGCGGGGGGGGAGGGGTGATTGTGTGTGTGTGCACTGTCGATGTGTCAGTATCACCAATTTATTTTTGTGGTGGCTCTGCATTTCGCATTATTTTATTTGACAAATTATAAAAGAGCAGTTTTTTTTTAGTCTCACAAATGTATTCCTCTGTGTTTGTGTGTGTGACTGTGTGTGTGTTCACAGCATGATCATTTTGCAATGTTGGAAGTGTGCCACTTCATTTCTGTCCATGTGTGTTCTGTGTTGTTTCTGATTTTGAGGATGAATTTTGTCCATTTTCTATGCAGGGTCTCTTCAAATAAAATAATCCAAAATGCAAAACCACCACAAAAATAAATTGGTGACACTGACACATCGACAATGCACACGAACGCACGCACACACACACACACACTTAAAATTATATGAAAAACAGATGATTGAAATAAATGATAAACTCTAAAGACTCCAACCTTTCTCTTTGTAACATCTTGTTGAGGTTTGATTCAAATCATAATGTAACATTATTGAAAATTTGATTTTTTTCAGTTCTAAAAATGCAAAACTTTGACAAAAATGATTTTTATTGTTAGAATTGTAATTTCACAATATGTAGATATGAATCCAACTGAAAAAAACTTGTGAAAAGATATCTTTCAGTTGGTCAAATAGCAAATAGTGGAGCTCTGCAGCCATCTAGTGGTAAAAATTATAATTTTTTACTTTTGAAACTGTAATTTCCAAAATATGGTCAAAAATTTTACACTAAACCATGTCAAATGATCCATGTTGTCCCCATGAATGAAAGTTAGAAATGTGGGTCTTTTATGAAGTGAATTTTACATAAAAAGCTGTTTTTTGTATAAAAACCTATATAAAAATGTATTTTAATTTATTTATATAAATTTAAAATATATCATAAGTCTTCCAAAAACTACACAAATGTGCAGTAAAAACATTAATAAACAGAGTAAAATTACATTTGTTTTAAAAAATATATATATTTTGTTAATAAATTACATTTTGTTCTCTAGAGACCCCAAAGACCATAAGTGTAACTGTTTTTTTCACACTAACATAAAATCAAGAAATCATTCCAATTTTATTTTTTATTTGTAGATCTAGAAAGTGTTGACCACCGTACAAAGTCTCATGCCATTTGGAAAAAGAGAAAAATTGTTTAAAATTTAGCAAACGTCATTTGCGGGTCAAAAAGACCCCGAAGAACGCACAAGGGTTAAAATGTAATTTATTTCTGTGACTTAAATTACTCATTACTCCAGTCTTCAGTGTCACACGATCCTTCAGAAATCATAATAATATTCTAATTTGCTGCTCAAAAAACATTTATTATTATTATTATTATTATTATTATTATTATTATGCTGAAAACGGTTGAGTAGAATTTTTTTCAGGTTTCTTTGATGAATAGAAAGTTCAGAAGAACAGCGTTTATCTGAAATAGAAATATTCTGTAACATTATAAATCACTTTTGATCTATTTAATGCATCCTTGCTAACTAAAAAGTATTAAATTCTATAATTTCATAATTTAATTAATAAATATATAATGATTTAAATATACTGACTCCAAGCTTTTGAATGGTGTAGTGTGTAATGTTACAAAAACTTTTTATTTCAGATAAATCTGATCTTTGGATCTTTCTTCATCAAAGAATTGATGATAATAATAATCAGGAATGTTTCTCGAGCAGCAAATCAGCATATTAGAATGATTTCTGAAGATCATGTGACGCTGAAGACTGCAGTAATGATGCTGAAAATACAGCTGCGCATCACAGAAATAAATTACAGTTTAACACATATTCACATAGAAAACAGCTGTTTTAAATAGTAAAAATATTTCAAAATTTTACAGTTTTCTCTGTACTTTGGATCAAATAAATGCAGGCTTGGAGAGCAGAAGAGACTTCTTTAAAAAAAACATACAATTTTTTACTGGTAGTGTATGTTAAACAACTTTATTGTTCTTTTTTTGTTAATAAATCTTGCTTTTTTTTTTTTTTTATTAATTTTTTAAATTTGATTTTCCCTTTGCTACTTCACCTCACAGTCAGTTGTCTTGTTCTGACAGGACCAAGACGCTGTTCGAGGAGATCCGCGCCTCCATCAATAATAACGCGGAGGGCGAGCGCTCGTTCTGGCGGCCGGTTCTGCCGTGGGGCGGCGTGTTCCCCATCAGAGCGGGACGCAAAGCCATCGCCTGCACGCCGCTGTACGTCGAGATCAACCTGAAGAACACCTGCACCATCGACGGCTTCCTCATGCTCCTCTACGTCATCCTGAGAGACAACCACAGCTTCCCCAGAGAGCTGGGCCTGTTCCTGGGCAGGCGCTTCGTCCAGCACTTCCTCCACCTGATGGACTGCTGCGAGTACACCACCGTCAAGATGCTGTGGATCTGGGACCGCATGTCCAAGCGGCAGTACCGCTCCGAGATCCACCACACGGCGCTGGAGATCGACCTGTTCGGCAACGAGCACGAGAACTTCACCAAGAACCTGGAGAACCTGATGTCCAGCATGCAGGAGAGCTGGTGCTCCAGCTGGAGCTGCCCCAACCGCTTCCAGGAGCACCTGCGCCAGACCATCAGCGTCAAGTGCGTCTGACTAAACCTAAAGCATCGTATGTGACCCTGGACCACAACACCATCATAAGGGTCAATTTGAGATGTATACACCATCTGAACGCTGAATAAATAATCTTTCCATTGCTGTATGGTTTGTTAGGACAATATTTGAAAATCTGAGGGTGCAAAAAAACTAAACATTGAGAAAATCACCTTTAAATTTGTCCAAATGCAGTTCTTAGCAATGCATATTACTAATCAAAAATTAAGTTTGCGGTAGGAAATTCACTAAATATCTTCATGGAACATGATCTTAATATCCTAATGATTTTTGGCATTAAAGAAAAATGGATAATTTTGACCCATACAATGTATTGTTGGCTATTGCTACAAATATACCTGTGCTGCTTATGACTGCTTCTGTGCTGCAGGGACACATGTGTGATCATCAGGCTTCTATGGTTCATATATAGTCTGATACAGTGAGAATATGGAGGAAAAAACAGCTCAGTTTTATTCAAAGAAAAATGCAATTTGGTGAGAAGATTCTACAGTAGAGCAGATGCTGACATAAAATGATCTAAATATCAGCGGCCGCTCATATCTCCAGTAATATGTCTTAGTAAGACGAGACTGAAATGATCCAAACATGATCAGATTTGAGACGCACTGATTTTTCTAGAAAATGATTGATGGAGAATCAAGTAAAGCTGAGCTGCTTCAGTCCAGTAAGTGTTCATCTGGAGATATGACTGCAGTTATTGATATTTGACACGAGAAGCAGCAGCTGAAGCTGGACGCTTGTACAAGAGCTTTTACTGGATAAAACACTCTAAACATGCAGGAGATTGAGTGTGACGGCAGAGTTTGGTCATGAATGGTGAAGAGCGTCTGCCAGACGTGTGTGAGATGATTCTCATCTGTATCTCTGTCTGTGTTTCTCTCAGTCCTCCTCATGAGCTTCCAGATAAGGATCCCATCCAGTCTGCGCTGGACGAGTTCTTCTGCCCGCGGCTGGAGCTCTGTGAAGAGCTGGAGTGAGATGTTCCTCAGTGTTTCTCAGAGGCTGATGGCTGTGATCTGATCTTCTGGCTCATGTCTGTGTGTGTGTTTCAGGTGTGAGGGTCTGAGAGAGTTCGGTCAGAGGTTCTTCTGTCACGGCCCGCCGCCCTTCGTCATCCTCAACATGCAGATGTGGCAGTCGGAGGATCTGTCGTACGTGCCGTATCATCTGGATCTCTCCGAGCAGCGGTACTCTTCAGCTCACTGTCAGTCACAGGTTCACAGGAGCCTCGGTTAGAAACTTGAGCACGGAAAGATCCTGAATGTGTCCAAAATGTTCCTACAAACGATTTAAGAAACAACCTCGCATGCAAAAAACTAAAAGGTTTTCCTAAAAGCGTCCTATTTTTTAAACTGTGGTTCTGCATATAATTATATACAGTCAAACCAAAAACTATTCAGACTCCAGATATAATGTTAGATTTGTTTTACTAGTGTGTGCAGGACACTATAGTTCATTTATGTAAGTGAGAATAGCAAAATAAAGTAAACTGTGACATATTATACCCAAATATTCTTCATACAGTGGACTAGCAGTAAAATGTGGGAGCACAAATGATTCAGACACTTTGAGCGGAGCATGTTTTACTGAAGTGTTTTTCTTTAATTGCTAATGTGATGTTTTTAAACACAGACTGAACAAAATGAAGCATTTCTTGGTAACTGGTTCTTAAATTTAACAGCTGACAGATATTCGACCCAATTCATTACATACCTTTCTATCAAAGTTATTATCAAGATTAATTTGTTCTGACGCAGTTTAACTCTGAGTTCTTTTCATATTTTATTACCATTTTCTAAACTACAGCAAATAAACTGAGAAATGTTGAAGGTTTCTGAATAAATATTGGTTTGACTGTATATTTTATATATATATATATATATATATATATATATATATATAATTTACATAGATAACGTTTTATTTACTCTTTTATTTTTATAGGAAATCATATATATCTTGAATTAATTCCAGTTATTATCACAAAGCAGTTGTGCATATAATAATATTAATGCATATTGTGATTGTCTATTTATTTTTACATTTTATTAATGTTGGATTATTTTAATTGCATGTAGAATTGACCTAAATGTGAATGTACAATAATATCCAAAATGTTTCTATGAACAATTTATGAAACATCCATAAGCACAAAAAAATGCATCTCATGATATAAATAATCATAGTTTGTCCTAAATTCAAGTGCAATGTGATCAATAGCATAAATTCCACCTACAGAACACCCCAAAATATCCCTTATGGTTTTATATATGTAATTGTGTATATATATATATTTTATTAATTTATACAGGAAATCATATATATATATATATAGAATTAATTCATCAGTTTCTGCCTTTAATCCTGGTTTGTTCCTCACTTTTGATGTTGGATGAAATCTGTGTAATTTAAGACAAATATGTTTATTGTTGTTACAAATTAAGAACGGATTCTCTCGTTTTAGTAAATCGTGGCCACGTTGTGTTAATTTGTTCCCTTGTTTTGATTTAGTTAAACGATTGAGCTAAAATGAGGAAATAAATTTGTGCACGATTTAACAAACTCGCCAACAACTATTAACTATGACTCAACATACTCTTAATTACTGCTTATTAATACTTAGTAAAGTAGTTGTTAAGGAATTGAGTAGGATTAAGGATTTAGAATAAGGTCTTGCAGAATAAGACATTAATATGTGCTTTTTAAGTAATAATAAACAGCCAATATCCCAGGAATATTCATGCTAAGTTAATATTGAGAATTGGACACTAAAGTGTTACCGATACACTTATTATTATTATTATTAACTCCCCAAAGTATTTAAAATGAGAAGTGTGCATAAAAAGCATGCATTTTAAGGTTAGACTTTGTTAAATCCACTACTGTATTGCATTGTATATAAATGTTCTACAGTCTACACACAGTATTGAGTTTATTATTCTTCTTTTATTTCCAGTAAGTTACAGTAACTAATTCCACCCGACACACAGGTACTCACTGGAGGGAGCGACGCTCTTCAACAGAGACGAGCATCATTATTCTGCGGCGTTCCAGATCGACGGCTTCTGGATGCATTACGACGGCCTGCGCAGCGACAACCTGGTGCTTCTGAACAAACCGCCGGAGTTCCTGCTGCTGTCCTCGCTCGTCTACATCAGGACCACAGAGCGATGAACACACGCCAGTATTCCCTTCGAGAACCAACCGATGGACTTCTGATGACACGGTTATACTTTGTGCCTTCCAGTGATGTTTTATACTCCTCTGAATGACTGACTTTTGTACTTTTGTAAGCGATTCTCTGGTGTGTTTTCTGCTGCTTGGAATCCAAGAGTCTGTGACGGTGGACTATAATAGTTCTGGGCGCTCCAAACTTCTTCATTACACAGAAAACAGTGCACGCAGCTCAGAAAAATCTGTCATTCACACTGCAACAGATAGAAAAATCTCATATTTATTAGAATATCATCAGAAATTGTTTTGCCAAACACACGCCAGTCCTGAATTCACACTTGATTGTGTTTAATGAGGATTTGGATTCATGCATAAATCTGATGTCGTAGAACCTGCCTCCTACAGAAGGTCACTTGTTTTTAATCATCTTTATTATTGTTCGTTTACAGTCCTTCCTCTACTCTAGATAGATTATGTTTTAGTGGAGGATTTGTTTACTGAAGCATGAAGACTATCAACGGAACATTACAAATGTGGTATGAATCAATGTGTATTACTACTTTTATAATCAATATCACTATATATATATATATCTGCTTCCACTGAAAATAAAACTTTTTATGTTTGTAACCATGTGTTTGTGTGTTAATGAGCTCGTTAATTATCCGGTGAATGGGTGCCGTCAGAATGAGAGTCTGATAAAAACATCACAATAATCCACAGCACGCCAGTCCATCAGTTAACATCTGGAGAAGACAAAAGCTGAAACAAAACTAAAATATGAGTTTATAATCTATAATAACGCTTCCTCCAGTGAAAAGTGTTCTGGTGTGAATCAGGAGCGAAATCTGCAGATCAAGCAGCGTTTACAAGCCAAAACAGCTCTAAAGTAAATCTTTAGTCTTCTCCAGATGTTAACTGATGGACTGGAGTGCTGTGGATTATTGTGATGTTTTTATCAGACTCTCATTCTGACGGCACCCATTCACTGCAGAGACACATTTCTCCAAATCTGAGGAAGAAACACACTCATCCTGATCTCGGATGACCTGAAGGTGAGGAAACATTCAGCACATTTTCATTTTCAAATGAGCTATTCTTTTTAACATGAAGCAGAAACACGCCGGACTCATTTCCAGGCCTTTATTTCTTGACTGGTTGAGCTGCGACACATAAATAAACTGGCAGAAGTACGCTATGCTCTCAACGCTTGATAAAATGTGAAAAATAAATACTGCGTTTGTAGCTAAGGTTATCGGTTTAGTTCCAGTAACAATCCACAGGTTTATAAAAATTCACTCTATTTCAAACACAAGCCAGACGGACGGACAGAAAAAGAAAATGTGGCATCATCATCATCATCATCAGGAAAAACGATCAAAAAGTTTAAGACAGTGAGGAAGTCATTCTGGACTGATTCAGATTCCCTCGTGAGACGAGCACTTTGGTGAGAGCGGCGATTCAGACACGAACAAACACCCAACACCTTCGTTTTGCAGTTTGACGTTTTACACGTATGGCCTTTAGGATCCCGCAGGTAAATCAAGCCAGCGTGATTTCATCTTCTCACCATCATCTGTGAGACCGACACGCTTCAGGAGAGAAAAATCACACGCGGTCATCTGCTGCAGACATGACAGTGATGGACATTCATGGATGCGAGGAAATATTTCTTATTGCTAATCAAACACAGATGCTTCTGATGAGCATTTGTTCCCTTTGTGCCTCTGGATGAAGATCTACACTGAACGTTCTGGACTGAGAGACATCACGCTTTTAACGTCAAATCAATCCAAAACAGCAGATCAGATCCAACATGAACATCAAAAGTGTTGAAATC
This sequence comes from Onychostoma macrolepis, assembly GCF_012432095.1. Taxonomy (NCBI): domain Eukaryota; kingdom Metazoa; phylum Chordata; class Actinopteri; order Cypriniformes; family Cyprinidae; genus Onychostoma; species Onychostoma macrolepis. The sequence goes on along the minus strand of NC_081171.1, from coordinate 529,673 downwards.
CAGAATAACGAGCAACACAAAGAAACGAAGCGACGAGAGCCAGTCAGGTCAGTCACAGGATTCCCAAAACACCTTGGCAATTAATGACCAAAATAAAAAACGAGTTGAAGAGAAAGTCTTATTGCCTCAAAGGAACTCAAAGGTCATATTTACACAGTAGAAAATGGTTTGGTAAGTGCAGAGCTTCAGTGTCTCCACATGCAGATGTGAACAGCGCACGCCATCACACTCGACCGTGACATGATCTCGAGACGCTGCGTCTGTGTGTAGATGAGCGCGTGGATGATTGGCACCATGTGACCGGCGTCTGACGTCACTCACACCACACACGACTCAAACCAGCGACGTTATTGCGTGATGCTTCATCTGAACGCCACAGGAACAGGAAATCAAGATTCACACCGTGAAAGAACTAAAACAACACAATCCTGGAGAGGAAATTAGCACCAGTCAGTATGAGAGTGTGTTCACACACACACACACACACACACACACACACACGTGAATCTCAGTAACCCTTCAGGATCAAGTCCAGCTCACATTTCAGAAACAGGTTTTTACATTGTAACATTTTTTTCCATCACAATCTTCCAGGCAAATATGGAGAAGGAAAAATGATAGATTTGAATTTCATAAATTTGAATTTGAGATGTGATATTTGACCGTTTAAATAGTAGTAGTGTGTTTTTCAGTGCGTTTTAAACAGCACATTTTAGTGTGACATTAACTGGAAATATTTGTAAAATTAATATAAAAAATAAATAAAATAAAAATCTCTCTTTCAGCAAAATATTTTGACTGGGAAAAAAAAAAAAAAAAGTTTTTGACCTGTGTATTTTGACCTTTGCAAAAAAAAAAAAAAAAAAAAAAAAAGCAAAACTTTTTGTCTTTCAGCAAAATATTTTGACCTTGCAAAATAAATAAATAAAAAAAGTGAATGCATTTTGTCTTTTGGCAAAATATTTTGACTGCAATAAAAAAAAAAAAAAAGTGTTTTGTCTTTCAGCACAATATTTTGATGTTGCAAAAAATGCATTAATTAAATGCAACGTTCATTAAAATATTTTGACTTTGCAAAGAATAAATGCAAAAAATGTGTTTTGTTTTTCAGCAAAATATAACTGACTTCGTGGTGAAACATGAGCTGCATGAATTCTGGCGAGATTCACTCATTTCCAGCAGAAAGGACAGAAGAGGAGCGCGTGGATCAGACACAAACACACACGGTCTGTGCAGTGGCTTTGACACACACACACACACACACACAGCGCTGTATGTAGAGGACAGAAGGCAGCCCTTATCATGAGTCCCACGCTTCTCCTCCAGAGCGAAGCGCTGATTCAGCTCATGCATCACACACACACACACACACACACACACACTCACACACTCGCCACATGTGCGTCCTTCATCAGAAGCCTTGAAATGTAAAGGGGAAGAGCTGGGCGCTCCGTGTCCTCCGAGGGTTTGTGGAAGGCTCTGGTGTTCATCTGAGCTGTGCTTCAGCGCCGTGTGTCTGTAATCGCTCCGCGTCCAGCGCCGGCCGGAGGAGCGGGAAACACTCCAGAAACAAAGCCAGTTCCCCTCGTGTCTCTGACGGTCAGCCGGGCGCCCGGGGTCAAAGCGCGGTCAGGCCGAAGTTACAGCGGCAGTACATCATCCCGCTGGAGTCCTGCCAGCTGTCCGTGATGGGATCGTACCGCTGCACCGCGCTCAGATACGACGAGCCCGAGTGACCGCCGACCACATAGAGGTAGTTATCCACCACAGCAGAGCCCACGCCTGACCACAAACACACAAAAAATTATTATAATCCATAAAGCAAACTAACCAGCTATGAGGAGAACCACATTACAAACTGTGATTTGAAGCAAGAAAAGTATTTGAAAATTGGACAAAAAGACAAAGATACGTCACTGAATTAAAAACAAAGATGAAATATAAAACTATTGATTTAAAGGTTGCTAAGTGTTTTAATATAGAAACAATATATTTTAAGTTTATAGCAAAAAATATATATATATATATGTGTGTGTGTGTGTGTGTGTGTGTGTGTGTGTGTGTGTGTGTGTGTATTGGAGCGCGCTCTGCTGGACAAACTGAGTAATTACACCATTCAGAAGCATTTCATCTGCGTTATATGTTCATATCAGTGGTATATCTGCAGACATGTGCACCGATATTTCTGTGACAGGCACATATCGGCTGATAAAATCAGCAAAATGATATATCGGTCAGGCTCTAATAAATATAAGAGAGTGATTAATTCTTTTAATTTTAAGGCTCCTATCTCTGCATTCTAACAGTCAGTCGTCCAGCATCATCATCATCATCATCATCATCATCATCATCATCAGACACTGCAGCAATGTAAGATGATGGGCAGCGGTGTACATGCATTAATCATCTTAACACCAAACGAACACACTGCATTGCCAGCGCTGTTTTTTAAATATTGTAATTGTTCTGCAGATGTGGTTGGTTTGTGTGTGTGGTGAGAGTCTCACCGGTGCGCGGCTCGTTCATGGGTCGACACGCTGTCCACTGGTTCTGATGCGGGTCGTAGCGCTCGATGCTGGACAGATGAGACACGCCGTTGTGTCCTCCGACGACGAAGATGAAGCCCAGCATCACGCCCACGCCGAAGTTAATGCGCTTATCGGCCATCGGCGCCACCATATCCCATGAGTCTTTGCTCGGGTCGTATCTCTCCACACTGAAACACACATCGATCCTCAGGTAACTCAGTGAGCACTAGTTATACTCCATTTAACAAACACCGCCGATCTCCCAAATACAACGCTGTTCTTCTGAACTTTCTATTCATCAAAGAAACCTGAAAAAAAAAATTCTACTCAACATTGATAATAATCAGAAATGTTTGTTGAGCAGCAAATCAGCATATTAGAATGATTTCTGAAGATCATGTGACACTGAAGACTGCAGTAATGATGCTGAAAATACAGAAATAAATTACAGTTTAACACATATTCACAGAGAAAACAGTTATTTTAAATAGTAAAAATATTTCACAATATTACTGCTTTTGCTGTATTTTGGATCAAATAAATGCAGGCTTGCTGAGCAGAAGAGACTTCTTTAAAAAAAGAACTTCCACAGCTCTGATATGATCAGCTAACATCGCTCCGATCTCATGATACGTGTGTAGTGTTGAGCTGGAAGAACTCAAGATAACCAGTGAAATCATTTTAAAGTCTGGACAAATAACCGCTGGCCCCATGAAACCCTGGCAGCGTCCCCCGAGTCTCTGTTCTTTCCAGAACTCTTGACACGCGTTTAGAGCGGATTCCAGCGAAACACATCTCACGAGAGCCAGCGCTCATGGAGACACGAGCACAACAGCAGGAGCGTCCCACGAGCCCAAAAACAGAAGAACACAGAGGACCGTCCCCTTCCTGCGACTACACCTGCGTTCATACAGAGATTCACCGCAAGCATGTTCAAACTAAAATTAGAAATGCATTAAAAAAAAAACTAAACAACTATTAAAAGTCATACAGTAGTTTTTATTTGAAACAAGGCTTTGTATATAATTGTCTCTACTGATTCACCCACCAGTGTTTTTTTAATTATTATTATCATTATTAAAATGGTGTTACAGTGCCTATTAATATTTTGAATGTTTTTAAAAAAAATATTTCCCATTTTTTAATTTTAATTTTTATTTTGTTCTGTTTTTGGTCGGTTTTATTTATTTATTTTTGTCTATCAAATATTTAAATGTTGTTATTTCAGTTTTAGTAGCTTTAATACTTGAACAAACTAAACTGAAGAATTTACTAAAAGTAATTTTTATTTATTTGTTATTTTTTTACATTTTTTAAGTCATTCAATAGTTTTATTTGAAACAAGGCCTTGAATATAATTCTGTTTCTAATAATTTACCAACCAGTGTTATTTTAATATGATTAAAATTAAAAGTATTATAGTATTTTGGTTTTTGTTGTGTTTTTGTCAGGTTTTTTTCTTTCTTTTTTTATTTTAAATTTAATTTTTATATTTTAGTTTTTGTTATTTTCACTTAAAGTAATTTTTAGTAATTTAACTTAAACTAAACAAAAATCTTAAATATTGTCTTGGCAACTACCTGAAATATTTACTGAAAATATAACTCAAAGGTTTTTACATTTTATTTTATTTAAGTTAACATTCATTTGGGCGCTTCATGTCCACAGTCTTTTAGATATCATCAATTTTGAATTTAACATTACCTGAAAAAAGTGGCATTTATTAATGAAAAACTCAGCAATAGTTGATTTAGCACACTAAAACACTAATCTCAGTTATTTTATTTCAATGAACACGCATGTTCTTTAATAGTTGTATTTAACAATATTAAGACTGATGCTCAGCATGCCACCTCCCAGAATTAGTTCATTAGTTTAAATACTAATTTTTACAAATTTAATTATAAGTGCTTTTAAAAATTACTACAAATTAATAATAAATGCTTTCTAATAAAAATTAATACATAAAAATAATAATAAAAAATAAACTGACTATGCAAGTCATTTTCAATTAACTAAATTATCTAACTATAGGTTCAAAACATACAAGCAAATATTCAGTAAAACACACACATTAGAAGCAATAGCTTTAGTTATTGATAACACTGACAGCGGTTCCGATCAGCATGCCTCCTCCCAGAATGCACCGCTGCGGTGGGTCGTACCTGTTCATGTGGGCGGGGCCGTATCCTCCGATGGCGTAGATCATGCCGTCCAGCGCGGCGGTGGCGAAGCAGCTGCGTGATTTGGTCATGGGCGCCACCGGCTGCCACTCCTTGAGCTTGGGCCCGTACTTCTCCACAGACTGCAGGTAGTACTGTCCGTCGTATCCGCCGAGAGCGTACAGCTCGCCCGCTAGCACCACGACCCCCAGCGTGCTCCTGCACTCGGCCATGCGCTCCACGGATGCCCAGGTGTTGCTGTCGGGGTCCCAGCGCTCCACGCTGCTCTCGTGCCGCCGGTAGCTGATGCCCTGCCGCATGTGTGTGGCGATGCCGCCCACCACGTACACCTTCTGCTCCAGAACCGCCACGCCGAACTCATAGCGCGGCACGCTGAGCGGAGCCAGACCGATCCACGAGTCCGTCTGCGGGAAGTACATCTCCATACTGACGGAGAAACACACACACACACACACACACACACACACATCATGAGTGGACCACACAAACACTTCCACGGAGCTGCAGCAAAACTCAAGAATGAATCAACATCTATAGCCACCTCATGATTCCACCCCATTACAAATCCATTCTTCATCAATATTTCTTCTTATTAATTCATTAGTTTAACTATTTTAAAATCACTCAAATACTTTTAAAAGTAATTATAAATTAATAATACATAAACCAATTAAGCAACTTTCAGTTTAATGTATTTTTTTTTTTATTAAATCACTTAAGCACTTTTAAAAAACTATAACATTTAAAAAATATTTTTTAAATAATTACAAATTATTAATAAATTAAAACAAGCAATTTTTTAAATTTATATATTTTTAATTTAGAAATATATTTTTTAAATTCTTCTAAGCAAATGGAATGACTTGTGCAAGTACTTTTTAAAATAATTACAAATGAATAATACCTTAAACAATTAATTTTCACCCAGCAGTTTTTGAAAAATAAGTTTTCTGTAAAATAGTTTTATTATTATTATTATCATCTTTTTTATTTTATAGTAAAATAATTTTATTACAACAGTAATATTTTCATATTTTATAACAACAACAACAACAATAATAATAATAATATCACTATTATTATTAGTCATTGATATATAAGCACATTTTTTGGCCTTTGGACTTTTAGTATCATTGAGATATTATTATAATTTTTGTTAATATTTTGAATTACATTTCATTTCTATATTTTCTGCTTTCATGCTCATTTGAGCTAAAGTTTAGATTTTTTTGTCATTTTTATTAGTTTTTGTTGTTTTAATAGTTTTTATTTGTTTTATTTCAGTACATGAAGTTCAGCTAAAAGAAAATGAGAAATGCTGCCTTGCTGAAATAAAATAAGTTAAGGTTTTTAATATTTTATTTTATATTTCAGTTAACATTTATTTTCTAATGATAGTAAGGAAATGCTTTTGGTTTTAGTGAGCTATAATCACGTCTGTCATCACCTCTCCAGCGTGGCGAAGAGCCCGGCCTTTCCTCCGACGGCCAGCAGGACTTTGGGAGCGCAGCGCGGCCGCGTGGAAAGCATGGTCTGGTAGGAGAGCCGGTGCTCGGGCATGAAGTGGTACTTGAGCGCCTCGTTGAGCAGGTGTTTGCAGGCGTGGTCGTCGCGGATCAGGTGATTGGCCTCGTAGAGTCGCGTCAGGAACTTGACGCTCAGCAGCGGTAGCCGCACGCAGTGTAGCAGCTGCGCCAAGTATTGTTGTCTTTCTGTCAGATCGTACTTGATCCAGGACTCCAGCGCGTAGAACACGCTCTCCTCCGTCAGCACGTTTAGGCAGTCGTTGGACACGATCTCGTCCAGCTCGGCGCGCGTCAGCTCCAGGAACTCCTCCGTCTGGCACACCTCCTCGAAGTGCTGGCAGATGAATTTGCTGGCAGATAAACACAGCTCGTGGCAGCCGTAGGTCTCGGCGAAGCGCGAGATGCCGATGCAGTTCCCCGCGTCCAGCTGACTCTCCAGGAAGCTGCAGCACTCCTTCAGAACCAGCTTGACCTGCAGCAGGTTGGCGGCAGGAAGTAGGGACTCCACCGTTTCCTGTGAGATGAAGACGGTTCCTGTGTAGGCGTACTCCACTATGGCCTGATGGGAGACGGAAACAGGGCTCTTAACTCACAACACATTACATCAATTACTCATTGATGCAACTTTTCTTAAAAAAAAAATTGTAAACAATGATTTACAAATAATTGTAAATAAAATTGTAACTAATTTAGTTATCTTTAAATAGGCATAAATTTAGCAGATTCGATTATTGTATATATATATATATATATATATATATATACACACACACACACACTTCTCGGTGACCGTCATTACTGTAAAAATATTATTAATATAATGTGTAATTAATTAATACTGTAACTTAATGCTTTTATGTAAACAAGCATACATTTGGAAAATACTACCATGATGTATAAATATTTCACAATTTAGATGCTAAATATGCATTTTTTTAATTTATTTACAATACCAAAACAAGATAAGTAACGAATAAAATAAGATGAAAATAGTAAAAATATATGTATAATATATCTTCATTCTCAATAGTGACTGTCATTACTGTCAGTTTAATTAATTAATACTGTAATTTAATGCTTTTATTTAAACTGGCGTAAATGTAGTAAATACTACTATGACGATGTATAAATATTTCACAATTTAAATGCTAATATATATATTAGCATTTAAATTGTGAAATATTTATACATCGTCATAGTAGTATTTATATGCATTTTATATATATATATATATATATATATATATATATATATATACACACATATACATATATCATGCATTGCATCACTGAGAATTAGGTGGAAATCTGCTGAATTATTTAGAAAATAGTTTAACAGTGACAAAAATGGTACTAAACATCAGCTTTATTTTATTTGTTAATCAGTTTTTTTTATTTTGGGCTCAAATAGGACCTGAACATGTATAGATTGGTCCAGACGAGATATGATTTGAAAGCGGCTGATTGTCCTGCATGCAGTGGTTTGTTTGGTCAGCGCTGACCTTGAGGGCGGCTTCATCGACGCACTGGAACTCCACCTCGGACGTCTCTTTCTCAGACAGGTTTCCGGTGAACATGGCCTTGAAGTACGGGCTGATGCTGGCCAGGACCACTTTGTGTGCGTGGATCTTGGCGTCTCCGACCCGCAGCACGATGTCGCAGAGCTCGTGGTCCTGCCGCAGGAGCTGCAGACCCTGCAGGAGCTGCTCGGAGTGAGGACGCGTCAGGCTCGCAAACATGTACGGCTTGGCCTGCTGCTCCATCTGACAGACACAGAGACACAGACGCTTCAAATGAGACCTGGACCGCTAAACCAGTCCATTTTTGGAAATTGAGATTTCTACATCATCTGAAAGCTGAATAAATAATCTTTCCATTGATGTATGGTTTGTTGGACAATATTTGGCTGAGATGCAACTATTTGAAAATCTGGAATCTGAGGGTGCAAAACAATCTAAATATTGAGAAAATCACCTTTAAAGTTGTTCAAATGAAGTTCTTAGCAATGCATATTACTAATCAAAAATGAAGTTTGCGGTAGATAATTTACAAAATATCTTCATGGAACATGATCTTAATATCCTAATGATTTTTGGCATAAAAGAAAAATGTATAATTTTGACCCATACAATGTATTGTTGGCTATTGCTGCAGATATAGCTGTGCTGCTTATGACTGCTTCTGTGCTGCAGGGTCACATATAAGAACTTCACTAGTTATTTACAGTCAAACCAAAAATGATTCTGATTATTTTAGATATATATTTTTTACTTTTTACTAATTTGTTATGACGCAGTTTAACTCGGAGTTCTTCTCATATTTTATTACCATTTTCTAAACTACAGCAAATAAACTGTGATAATGTGAGAAATGTTGAAGGTGTCTGAATAAATGTAGGTTTGACTGTACAGCAGGTGTTTGTGACGCCACCGAACCGGAGTTTGGAACAGGTTTAATGAAGTTTGATCTTATGAGAGCCGGTGTAAGACAGCAGCTCACTGGGGTTTGAGGATGAAGGACAGAATCAGAGACTCACGAGAGCGTTCCTCAGTTCATGAGAGACATTAAACTCCCAGAAGATCAGCGGCTGAACAAACAGCAGCAGTCAGGAGCTCTGAGAAACACTTCAGCAACCTCTCAGAGCTCTGCCACAGTCTCACGGTCCACAAAAACAGAAATAAATGCAAATGCAATTACCCAAAATGATCATTTTTCACCTGCACACCCTCAGAAAACACTGGAAGCCTGTTTCTGACACAGAATAAACAGATTAAAAAAAGGTAACTGCAACTTTTTAATCTCATGAGTATGAGTTTATTTCTTGCAATTCTGAGAAAAAAGTAAGAATTGTGAGAAATAAACTTCAATATTGAGAGATAAACAAAAATCAATATTGTGAGATATAAACTATAAACTGCAAGAAACTAATAATTGCAAGATACATACACTATATATATATTAAATATATATTATTAAAATATTATTATGTGCAATTAATTAATACTGTAATTTAATGCTTTTATTTAAACAAGCATAAATTTGGCAAATACTACCATGATGATGATATTTTGCAATTTAAAAGCTAAATATATATTTTATTACAATACCAAAACAAGGTAAGTAATTAATAAAATAAGATGAAAATAGTATATATATATATATATATATAAATATTCTCAATAGTGACTGTCATTACTGTAAAAAAAAAAAAGATTTTTAGTTTAATTAATTCTGTAATTTAATATGTTTATTTAAACCAGCATAAATTTAGTAATTACTATGATTTACTGATATTACTACGATGATGTATAAATATTTCACAATTTAAATGTTAAATATATATTTCATGCATTGCATCAATGAGAACTAGGTGGAAATCTGCTGAATTATGAAAATTATTTAAAAATAAAAAAATGGTATTAAACATTGGCTTTATTTTAAGCAACACATTATTTGTTATTCTGTTCTTTTGATTCTGCACTAAAATATGACCTGAACATATAGGGATGGGTCTAGAAACAATATGATAAACTAAAAACTGCAAGAAACTAATAACTGCAAGATGTAAACTACTAATTACAAGATATAAACTCATATTTGCGAGATATAAACTCATAATTGTGAGAAAGTCAGAACTGAAAAAAGTCAAAAAGGCAGGACATAAATGGAGATATAAACTTAAAATTAAGACATAAACGTTATAATTCTGAGGGGAAAGATTAATAAATAATGTTTTGAGATATATATATATATACACATACACACACACACACACACACACTATTTTCATCTTATTTTTAATACTATTGTACAGTTATGTGTTACTGTGATAGTGTGTCATATCTCATTTTTCATTCATTACCTGCCTTATTTTAATACTATGTTACTGTTGTAATATTTCCCATTTTTGTCATCATTGCCTGTTCTTCACACAATGCTTTGTTAATAACGCATGTCATGTAATTGTCCGGCATGAATCATCAGCTCGGATCGCTGATATCGAGGAGTTTCTTCAAATCACACTGTATTTCTGTGCTCCCTACATACTACTGCCTCTCAAATAGCATCGTTTAAGTGTGTCCTCGACACCTACCTAGACAGCAGAGGCTCAGAACTGCTGCTGTACGCGTGTGTGCTCCAGCAGCTGCTGTCTAGACAAGACACACACAGACGCTCCCTATGTAGACAGCATCACCATCACTAGGTTTGACACACATCCATTCACATCCACGAACAGCAGAAATCAGAGCAGGAGCCTTGAGTGACAGCATCAGAGATCACAGTCATCTTCAGACACCGCAATCATCTTCATCTGACATCAATCAGCTGATATGAATAAATAAAGCTGCTCGTTCCCTGCTAACATTAGCATCACAGCTCAGCTCAGGACAAACGCGCACTTACCGCGCATTTACACTCTGTCAGGCGTTCATTTAGTGAGGTAAAGTGCAGAAATAAAGCATTTATTCAGCGCTTACCTGTGTGTCTGGCTGATTTCTGGCAGTTTGAAGCGCAACACGGCCGCGACTGTCAGGAAAACAAACACAAATCAGCGCCTGCGTCACTTCCGGGAAATAAAAGTCTCTGACGCGACCGCGCTTTTAAATAACGGCTGCGATCATCTCCGTGCAGGTAATGTGTGTGTGTGTGTGTGTGTGTTAAATAATATAATAATAACATTAATATTAAATAAAATGATTACATTATTATGCGCATTCATTAGCGGTGAAAAATAATAACAATAATCGAAATATTAAGCCTTTGAATCTTTGTTTGTTTTTAAATTACCTTTTTTTTATTTTTACTCTTGATGAAGCCGAAATAACAAGACTTTTTCCGAAAGAAAGAACTTTGTTTTATTTGTTTTCCACGCACCGTGTTAGTTTTGCACCAGAATAACTCTAAAACTACTGTGTAAATATTTAAAGCCGAGAAATGTTTATTTAAAGAAAAAGAAAAAAGCATTGCTGTCTCTGTCTGTTCGCATGCAAATGTGTCCGTTGCTCTCACGAACTACACCTCCCACAATGCACCGCGCCCGCCAGCTAGTGTGGGGTCAGAGGGCGCGTCGCCATGGCAGCGGCTGGTTGTGACATCAGCGCCATTTTGCCTGAGTGTTGTGATGGAAGCAGCGAGAAAATCAGAATCCGACAGAAAAGCACCGAAATTCAGAAGCGAAGCAGACAAATTCAGACCAGAGGGAGCCGATTCGGCGAATCAGACTGAATCGCGTCGAGAATCGAACCGAATCAGGACGGGCGTCGTTCAGAGTCGGAGCGATCTGCGATAAAAGGTTTGATTTTCACTGAAACACGTAAAACACTTCAGGCATTTCAGTCAGTTTCATGAGTAAATCATGCTAACATGTTTTTAAAATAGCGTATTCTTAATAAATTCTTACAGGTGTTGTCGGTTTGCTAGAAAACCGCGAAAATACAAAAACAAACCTCTGATGTGATGAATGAGGTTCATTAAAGCTGTAGAATCCCCTCACTGTCTTATAACGCTTATATATGTGTGTATGTGAAGAGCTGGTGATCCAGTTAATGCTGTAGAAGAGCCACAGGTGGTTTTCCCGCCGAGTAATTTCCGATTATTCATCATTTAATGATGAATTGGACAAACAAACTTCCAATATGGCTAATGAATGAGGGTCATTAATGCTGTAGAATCCCCTCACTGTCTTATAACGCTTAAATATGTGTATAGATGTGATGAAATAATCGAGTTAATGCTGTAGAAGAGCCACAGGTGGTTTTCCCGCCAAGTAATTTGCGATTATTCGTCGTTAATCGGTGTATTAACTGTGAAAACCAGTTATTTCTGTGGGTTTGTGTTGAGCTGTTAAATATAGCAGGACGTGTTCTGGTGTTTGACAGCAGCTGCTTTCTATTTTAACATCTCAGCAGCTTCAGCTGGGTCAAAAATGCACTTTTATGACAGCTGTCTCACTCATGTATGCTGGCAAAATGAGTCACAATGAGCAAATTTTCAAAAATGAAAAAGCCCATTTTAATATATGACGAAAAATAACTGAGCTACAGCTGTTTTAAGTGGATAGAGTCAGAGCAAAGTCAGGTCTGAGAAAAATCGAGTTTAAGTTTTCTTCCAAAGCAAATTCACAGAGCCACAATGCATCTTTTCCCCCAGTTCTTTTCTTAATAATTACTATATTAATAATCACAAAATAGCTATTTTTATTTTATCTTTGTTATTATAAATAAGAACAGATGCAAAAAAAAAAAACAGTAGAAAGAAACAAATAATGCATTACTTTTTCAATTTACACCTAAAAAGCATTCAAGTAAGAAAAACAAATAATCAAATGTTAAAATCCCTTTAGTGTGTATTTATTACAAATAAATTGATTTATTAAAACTACAAAGGTCAAAACTACTTTTGTGAAAACCTCAAATTCAACCAAAATCGTCTTTTTTTCTTCTTCTTGCGTGTAGCTCAAGATTAGCCCGTGCGCATTTCGACTCATTTTGCCAGCACGGCTCACATTAGGGCTGGGCAGTATATCGAGATTCTTTATAAGCGATATGGTATGAAGCAATACTGTTAATATCGATATACAGTAGTTTGATACGAGCGCATCTGAAGAATATAGCGGAGGACACTGACTCAGCCGCTGCGGAGAAAGTGCAACAAGTGCAAGAGAAAGTTGGACAATGTGACGTATGTAGAATTTTAAACCTACAAGTAAATGCATTTTTATGATAGCACTAACTGTAAAGTGACTGCAATGGGGGTAATCAAAATAGCCCCAAATTTTGTGCTTATTTTAGTTTAAATTTTTAGTTTAGTGAATTTAACTTCTGCTTTAAAAGCATTATTTTTGTTTTTAGATTTTAATGTTACAATGAAATGTGATTTTGACCCTTTTTGCACATAATATATAGGCTTACATTGTTACATTCACTTTATACGTTTTCATAGCCTTTAATATGTATTGTTTCGTTCGACAACATTGAGCGGTATGTAAAATATACATATTGAATACAGATTTAAAAAAAATAAAATCCAGATACAAAGACAAAAATACAGAGAGATATACCGTGTATCGCAAATCGGCCAAAAAATACAGAGATATGAATTTTTGCCCATATCGCCAAGCCCTAGCTCACATATTTAGATCTAATGGACCTCATTTATAAAATGCTAAATTTGATCTTATGATCATCTCTCAAATGCGTCTCTTTCAGATGTGAAATCTATGAATCGCGAATTATCTTGAACTTGCACGCAACTGACTGGTTTCAGCTCTCTGCCTTGTAAACGACTCCTAATTAATGTCATTAAAGGTGCACTAAGCAATTTTTGCCAAACGATGTTGATATTTGAAAGCACCAAAACAAACACGCCCAATAAGACCTCGCCCCTATTTTGACATCTTCTTTTTAATGTTTTGTTCCTCTGATATTTTCCTCTTGTTTTATCTTCCAGTTCTCTATCTATAGTCGATCTGCTAATATCTGTCCTGTACACTCAAATTGAGCACTGTATCATTACAAGACACGCCCCTTACTGCTGATTGGCCCAATGTCTTTTCCTGTGGATTTCAGGTGTGTCGTCGCATCATGTGACGCTTCCCGTCCCTCATCACCATGACCAATTCCCGTGCGTCCCTGGCTCCGTCTGGACTCTGATCATCCATGATGATTTATGGGCTGATTCCTCAGGAGTTACACGCGCAGCTCCTGGACCACCAGAACTATCAGAACCGGACCAGCGGCGTGGAGAAGCTGAAGAACATCCTCCTGGAGCTGGATCTCCAGCAGGTCTCCTCCGGCAGCATCGTGGAGTTCATCCAGTTCTTACGCAAGCTCCTGGACGACAGCAACTTCAAGGTGTTGTACGGCGCGCTGCAGCTCATCAACCTGCTCATCGAGAAGCTGGACTGCGATGTGGAGCGCTATTATAAGGAGATCGTGGGCGTGACGGTGCGAGCGCTGGGCGACTCGCGAAACGTCACGCGGCACGAGTACATGAACGTCTTCAGGCAGCTGATGAGGATGGTGGGGCCGCAGAAGGTTCTGGATCTGGTGGTGGCTCAGCTCAAGCACAGGAACTCCAGGGTTCGAGAGGACGCCGTCAACATCATCACGGCTGCCATGCTAATGCATCCGCGCAAGGACTTCGACATCCCCGGCCTGTGTGCGGAAGCGGCGCCGGCGCTCGCCGACAGCAAGAAGAAGGTGCGTCACGCGGCTCTGGAGCTCTTCGCCGTCTTCGACTACTGTCTGGACACGGGTAAGAATAGGGGTGGGCGAGATGACCAAAATCCTATATCATGATATGAGTAATTTTAAATCACGATTAGGGATGCACTGAATTTTTGACTGCCAAAAATTATCGGCCGAAAATGACATTTTCGGTTTTCGGCCAAAAGTGAAAAACGTACAAAAATAGGAGCCGAAAAAATATCTATAATAATATATATGGCGCGCCACAGCGCCCGGCAGTGTTCAGTGCTAGCAGTAGGACTATACATTATTTGGATAATTAGTTACAAAAAAAAAAAAGTTATATCTGATTCTGTTGCATAGAACTAAATAAAAAATAATATATGAAGAGTTTATTTGCAAAAACAGAGAACTCCGTTTTTTTTTTTTTTAAATCATGTTTTTTATTATATGTTATGTTTTTGTTTTGTGTTAGTTAGCTGTATTTTGTAGTTATTTTTTTAACCTAATCAAAATAACCCAACTGCAGTTTGATTGAGATTAATTGAAATGCACAATGAAAAAACATGATTTTTGAAAATTATTTTGAGAGTTGTCCATTTTTGCAAATGAACTCTTCATATTGATATTTAATATTATTATATTTTCTGTCCAATTTTATTGTGTTATTTTCAGTAAAAGTGTGGTTATTTTATTGGCTTGTGTGTTTTTTTAATTAAAATAAATTTAAATTATAGAGTTACATTTTTAAAAAGTCTTACAAAATTACTTTATATTAAATAGTAAATAATTATTATAAAGAATTTTCGATTTCGGTTTTCGACCAAGTGCATCCAGAATTTTCTGTTTCAGCCCAGAATTTTAATTTCGGTGCATCCCTAATCACGATAACGCAGAGCTGCATGATTAATCGTTAGAAGATCGCGATCTCGATTCAAACAGAGAGAGATCAGTTATTATCTTAAGGAAAGAAACAGCTTCACAAACAGTCTTTTCAAAAACACAGTATTATTTCTGTCTTACAGTCATTCACGTTATCACAGAAATAGGGATGAAAGTTTATAGTTCTGATATAAACAATTATGTCTATGTGGTAGCGTTCAAAATAGAGCAAATCACCTTTTGAAAGTAACTGGTGCTACAAATAACGTTTGTGTCGTTTGCATTGTTTTGCCACTAGGTGGCGACAAGTGACTTAAAAACGTATTTGTCTTTGAATCATTCATTCAAGAGATTCATTCAAAAACGCTGATTCATCCAGTAACGAATCAAGTCAAGTATTTGTGAGTGAGTGATTAAATCATTCATTCAAACCGCTTTTCATAATTTTACATATTAAAAATTGGTGTATTAAACACATTATATTTTAAATACATGTATATTAAAATGTTTGACTCAATCAAATTAAGCACTTTTAAATAGGCTGCAGCAATCAATATTTTGTCACACATTATTTTGTTTAGTTCAGAATCGTGACAGACTGTTTTACCCTCCTAGAATTGATGCCGGAAAGTTATCATATTCATAAGTGCAACAAGTCATTTGCATGTGAAAGTAGAAACACGTTCAATTTAGACGAAACTTCTGAGCTGATTATAACGTGCACGTTAACTTTCCTCATTAAATGTGTGTGTGGGTCCGACAATAACCTCCACAATGTCATCGCTCGTGGCCAGTGCACTCTTAAGCAGTTATGAGCAGTTTATTTTTTTTTTTGTTATTTAGATTATGGTCATTTGACTTATAGCAGTGTCCAGTGTTTCCAATACATTGACTGCCACAAATAGATATTTCAAAAGGCTTATCTACTTCGTTGAATAAACTGAGCACTGCATGTTTCAAAACTGACTGTCTTCAGAAAAGCTTCCATTTCATCTTTCCTGTAATGCCTGATGAAGCAGCATTTGTGAGCTCAGTGCTAATTTGATTACAGCGTTACCGTGGAAACGGCTATATCTCCCGCTCCAACAGCGCCTCCTGCTGGCAGAGAATGAATCTGCATGTGCAAGTCTGTGGGAAGCACTGGTGTCTGTCAGCAAACATAAACAAAAAGCATGCTTCAGAACTGTTTTGAGCCATGGATGAATTAGGCTACTACTACTATTACTATCTTGTACCCTGCAATAATCATTTACTCAAACTCTCTTTTATGAGATGAAGGAGGGAAAAAATAATCAGCCCAAAAAATCAGCATCATATATCAGCCATCGGCTGCCCTGATTTCTAAATATCGGCATCGACCAGAGAAAAACCCATATTTGTCGACCTCTAGATGATCTCTGCCGGTTGGCAAATTTCTAGCAGTTAATCGTGTCTCCCGGTGTATCTCACACCTCTAGGTAAGAAGCAGCCGCTCACGAAGGCCGTGGATCGAGTGGAGCTCGCCGGAGACGCCGAGGGCCTGATGGCCGCTGTACAGGCGCGGAGAGCACGGCACATTCTCCCTCGGCTCTCCGCCGACGGCACCGTCGAGTACGCGCTCGTGCTTCCCAAACCGGGACAGAGACGGACGCCTCAGCTGGGCTCCGGGGCCGATCTGGACTGGGTTCTGAACGGAGGCCGGGTTCACAGCTCTCGCTCAGACGTGGATCTGACGGATAACACGCCTCAGCAGAGGAGGATGGTGAGCGCCGGGAAAGGGAAGAACAAACTGCCCTGGGAGAGATCGGCCCTCTCTGTGGAGCTTCAGACCAATGGAAAGTCACCTGATCAGGTGAGCGATGACATCAGCATCATCACACACACACCTGAGATCAGCGGAGCCATGACCTCTAAACGATCAAACTCTGCCGTCACACTCAATCTCCTGCATGTTTAGAGTGTTTTATCCAGTAAAAGCTCTTTTAGTGTAATTGTACAAGCGTCCAGCTTCAGCCGCTGCTTCTCGTGTCAAATATCAATAACTGCAGTCATATCTCCAGATGAACACTTACTGGACTGAAGCAGCTCAGCTTTACTTGATTCTCCATCAATCATTTTCTAGAAAAATCAGTGCGTCTCAAATCTGATCCTCAGGATCTTCTGAGGAGCTTTACTTTCACTGTTCCTCAGCGGAGGAATGATCTTCATCTCACATCTTCTGAGGAGCGTTTATTCTTCATCTCTCCATCAGCACGGCATTATATGTCTGAATCATTTCAGTCTCATCTTACTAAGACATATTATTAGAGATATAGAGCGACCGCTGATATTCAGATCATTTTATCTCAGTATCTGTTATAAAGATCTCTTTGATTTACATCACAAGCAGCAGATTTTCAGCATATAAATAAATTAAATTGAGCTGATTTTTTGTCCATATTCTCACTATATCAGACTATATGAGCCATAAAAGCCTGACAAATATGATACACAAAAGAAATGTTGAATGTAATGTAAGTAATTGCTGCATGTGAAGCTCAGTTGCAGTTGTTAGTGCAGTAGTTCAGTAGTGAAGGACTAACTCGTTTAACTGTGGCTCACTGGAGGTGGTGTGTGTGTGTGTGTGTGTGTGTGTGTGTGTGATCCGGCTGTTTCCTAGCAACACTCACACACTGCAAAACTTCAGATGAGAGACGAACAAACACCAGCAGCACATGGAGACTTGTTTGTTTGACAATGTTTGTCAAATCAGTGTTTGGACAGACTGAAAACTGCTAATATTTAAAGATTCTTAAATCAAGATACATTTACTGGAGAAGCAAAATCAGAGAAGATATGAAGGGAAAATTATCGAGTTCAAACGAGAACAAAATCTGCGAATAGAGTCAGAAACATCAACTTAATTCAAAGGGAAAATAAGTCAAATTTTTCTGACTCCATTAGCAGATATTTGTTCTTATTTTAAGTGTAAACGCACTTCATTTTGATCAATTCCTCTTTTTATCTTCAGTCATTGTGAATCTCCAGTGAATGCATCTTGATTTAAGAATGTTTGTACTGGAAAACGAGACAGGAATACTGAGGAAGAGCAGTGCGGTGTCATGCCTGTTGAGTTGGGTTTCGAGCATTTTAACGGTTTCAGAGTTCTCCTGTTGAGTGTGTCGATGTGGAGCAATGGCTTTCAGTCCATGAGATCTCGGTGTGATAAACGATTGGAAACGTCCTCCATGCTAAAGTCATGATGAATGTATGTTGTTTTGTCTCAGACTGATTTGAAGTTATATGATTATTCCAGCAGGTTGGCAGTGAAGATGCGTCCTCGTCCATGAGACTCCGTCAGGACGCTGGAGCCAAATACAGTAAGAACGCTCTTCAGTCTTGTCTTGAGTGCAGACGCAGACAGAGAACCACAGCAGCTCTGTTACCCAGAGGCCCATCCATCCTCGTTGAATTTATTATATGAAGCGATTGGAGTGCTAGAATTGATTTTATTAAGGCATCAATAACCCTTAACAATAATATAGTGATAGTAACATTAATGTAATCCACTGAAGTCATTGTGTGAAGCACACAGATCCGCTGAAGGCTCAGATAACTGTAGTGTCTTCTGTTCCGGTCCAGGTCCATCAGAACCGTTCCTGTCTCCAGGCCGGACCCGCAGGTCTCTGGGTCGACTGCGCCGCAGCGGGAGTTTGGACTCGGATCCAGACATTTTCAAAGCGGCCAATCTCTCCGAGTCTGAGAAAGGTGGGGTCGTGCTGAAGCCAGCTTTTATAAATATGTTCAGATTACAGTTTAATGTGATTTTATTAAAGGTTTCTCTGCAAAGTTGATCCAGAGAATTATTATCACAGCTTGGGAGACATAATGAATTAGAACCAGTGGTACTTTAGCATTATTAATTTATTATTAGAGTTTTTATTAATATTTTCATTTAACTTTTATTTTTATATTATCTTTTTTTATTTTAGTTAAACATTTTTACATTTTAGTCATTTTATATGACTATTTTATATAAATAATGAATACATTTATTTTATATGAAAAAATATTTATATTATATATAAACAATTTATTTTCAGTTTTTTTTTCATATTTAGTTGGTAATTTTAGTGCCTCAGCCAGTTAGTTGCCACGGCAACATTTACAATTTTTGTTCAGTTTAATAAGGTTTTCATCTGATATGTGGCCCCGGACCACAAAATCAACCATAAGGGTCAATTTTAAGAAATTGAGAATTGAATAAATAATCTTTCCATTGATGTATGGTTTGTTGGACAATATTTGTCTGAGATGCAACTATTTGAAAATCTGGAATCTGAGGGTGCAAAAAAATCAAAATATTGAGAAAATCACCTTTAAAGTTGTTCAAATGAAGTTTTGATATATTTACGGTAGGAAATTTACAAAATATCTTCATGGGACTTTATCCTAATGATTTTTGGCATAAAAGAAAAATGAATAATTTTGACCCATACAATGTATTGTTGGCTATTGCTGCAAATATACCTGTGCTGCTTATGACTGCTTTTGTGCTCCATGGTCACATTTTTATATTTTATTTTATTTCAGCAACAACAAAAATGTTTTCATTAGTTTTAGTTGATGATAACTCTTATGAGGACTAAAGTGTGATATTAAGTCATTGTTTTTGTTTGTCACATTGTCATTTATCACTGAACAGAACATATCGAGTGTGAATGTCTTCCACAGGTTTGCCCAAGACGAGTCGTTTTCTGTCGGGCAGCGTTGAGCGAACGTTCTCCCTCCCGACTAACTCCACACCTCCGGGCTCGTTTCTGCTGCCCTCGTACCCGCTGACCGCGCTAACAGGGAGTCTGCTGACCCCGACCTTACCCCGCCGAAACCACGCTGACCCCTCGCTGTCCATGTCCAACACGTGGCCCAACAAACGTGACATCAGCCCTCACCGCTCTGGTCAGGACACATGATTCTGCCTACATACACTTTAGAGCTGTTAGAAACTAATCAAACCACAGAGCAAACTCAATCAGTAGTTCACTAAGTAAGTTGTTTCAGGTCAGGTGACAAAATACAAAAGCAATCAAACACAAAACTACTTCAGTTATTGTATTATATTTGGAGCTGTTGATTTAACACGTTACTTTGGTGCAATTCATTTTGGAAAAAATAACAGGTTAAAATGATTAAGGTATTTAATGCATTTCCCCAATATCTGTATGATTGGAAATATGACCAAACAGTTCAATAAATTTTATATTATGTTCATTTTTAGACACAATATTGTAAATATTGTCTATTTTTGCTCAGTTTTGCTAACAACAGTAGTTTGAAACAAAGTCACAGCAGAACAGTTGAGCGCCTGTGACACACAGCAGTGATTCACTGTGAATGAATCAAGTGAGTCAATGATTCAGTGACTCGTTCATAAAAACTTGCTTAATTTCTGAAACAAATCAACTATTTGAATGAATTGGTTGAATGATTCAGTGACTCACTCATTAACACTGGCATTTTTTGTCATATTTAGAGTATCTTTTCTTTTTTTTTTAATCATTTAATATTTCAGTATTCACTTTTTAAAAGGAAACATGAATACCCGTTTATTATCATTACAGTATTTATTCAATGTTGAATCAAAATATTTATCTAAAAAGCTACTTATTTGTCATATTTATTCAGTGCTTTTATCATCTAATACATAATGACTTCAGCTGATCAAATTGATTTATTAATTTTAAGCTATTTTATTAATTCATGTAATTAGATTCAAAATTTGAATTGTTTGACAGCCGTAATTATTTTACATGTCAAAACAGAAAATGTAAAAATGTAGCAATCATGCATCAGTTTATCATCTGCTCATTATGGCCATTGAAAAGGAAATGATGTCATGCATTTCCCATGCTGTTCATTAACGAGCCCCTCTGATGATGTCACAGGTGAGGTGAGCTCCAGAAAACGCTCTCCGCTGCCTCCTCGAGCTGTTCGGGCCTCATCCATCCGTCAGAGCCCAAACACCGGCAGACCCTCGTCGCAGGACAAACACATGGACAGAAACCTGCACCTGGATCTGTCGGTCAGCAGCGGCGCAGGAGAGCCGGAGGACGAGCCGCTGGACCGCGAGGAGGTGTGTGTGTGTGTGTGTGTGAGACTGTGTGTGTGTGTGTGTGTGTGTGAGACTGTGTGTGTGTGTGTGTGTGTGTGTGTGTGTGTGTGAGACTGTGTGTGTGTGTGTGTGTGTGTGTGTGTGTGTGTGTGTGTGTGTGTGTGTGTGTGTGTGTGTGTGTGTGTGTGTGAGACTGTGTGTGAGACTGTGTGTGAGACTGTGTGTGAGACTGTGTGTGAGACTGTGTGTGTGAGACTGTGTGTGTGTGAGACTGTGTGTGTGTGTGTGTGTGTGTGTGAGACTGTGTGTGTGAGACTGTGTGTGTGTGAGACTGTGTGTGTGTGAGACTGTGTGTGTGAGACTGTGTGAGACTGTGTGTGTGTGAGACTGTGTGTGTGTGAGACTGTGTGGGCTTGTTTAGCTATACTTGTGAGGACCAGATGTCCCCACAAGGATAGTAAAACCTAACATTTTTGACTTTGTGAGGACATTTGGCCGGTCCTCACAAGGGAAATAAATTATTAAAAATACTGAATGAAGTTTATCTCAAAATGTAAAAATGCAAAAAGATTTCTGTAAGGGGTAGGTTTAGGGGTAGGGTTGGTGTAGGGCAATAGAAAATGTTGTTAGGTCAGTATAAAAACAATAGAAGTCTATGAAAGTCCTCACAAGTATAGAAAAACAAACATGTGTGTGTGTGTGTGAGACTGTGTGTGTGTGTGTGTGTGTGAGACTGTGTGTGTGTGTGAGACTGTGTGTGTGTGTGTGTGTGTGTGTGTGTGTGTGTGAGAGAGACAGTGTGTGTGTGTGTGTGTGTGTGTGTGTAACCGCGATATTTGCATGTTTTCTTTTTTCGTATAAGGTTATGCCCTTCTCGTTTTACACTTCGTGCATGTGTACTGAATATTAAATAAGTTAGTAATGATGTGTTCCATGCTGATTTGTACAGAGGCTCAGTAGATTTGCACTTAACAAGCCTGAACAGACGGCGAACGAGAGAGATCGACTGAGCGCGAGCGATTACCTGCGTCTGTCCTTCAGGCTGAGTCATGTATATTTGTGAAAATAGGTTGTCATGTCCAAGGAAAGCGAAATCCCTGTCTTAGCATCGACGCTCTGCTGGTCAGCTGAGGCTTTAAAAGTGGCGCTCAAATTAAAATGATTTCAACAGCGTGTTTCATTACATCTCTTTGAATGAATCAGCATTTTTGAACGTGTAGTTGAATGAACGGTTTAAAGACTCACTCAAAGACAGTCCCTTGATTCCACCTTGTGGCGTAACAATGAAACTGCACTGACTGACAGCCCGTCTAGAACACGCGGGTGAAATATCAAGTCTCTTGTCCAGTCAGATTCGAGGATCAGCACTAACTGTTATACATATAGGCTAACAATAGCCTAATGATTTTATTGTCAGGTTTATGTTCTGTTATGTGGACCATTATTTTGTCATTCTCTTTACTTGACTTCCTGTTTCAACGTGATTTAGTTTCGGTTTCATTGGTTTCTGAATATGACGTCCTTACGTCATAACACATATAAACACAGATTATAAATATATATATATATATATATATGGCGATAATACCGCTTATCACGGTTTTGAGCCACTCAAAATTACCGCAAGGGAAATTCCTTCACCTCGACAGCCCTAGTGTGTGTGAGTGTGCGTGCGTGTTTGTGAGTGTGTGTGTGTGTGTGTGTGTGTGTGAGACTGTGTGTGTGTGTGCTGATTCCAGCAGACTCTGAGGTGTGTGTTGTTCTTTCAGATGCTGAACTCCTTGCGCTCGTTGAGGAACAGCGCTGCTAAGAAACGGGCCAAAGTCAGCGTGAGCAGCTCTGAGCCGGATCCAGACAGTCCGGACTCGGCGGTGAAGCTGGAGCTGGTTCCTGATTCTCCGGAGCAGACGTCTCCATCCGTCACCAGCCCTCTGAGCGAGAGCGGCCTGAGCAGCCTGTACTCGCCCCCGTCACCCAATGGCACCAAGAGCAGGTCAGTCGCTCCGTCTCCAGTGTAAACCAGTCCAGATCATTCACTCAAACCTAGAGGTGGGCAATATACCAGTAGACAAGATAAACTGACAGAGATTTTGGATTATTGTCTCTATCGTGCATACATGACGTTGTAGTGCTGCACCCTCACTAACATTTGCAAATGTTTTTAAGCCTTACTGGATTAAACATTTAAGCGATTTTAAACCGTTAGCCATGAAAGAGAATTCAGTTCAGTTTCACAGTCGAAGCACGAGCCCATAAAGCTGCCTGTCACTGAAAGCTATTGAAACTATTGACCAATTGTAAGAATTTAACATGAAATATGATGCATACATTTAATAAGGTTTAAAAAATGGCCTTTATAAAAGTAAATAACATCCTGAGGTTAATATCAAAAATATGTAGGTAAATGTAAAAGCTAACAGAACACAGAAAGAATATTGCTTCAGAATAAATTGTTTACACCACCAGAAATCTCCTTTGTGCTTTTGTTTTCTGAAAATATTATCCAAATTTCGTTCGTTTTTGCTTAAAACAATCAAACATTTCGGACAATGGTGTAAGAAAAATAATCTTAATTCAAAGGCTAAACAAGATTATTTTTCTTACACCATTGGCCGAAATGTTTGATTGTTTTAAGCAAAAACTATCAAAATTTGTCAAGTAAACGCATCTTAATTCCAGAATTTGTAGATATTTATACTAGAAAACAAGACAAGAATACTAAAGAAGAAAATCCTTTTCTGCAGTGTGTTCAGAATCATGCAGCTCTATTTCGCATACAAACAGCTCTTAAACAAGTCCACATTTTTTTGTAGCCTGCTGAGTTTTGTGCATGCAACTAAATGTTTTGCAACAAGAGAGAATAAATATGTTTATCACTTTTTATTTAATCGAAACTGGGAATTGAAAAGAATTGTAATTGATAAGCAGAATTGGAATTGAAATTGATAAAATTCAAATGATACCCAACCCGTGTTCGAGTTCGTTCGTTCGTTTGAGTTCACGTGTGTGTGTGTGTGTTTGTTTGTGTGCGCACGCACTAACATACGCTGTACAGTAGTTTTAATTCTCACTTCTGGTTTATTTCTTGACTCTAGCCCTGTGAGCTCTGCTGTGAAACCTCAAGTGTCATCAGGAAGACACGTCACAGCAGACGTCAGCGCTCAAGGTGTGTATGTGAAGCACACGAGCACAGCTGCATGCCTGCTGTCAAACGATGTGTGTTACATGTCCTCTGTGTGTGTGTGTTACAGGTGTGACGCAGCAGGAGAAGAGTCTGTCTGATGGGAATGTGAGTGTGGTTGGTCAGAGACTCGTTTACTCAAACAGATCGTTAGATCCAGACGAGGAGAAGCCCAGCGACATGACATCATCATCATCGTCCTCATCGCCGCAGATCAGAGCCGCCGGCCGCGAGCCGCTCCGCGCTCTCAGACCCGCTAAAGGTGAGTGAACTTCAGTAAACCTCATACATGACCAATTAAAAGATTTCTTTGCTCATTTGTGTGATCAAAAATACAGTAAAAACAGTGAAATATTATTACAGCGTGAAACAGCTGTTTTCTATGTGAATATGTGTTAAACTGTAATTTATTTCTGTGATGCAGCTGTATTTTCAGCATCATTACTGCAGTCTTCAGTGTCACATGATCTTCAGAAATCATTCTAATATACTGATTTACTGCTCAACAAACATTTCTGATTATTATCAATGTTGAAAACAGTTGTGCTGCACAATATTTTTGAGGAAACATCATACGTTTTATTCTTCAGGATTCACAGATGAATAGAAATTTTAAAAGAACAGCATTTATCTGAAATAGAAATCTTTTATAACATTATAAATGTCCTTACTGGCACTTTTGATCAATTTAATGCATCTTTGGGGAAAAAAACTATTAATTTGTTGTTAAATTTTACTCATCCCAGACTTTTGAATTGTAGTGTATCACGGTTCGATTACATTTAACTATGTTATCTTAAGTCATTTTACATTTTACATTTCCAGAATTTGTAGAAATTTATACTAGAAAACAAGACAAAAATACTAAGGAAGACAATAATTTTTTGCAGCGAGGATGTCCTGTTGAATAGGTTTTTTATGTGATAATGTCCCGTGTTTCTCTCAGGATCTCAGCAGCGTGTGTCTAAGTCGTGCGCTCGTGACATGTCGGAGGGCGTGATCGGACGAGGTCAGTTCACCGCTGTTTTGCTGACCGCTGATCTAAAGCACAGCTGCTCTCATCCCTCGTTCATCTTGAATGAATGATCTTCTTCGCTCATGTCTGCAGGAGTGTTCGGTTCGATTGTTCTGCCCAGTCGTCTCAGTGTGACGTCTTCTCCAGAGCAGGGCGACTCGGTCGGTAAAAGCATCCATGAGCCTCCGTCGGCTGTGTACGGACATGCCTTCACCAGCGCACTCGTCGAGTCTGACGCCAGTCCAGAACCGGAGGAGCTGCCGGTCACTCAGGTGCGTCTCAAACAGGCCAATGGTGTTACAGGGGTCATGAC
Source organism: Onychostoma macrolepis (assembly GCF_012432095.1). Classification (NCBI taxonomy): domain Eukaryota; kingdom Metazoa; phylum Chordata; class Actinopteri; order Cypriniformes; family Cyprinidae; genus Onychostoma; species Onychostoma macrolepis. The sequence continues at coordinate 503,787 of NC_081171.1, read as the reverse complement.
ATAGATTTTTTTTGTATTTTAATTAGTGGTGTCAAAATTAGCGCATTAATGCAGGCGATTAATTTTTTCAGTTTAACATGTTAAAAAGATTTAACGCAATCAACGCAGGGGCGGGGTTAAGGTTGGCCACCCCACTAACAACTGCTAAAAAATTGACCTATTGGTAAGCCCCTCCCCTTGAACGCAGATGAGCCAATGGCAGTTGAGTATTGAGAAGCTACGAGAATACTTTTTGTGCACAAAGAAAACAATATTAACATAATTTATTCAGCAATTCTTCTCTCAGAGTTACCATCTTCCGCCATTTTGGAGAGTACCCAAGAACGCAATCAACGTAATCAGCGTTGTTTACGTTGAATGTGAAATTATTGTAATATAAAAGTATATTTAAAAGTAATGTTTGGTGGGATTAATCGTGATTAATTTCAGAAAAAAATGTGTGGTTAATTATAAATTTTTTTAAAATTGTTTGACAGCACTTATAATGTTAATAAAGTTTTTTGCAAAAAAAAAAAAAACATAAACATGGACAAATTCTTATTTTCAACCCTCATTCTGACCCTCTGTATAAAATAACCTGTTTTTAAGGGGCTTGTCCTTTTAAGGCTTCTCAGTAATCAGCCGCTGTTATGATTGGCTAATGTCATTTCATAGGAAACCGTATCAGCACCTCCTCACTATTGCATGCCAACATAATCCAAATAAAATGGTAATTTCCAGACAAAGCATTGTGAAATCATTTACTTACGGTTGTGATGCAGATCTAGAGCCGCTTTATCTTTCAACAAATGCCTCTTTGTGACTCTCCTTGACACTGTGCCTCGATTACAAAACAAAATGCTCCGAACAAACATAATCCTCTGACATGATCTAGGGTGCCATTAAAAATAAACTATCCACTTGTTCCTTGTTCACTTGACGACAGACTCGTAGCTGTTTACTGTATCCAGTGTAGACAAGATAGCGCCGTGATTGTAGTTTCTATTAGCTTTTGACGCAATGCAACACTCACATTCAGCGTGATCAAGCCATTAGCGACTGAATGCCAGTGGGCGGGGCCTATGTCGATGTGTCGCTCTCATCTTGCCCTTTGGATCCAAAACGAGTCGTTTTTTTAGGGTTATTACATAAATGCTTTCTTATTGATGATGGAGACATTTTAAGTTATGAAGCTTGCAGGATGTATTAAGCATACAAAGACCTCTTCTGTGTCAAAAGATCAAGGGAAATTTGATTTCTCATGTCATGACCCCTTTAAATCGAGCCTTCGCTGTGATCCTGAGTCACGTGATCTGTGTACGTTACAGGAGAGAGTCAGACTCTCCAAGTTTGCGAGTGACAAGATGCATCAGCGGCGTCTAGAGCAGCAGGACACGCCCTCCGCTCAGGACCCAATGAGACGCCGCGTGCTCATCGACGATGTGAAAGGTGAGAGGTCATCAGCAGTGACGGCCATTGCTCATCTGTCGTCTGTGTCCTCACCATTTCTGTGTTTGTTTCCAGGCGTGAGTCTAAATGGATGTGAGTCGCTCTCTGATGAATCTCCCTCCAGCCCGACTGGACCACAGAATCCAGTGAAATGCCTAAGCCCCGCCCATCAGCCCGCCCCCCCAACCAGCCCGCCCAATAGGAACGCAGCGCCACGACTGAGACGAGTGTCTAGTCTGAACCGGACCAGACCGTCTGCGTCACACGGCTCCGGTGAGAGAGAAAACATACACCTCACAAAATCACACAAACACTTACTTAAATCTACTTCAGACTTTACATTACTGTTCAAAAGTTTGGGGTCAATTTATATATTTATTCAGCAAGAATGCATTAAATTTGATGAAAAGTGACAGTAAAGGCATTTATAATGTTAGAAAAGATTTCTATTTCAAATAAATGCTGTTCTTTTGAAGTTTCTATTCATCTGTGAATCCTGAAAAATAAAATGCATCACAGTTTCCACAAAAATATTGTGCAGCACGACTGTTTTCAACATAATAATAATCAGAAATGTTTCTTGAGCAGCAAATCAGCATATTAGAATGATTTCTGAAGATCATGTGACACTGAAGACTGCAGTAATGATGCTGAAAATACAGCTTTGATCTCAAAAGTAAATTACATTTTAACAGATATTCACATAGAAAACTGCTGTTTTAATTCAGTTGTTTTGATCAAATAAATGCAGCCTTGGCGAGCAGAAGAGACTTCTTTCAGAAAAATCTTACTGACCCCAGACTTTTGAACGAAAACTGACACTAAATTCACTCACATTTACTGCTTTAGTAAGTTTTCACGAATGAAATCCAGTCACTTTAATAGGAAACTAAAAGATTTCCACATTGCACATTTCACCGCATTGACACTTCATATATCATTACACTATTGATAAATGGACTTTTTCAAAATTGAGACCGCACTTTTAGTCAGTAAATTGTAGATCTATCTCAACTAGCTCAACAAGGTCATGGCTTCAGTTCCCAGGGATCACACTTATAACATGTTTACCATAAATGCACCGCGAGTTGATTTAGATAAAAGCTTCTACAGACTTCATGAATGTCATGTCAGATGTAACCAGTCTGTCGCGTGTGTGATCATAATAAAGCTGTTCATGTTTGTCCATCAGATGAGTTGATTACAGGGAGTCCGAAGAAAGAGGGTCAGGATCAGGCAGACCTGCGGCCGTTCTCTAAACCGGAGCTGGCGCTGACGCAGAGCTTCAGACTGATCTCCTCAGACGACTGGTGAGTAGTATTTACTATAAATTATTATACTATTATATATATCATTGTAAACACAGCCGTTTTTGTCTTAAGTGAACATAAACAAATGAGAAAGAAAATGCAATATTAGAGCATTTTTAGATCTGCGTGCGTTTGGTGTTAAAGAGACAGTAGCCTAATAAACACACTGCCTGTCGTTAATGTTGAACAAAAGAAAGTCATTCACTGATCTTGACTGAATATCTTTAATAACTTTAATTTATTAATCTATATTTTATGAAAAGAAAACGATGCAGTGTTTTTACATTTTTAATTACAGTTTCTGTAGGCCTAGTTGTATTTATTACACTATTGCTAATTGATTTGTTTGTTCCTATTTTATTACTGGTTGTTTACTTGTCTTTAGCACTTTAATATTTGAAACTAGTTGTTTTTGTTGTGGTATTTTTGTTAAAAGCATAGGCAAAAGATCCTCTTGTAGGTCTAAGTGTTCTGTAGGCTGCTGATTTTTGCTTGTTATTCAGCTGCAACAGAATGCTTTGTAAAAGGACACAGAATAAATGTTTGATTTAACCCTGTTCATCACACACAAATAGAGATCTAAAGTCGTTACTCTTGTAAAGTCGTTAGTGTAAATGTGTTCTGTTCATGAAGGGAGAAGAAGATCGAGGGGTTGAACTTCCTGCGTAGTTTGGCTCAGTATCATCCTGACGTCCTCATGAGCAGGATTCATGACGTGTGTCTCGCTCTCATTCAGGAGGTCAGTCTCTACTGCAGCTCACGCTCACAAACAAGTCATTTCAAGACCAGTCAGATTCATTTCTATAGCACTTTATATTCAGAGCAGCTCCTCAGTGATAAACAGGAAAATAACAGTGTTAATTAGGGCTGTCAAATAAAAATTTACATTTCAAATACTTGTCGAATTCAGAATAAAAATCCACATTTGAATGCAAAAATGTTGTATTTGAATGGTAGGTGTGCGTCGGGCAGCATTACTGCATTTTAATGCTTTTTTTAGCCTATCCAGCTGAACCCACTGGATGCAGCGCTGCTCATTCAAAATATTGCAGAAAAAGAGAACATCAATGCGGAGAAGATGTTGTTTACGTCAAAACTGAAACCAAGCCGTTCACACAGAACACATATTTATCACATTTTCTATAGAAACATCTATCAGCGCTGCACTCGTGTCTCACACAAGAGATCCGCACGTTTAGAAAGCATGTAAAATTAATGCAAGTTCAACTTTTAAAAAACATGTCTCGAGACTTCATGGTGGTTTTCCCATCCCACTGCATCTCATGCTTTTAAATGAAAAAAGTACTCTTTGTGATTGGTTTTCAGTCCTTTGTATTAAACTATACTTACATACATGATGATGTTTTGTTTCTAATTGTTTAAGCAACTTAATTAATTAGTTAAGCAACATATGTATGTATGTATATGTTTCTAAATATTATTTTAAACATTTTGCACTTTTTTTTAAAAGATAGTCGTGTTATTTTCTTGCTTTGAATAAATGTGCATTAGTAATATTTTGCTCGATGCGCCCTCTTGTGGCCTCAGAAGCCAAAAGCGTTTTTTTCTCCCCTAACTGAAATACCTTTAAATTCGAACATAATTCGAGTATTGATAATATTTAAGTACAAAATTCGAATTGAGTTTTTCAACCATTTTGACAGCCCTAGTGTTAATAGCTATGTTTCCATCCAGAGATTCGAATTTAACTTCTGCACAAAACTGGAATATCGCATAAAACAGTTGCGTATAAAATCAACGAGTCAAAGAGAACAAAATCATCACGTCCTGATAAACTGGCACTAAATATCTCTAAGAAAAGTAGGAGAAGCCACTGAATATAATAATGTTCATATATGATGAATGACTTGCGGCTCAGAGCGAGCAGACGAAGCACAATAAATGCTGTCACTGCTTTCTGAGGCGGATGTCTGTTATTTGGGAACGCAGTCGTTTAAGACAATTATACAGAAATATATTGATTACAGACTTTGCTCAGACATTTCAGAACGACCCAAACAACATTTCAGATGCTGTGAACGAGATCGGTCCCCAATTATCCCGTCTCATAGCACAGACTCACTTTTTGATGCGCATTTTGGAATTTGTTCTGTGTTTTCATCGTAGTTTATGCATATTTTTTCTTATCGGATAAAAAGTTTATCCTACTCAGTTGTGCGCATAAGTGTGCGCATTTTTAGAATTTATGCACACCTTTGCGTTTCCATACAGCAGTCATTTATACGATATTCCAAAATGCACATAAAAATAGGTGGATGGAAACATAGTTGCAAAGTTGCGAAATTCATGAAAAATTCATGATGAAACTAGTTTCAGCTGTAAAGCAGCTCTTCAGAAGGCAGTAGTGTAATTGTTCTGATCTTCTCTCTGATGAAGGCTCGTAACCTGCGCTCCAGCGTGTCTCGCGTGGCTGTGGTGACGCTGGGCGAGATGTTCGTGGCGCTGCAGAAGGGAATGGATCAGGAACTGGACGGGACGGTCAGAGCTCTGCTGCATAAAGCCGGAGAATCCAATGCCTTCATCAGACTGGACGTGGAGCGAGCGCTTGACAGCATGGTGCATCACTGCACACTCACACGCAGCATGAGCGCGCTGCTCGCCGGAGGAATCGGGTCAGAAACACTCAACCTCACCCGCGTCACATGATCACACACACAACCACAGGCCTCCAAACCATCAACACGATCAAACTCTGCCGTCACACTCAATCTCCTGCATGTTTAGAGTGTTTTATCCAGTAAAAGCTCTTTTAGTGTAATTGTACAAGCGTCCAGCTTCAGCTGCTGCTTCTCGTGTCAAATATCAATAACTGCAGTCATATCTCCAGATGAACACTTACTGGACTGAAGCAGCTCAGCTTTACTTGATTCTCCATCAATCATTTTCTAGAAAAATCAGTGCGTCTCAAATCTGATCATCAGGATCTTCTGAGGAGCTTTACTTTCACTGTTCCTCAGCGGAGGAATGATCTTCATCTCACATCTTCTGAGGAGCGTTTATTCCTTCATCTCTCCATCAGCACTGCATTATATGTCTGAATCATTTCAGTCTCATCTTACTAAGACATATTATTAGAGATATAGAGCGACCGCTGATATTCAGATCATTTTATCTCAGTATCTGTTATAAAGATCTCATTGATTTACATCACAAGCAGCAGAATTTCATTATATAAATTTCAGCATCTGCATATTTATTTGAATGAAACTGAGCTTTTTTTCCTCTGTTCTCACTGTATCAGACTATATGAGCCATAAATGCTTGATGAAACAATTATGATACTCGACAAAAACACACATGCAAACATTGACTGTTCCATCACAAATAGTTATATTTTTCTGGCTATTATGTCATGCACGGGTTGAAGATGTTGTTTTGTAATGCTCGTCCGTGTGTTTCATTCACAGTCATCTGAACTCAGTAGTGCGTAAGTGTGCGGCTCAGCATCTCAGCGCTCTGGTGGAGCGGGCCGGAGCCGCCCGTCTGCTGTCCGGTGCTAAAGATCTGACCGACCGAATCCTGCCGGCCGTCTGTAAGCTGGTGCAGGACTCGTCTCAGGAGGCCAGGTGAGCGGTGCAGGGGTCAGAGGTCACGCGGCCTGACACTCTCGCCTCAGCGCTTCACGCTCTCATTGCTGTGTGTCTCTCAGGTACTTTGGTCGACGGATGCTGCTTTTTTTGTCCTCTCACCGTGACTTTGATAAAATGCTGGAGAAGTTCGTCCCTGCTAAAGACCTGCCGACTATAAGAGACACCGTCTTCTCTCTCCAAACCAAGGTGTGCACAAAATCCGTCACAAACACATCTAGCCGTTTTCCTACACATGTACACTACTAGTCAAAATATTGGTGTCAGTGTCAATTTGCTTTTGTTTTTTTCATGTTTTCGGAAAAAAATCTCTTCTGCTCACCAAGGCTGCATTTATTTGATCAAAAATACAGTAAAAACAGTGAAATATTATTACAACTTAAACTAGCTGTTTTCTATGTGAATATGTGTTTAACTGTAAGTTATTTCTGTGATGCGCAGCTGTATTTTCAGCATCATTACTGCAGTCTTCAGTGTCACATGATCTTCAGAAATCATTCTAATATGCTGATTTGCTGCTCATTTCTGATTATTATCAATGTCGAAAACAGTCGTGCTGCACAATATTTTTGTGGAAACCGTGATACATTTTATTTTTCAGGATTCACAGATGAATAGAAACTTCAAAAGAACAGCATTTATTTGAAACAGAAATCTATTGGAACATTATAAATGTCTTTACTGGCACTTTTGATCAATTTAATGTGCCTTTGATGAATGAAAGTATATATTTTTTTCCTTTTCTTTTTTAATCACGCTTTCCACAAATTTAGCAGACTGTTTTCAATATTGAAAGTAAAAAAAATGTTAAAAATCACTGTCATTAGGGATGTTTAGATACTGAGAACCTCAAACAAACTCAAGCTCCTACTTAGAAGCGGTCAGTGGGTGTGTCTGGGTGTGATTGTGGGTGTGTACATGGGCGTGTCTGAGTGTGATTGTGGGCGTGTCAGTGGGTGTGTACATGTTAGGGCTGTGCGATTAATCGAAATCGTCATAAAATCACGATTTGAGCTTGCGCGATTTCGAAATCGCTTTATAGCATGATTTTATAGCGTCCCCGACCTCCCGCAGAATGCTATCTGAACCAATCAGATAAAGCTCCAATTGGTTTTCTTTTGGAAATATGTTTCAAATTCACACTGAATGCATTTATGACTGTAAAGCATGTCTGTGTGTCAAAATAGTGATTAAAATCGAAATCGCAAAATTGATCAAAGAAATCGCGATAGGTTTTTTTTTTCATATCGCACAGCCCTAGTACACGTGCGTGTTTGGGTGTGTTGTAGGCGTGTCTGTGGGTGTGTACATGGGTGTGATTGTGGGTGTGCACATGGGTGTGTCTGGGGTGATTGTGGGCGTGTCAGTGGGTGTGTACATGGACGTGTCTGGGTATGATTGTGGGTGTGCACATGGGCGTGCCTGGTGTGATTGTGGGTGTGCACATGGGCGTGCCTGGTGTGATTGTGGGCGTCAGTGGGTGTGTACATGGACGTGTCTGGGTGTGATTGTGGGCGTGTCAGTGGGTGTGTACATGGACATGTCTGGATGTGATTGTGGGTGTGTACATGGGCGTGTCTGGTGTGATTGTGGGTGTGTACATGGGCGTGCCTGGTGTGATTGTGGGTGTGTACATGGGCGTGCCTGGTGTGATTGTGGGTGTGTACATGGGCGTGCCTGGTGTGATTGTGGGTGTCAGTGGGTGTGTACATGGACGTGTCTGGGTGTGATTGTGGGCGTGTCAGTGGGTGTGTACATGGACGTGTCTGGATGTGATTGTGGGTGTGTACATGGGGGCGTGTCTGGTGTGATTGTGGGTGTGTACATGGGCGTGCCTGGTGTGATTGTGGGTGTCAGTGGGTGTGTACATGGACGTGTCTAGGTGTGATTGTGGGTGTGTACATGGGCGTGTCTGGTGTGATTGTGGGCGTGTCAGTGGGTGTGTACATGGACGTGTCTGGGTGTGATTGTGGGCGTGTCAGTGGGTGTGTACATGGACATGTCTGGATGTGATTGTGGGTGTGTACATGGGGGCATGTCTGGTGTGATTGTGGGTGTGTACATGGGCGTGCCTGGTGTGATTGTGGGTGTGTACATGGGCGTGTCTGGTGTGATTGTGGGTGTGTACATGGGCGTGCCTGGTGTGATTGTGGGTGTCAGTGGGTGTGTACATGGACGTGTCTGGGTGTGTACATGGGGCGTGTCTGGTGTGATTGTGGGTGTGTTGGTGGGTGTGTACATGGGCGTGTCTGGTGTGATTGTGGGTGTGTTGGTGGGTGTGTACATGGGCGTGTCTGGTGTGTTGGTGGGTGTGTACATGGGGAGCTCCTGGTGTGATTTTGGCCACGTCTCAGGCTGAGACTGTCTTCTACCATTGTTCAGTGTTAAACTCCGTGTGTGTGTGTGTGTGTGTGTCAGGGTTTGGGGGAGATGCCTCAGGACGCTCCATCGGCACGGGGCCGGCGCTCTCTCCCGGGCAGCGGGCTGGTGCGCACCTCGTCCCTCACGCGTGAGCCTCTGAGTGGCAGCAGGGATTGTGGGCAGGCGGTGAGTAAAGCGGCCGTGCACAGCCTGGCGGACCGGAGCGAGTACGTCAAACAGATGAAGACGCTGCTCAACTCCAAAGACTTCAGGGAGAGAATCAAGGCCATCGATCAGCTGGTGTGTGACTGCGAGGAGAACCCGGCTCTGGTCATCAGCAGCCTGTTCCCGGTAACTAAACCTGAGCACTCAATAAAACCTTACAATCAAATCAACTTTCACTGATTTTCAGCTTATATCAGTTAATAACTATTAATTTATACTTGTTCAAAGTATTTATAAAAAATATTGTTTATTAAGCTTCAACTCATTTTATTTCAGCTACTTTCCAAGGCAACATTTCTCATTTACATTGTTTAATTTGATGTACTAAAATAATTAAATTGAAGAAATAATTAATAAAACTATAAATATTTAAAAATGACTTTATAATTCAAATAAAAACAGAAAATATAAAAATAAGAACTAATTAAAATTTATATAATAGTATGTTAGTGATTCTAAAATAACATTGCTGTAAATAGAATTAATTCATTATAATTGAGTCAAAATATTACATAAATACTTTATTATGATTGATATAATCTTGATTTTTTAATTCATAAATATTCATTTTAGATTTTCTGTTTTAGTTTTAGTCAAATTTTTATTAATTATTATTATTTATTTTTTTTAAGTTAAAGTTATTTTATTACATCAAGTTAAACTATATTGCCTTGGCAACAAAATTATTTTTTTTTTTTTTTATATTCTATTTCAGCTAATGATTATTTTATTTCAAGTAACTTTTTTTTTAATGGTTTTAGTTTTGGTTTTAGTTCACTATAATAACCCTGGTTTGACCTTCTGAAGATCGTAACGTCTCTGAAGACGATGCTGATGTTGATGATGATGATGATGTTGCTGACGCTGCCGTCTGCTTCAGGTGTTTGACGCTCTGAAGGCGCGTCTGCAGGAGTCCAACAGTAAGGTGAACCTGCGGGCTCTGGAGGCTCTTCAGACCATCGTGGCTCTGCTCAGAGACAGTCTGGCTCCAGTGCTCAACCTCCTGATCCCCGCCGTCGTGGACAATCACCTCAACTCCAAGAACAGCAGCATCTCCACGGCGGCGCTGGGGGCCGTTCAGGCTCTGATGCACAACATCGGTGCGTTGACTTTGGTTTTGACTGATCTGAGAGGATCTTCAGTGCGTTTGACTCTGACTCTGTGTTTCAGACAACAGCCTCCTGCTGCAGCCCTTCTGCTCCAAAGCCCAGTATCTGAGCGGGAAAGCCAAGCTGGACCTCATCGAGAGAGTCGCAGGTCAGTCTAGACGAGGGCTTCTGTAGGTCTGAAAAACATCTTAATTCACCCTTCCACAAAATAAGGCCTTAAAAACTCTTCCTAAAGTCATGGCATTAAATGTTGCATCACTGCAAAAATAAATCTCTTCCTCAGTATTTCTGTCTTGTTTTCCAGTACAATTATCTAAACATCCTTAAATCAAGACACATTTACTGGAGAAGCAAGATGAAGATTGTTTTCTAAGAAACTGAACAAAATGAAGTGAGTTTATGATTAAAACGAGAACAAATATCTGTCAGTGGGGAATGAATGTTTTCCCTTTGAATTAAGTTGTTTTCTGAGCTCATTCTAGAGTTGCACAATTAATTGAAATAAAACTCCAATCAAGATTCGGCTTTAGTGTGATTATGAAATCGCAAAGGCTGTGATTTTGAATTAAATAAATATATGCATAGTGTGAAATTACTTTCACAGATTTTTATCATAATAAAATACAATTTTATAATAAAACCTTAATGATTTATAGTCATAGGCCTCCTGCATGTTAATGGTTCAGTATTGTTGTTATTATTATTGTAAAATGATTAAAATATACTAATTATTATATTTTATTTATTTTTTTATCTTGTAATTATTTTATAAAAATTATCTTTAATAATTATTATTATTATTCATGTTGATGTCTAAGCACAAATTGTGCAGCCCTACAAACAAGCACAACAAACCTGAAGTTATTTCTTTTTTTTTTATCACAATTTTTACCAGAAAAAATTTTATTTAGAAAATTAGATTTTTTTCCCCCCCAAACTTGCAGCCCTGCCCCACTGACAGATACAGCATGTGTTTATATTTTAATCATAAACTGATGTCATTTTGATCAATTTCTCAGAAAACAAGACTTTTTTAAAATTGTTTATTTACATTTAAAGGAGTAGTTCATTCCCAGAACAAAAATTTACAGAATTTACCCTTGTCATCCAAGATGTTCATATCTTTCTTTCTTGAGTCGTAAAGAAATTATGTTTTTTGAGGAAAATGTTTCAGGATTTCTCTCCATATAATGGACTTCTATGGTGCCCCGAGTTTTTACTTCCAAAATGCAGTTTAAATGCAGCTTCAAACGGCTCTAAACGATCCCAGCCGAGGAAGAAGGCTCTTATCTAGCGAAACGATCGGTTATTTTATAAAAAAAAATAAAATTATATACTTTTTAACCTCAAACGCTCGTCTTGTCTAGCTCTGCGTGAACTTTGTTTTTTCTGGTTCGTGACAGTTAGGGTAGGTCTAAAAACTCCCATCTCTTCAAAATCGTCCTACATCGCTGCAGAAGCACTGACCCAGTGTTTACAAAGTGAACATGCAAAGAAGATCAAACACCCTTTACAAAAAAGGTAAAAAAAGCGATGTAGGACTATTTTGAAGTTGGAGGAGAAAATGAGATGGGAGCTTTTGGACCTACCCTAACCGGAAAAAACAGTTCACGCAGAGCTAGACAAGACGAGCGTTTGAGGTTAAAAAGTATATAATTATATATTTTTTAATAAAATAAAAGCCTTCTTCCTCGGCTGGGATCGTTTAGAGCCGTTTGAAGCTGCATTTAAACTGCATTTTGGAAGTAAAAACTCGGGGCACCATAGAAGTCCATTATATGGAGAGAAATCCTGAAACATTTTCCTCAAAAAACATAATTTCTTTACGACTCGAGAAAGAAAGACATGAACATCTTGGATGACAAGGGGGTGAGTACATTATCTGTATATTTGTGTTCTGGAAGTGAAGTACTCCATTTTCATTTTCAGTTTATTCCTTTCAGTTTCTGTACTTGGTCTTAAAAGGCTCTTGAATGTATCTTGATCAGACCCCAGTGATAAGCGTGTCTGGAGCTGAAAGCGTGATGTTTGTGCTGTTTCTCAGAGCTGGTGACGGAGCTTTACCCGCGCAAACCGCAGCTGGTGGAGCAGAAGGTCCTGCCGCTCTTCTGGACCCTGCTCAGCTCGTCCGGTAACGGAGGAAACGTCCGGGCGGCCGCGGCCAAGCTGGCAGAAGCGCTGCATGCACACATGGGCCGGACGCTGCTGGAGAACGCCGCCGCATCGCAGCCCGCAAACGTGCAGAGCGACCTGAGCGAGCTTCTGAGAGCCGCTCAATCCTCCTGGACACAGACTGACCATCTCTAACACACGTGTGAATAAACACCCGCTTTCTCAGTCTGACCATCTGACGCTTTGCACTTTCATGGAGACTCCACACTACAGAACATGACCTTTAAATGCACAATCACTCCGATGTTGTTTTGTACCGTGTGCTCTGATCATTTCTACCAGACACGTGTGTGTGTGTGTGTGTGTGTGTGTGTGCAGATTTACACCAGACTTTTGTACTGTATAATAGCGCAGTATTAGCTGTACGGATGCTGTGTGTCGCTGCTGTACGGTATATATATATATATATATATATATATATAAATACTTAATTATGGCCTGTTTTAAGTGCGACCCGTCCTAGGTTATTTGCATGACCAAATTTATTGTTGGGTTTTTAAAAGCAAAAGAGGAAAATCCTCATTTGGACCAGGAAGGATGCCGGTGTCCGCTCTGGGTGTGTTTCGGTGAGCTCATGTCCAGATGTAGTTCTCAGTTTAGTGCCAGTCATTCCAGAACAGCCTTGATGAGATTTCACATTAAATTATATCAGAGAGACAGAGATTTATCTATATAATAAAGTGTACTATTTCTGTAAACACGTGTTCTGTGATTGTTCACACTATCTTCATTAGTTTTCCTGTTAGATCTTCATAGTTTGTTTATGTGAAAGAATAATTCACTTTCTGATTTAAGGTCATTTATTGCTTCTGCTTTTGCCGGTGTTTTCACATTATTCTTCTACACATGAGGAGCTTAATGATTAAAAATAAATGATCGATTCTTTATATATTGTGACTAGTAACTTCACGTTTCTGTGACAAGCAAAATTAGCAATTTATTTATAAAAGAAAAACATTTTACTTATTAGAGAACGTGCACTGTAAAAATCTAACATGAAACCCAGGGGTTTTTCAAGCTTTTTGACGCCTCGGGGACTCAAATATGATGATCCTCAGTGAAAAACAAAAACTATTATAAATGTGTTAAATATTACCTGAAAATAATATTCAGTTTCTATTACATTGCACAATAATGATATAATATATTAAAAATATATTATTTCATAGTGTATATAATAATAATAAATTATTATATTACGGAATTGCTCTTAATAAAAAAAATTAAAAAAAACATTACACTGACTGTACAATTAATGAAAATATAACTACTTTTTATTATCAGAGTTATCCCAGTAATATTAAAAATGTATTACTATGATATAATTGTGTTGTTTTTATTAACTATATATATATATATATATACTGTATATTATAAATGTGTAAAATATTACCAGGAGAATATTCAGTTTCTATTACATTGACTCAAGTACAAGTAAAGATGTATAAACCTAAACATAAAATGCTGACTGTAGAATAAAATAATTCTTAAAGGTTTTTGATCAGCCTTTTAAAATAAAAAACAGTAATAAAATGACGTTCTGTAGATTTTAACTTTTATTTAATTTTATGATTTATTTTTAACAGTATTTTTCACTGAAGTTAGCTCGTATTTCAGTTTGAAAGCCCTTTATAATCTACACAGAGATATAATGCATAAACAGCGAATATTAACGCTGTTTTATTGATTGACCTCAAAAGTGAACGTGGACATAAAACGCTTTTCCACCAAACTTTTCTCATTTTATAAACTATTTCAGCTGTATTGTAAGGTCCTGTGTAAAAAGGAGAACTCATAATATTGTAAACTAAAGTAACGGCCCAATTTTATTTATTTATTTTTTTTAATTATTTTGTCTGTTATATTTTGTTACTGTCCTCTGGCACTGTTTCATTATATTAATGTTGCTCGTCTTTTTTATTTTTTCCTTTACATCTGAATGTTTCTCGTTAAAAAAAACACGCTTTCCCGGTCTGCGCACGCGCACGCGCACGCTCCTTGACGCTCGGTCGGTGACGTCAGCCGTACGCGCCACTTTCGAGCCGCCTTTCTCTCTCTGCTGTGTTTACGTTTGTTTGGAATATTAAAACCCGCTTATGTTTCGGTTATGAGCGTTAATAAACACGCTTACTGATGTCGTCGCGGTATGAGGTCTGGCAGGATTTAGTCGCGTTTGTGTGTTAATATCCACCGAAGATGAAGATGAGGTGATTCTAGGATGAGCGCCAACCAGAGAACGTTATTCCAGTCCTGGGGCCGCCGAGACCCGAGCAAAACCAGCTCCAAACCAGGCCTGTACTCCAGAAATCAAGGTTCATTTACTCTCTCTCTCTCTCTCTCTCTCTCTCTCTCTCTCTCACACACACACACACACACACACACACTCACTCACTCTGAGAAACACCGCGAGGACAAAGCTGCTTTAAACACAAAGGATGCTCACAACAAATGTTGATTTCATTCAGTTAATAGAAGTTAACTGATGAAGAAAATCTATTTATGACTTTATTTTTGACAGCATCCTCATTTTACAGCATTTTTACACACGTGCCTAAAACTGTTATCAGTAACTTTAGGATACAACGGGGCTAAATGTGCTTTTCACTGCGCCCAGACAAAAATATACGTTTATGGAGCAACAGATTCAGTGTGAAAATAAAGTCGTTTATTTTGTTTAAAAATCTTATAAAGGTATGAGGTGGCAAGAGAGTAAAAGGCACACAGTATTGATACAAATACTTCAGCTAAAATAATGTTTTTATATATATATATATATATATAATGTCTAAGTTAATACTTGTTCAAAACAATCGCTTTAGCAAAGTTTGTACTATTTTCTGCTTATTTTGATAAATAAAAGAATTTTTGTTCAATAAATATACTGTCATTAAAATGTTGATATAAAAATATATTTTAAAATACAGAAACAAAGTCATTTTAAGAAGTAAAGATTCTGAAAGCATTGATGGAGATCCGATAATAATCCTGTAAATAGCAGTAATAGCACTGTACGCTGAAGTTACCTCCGTGTTTGGAACCGAATACTGAGTTTATCCACTTACTCTAAACCGTACAGAGTATGTCGCATAACCTGCTTTCTGTGACGCCCCCAGATCCCGCAGCGGCTCCTGATGAAGACGAGGATGATGATGATGTGCTGCTGGTGGCCGTGTACGAGGCCGAGCGCTCGCTGCAGGCCGCTCCGGACCCGGGCTTCGACCCCTCGGCGGGCCGCGTCTGGATCTACCCCGTTAATTACCCGCTCCGCGAGTACCAGCTGCGCATCTCGGAGGCGGCGCTGCTGCAGAACACGCTGGTCTGCCTCCCCACCGGCCTCGGCAAGACCTTCATCGCCTCTGTGCTCATGTACAACTTCTACCGCTGGTTCCCTGCCAGCAAGATCGTCTTCATGGCTCCCACCAAGCCGCTGGTGGCCCAGCAGATCCAGGCCTGCCACGGGGTCATGGGCATCCCGCAGGAACACATGGCCGAGCTCACAGGTCACTGACCCCACAAGCTCATGACCTCAGAAGGTCATAGGGCCGAGCCCCAATCGGACTGTAGTGCAGGAGTTAATGAAAGAAGTCTAATTTAACATTAATGTAAATATATGGGGCTGCTCAATTTATCAACATAATACTTTTATAATTAGAGGTATAGTACTAATAATATTTTAAAAAATCTATAAAAACTTCATATCACATAGTGAAGGCCTAATATTACCTAATTAAATAAAATTATATATATATATATATATATATATATATATATAATGACCACAACATCAGTCATAAGGGTCAATTTTGTGAAATTGAGATTTATGCATCATCTGAAAGCTGAATAAATAATTGTTCCATTGGTGTATGGTTTGTTATGATAGCACAATATTTGTCTGAGATACAACTATTTGAAAATCTGGAATCTGAGGGTGCAAAAACATCTAAATATTGAGAAAATCACCTTTAAAGTTGTTCAAATGAAGTTCTTAGCAATGCATATTACTAATCAGGAATTAATTTTTGATATGATTTTTGGTATAAAAGAAAAATGTATAATTTTGACCCATACAATGTATTGTTGGCTATTGCTACAAATATAGCTGTGCTGCTTATGACTGCTTCTGTGCTCCAGGGACACTTATTAGCTTTAATGCACTTAAAAAAAAAAAAAAAAAAAAAACGAAAGCAGTCAAATATCAGAGGTGTTAATGACAAAAAGAAGAGTTCAAAATTAATAATTTAACTTGCAATCTACAAAGGAGTGGAAAAATATATACTCCATTTAATGTCAAATAACCAGCATTATTATAGTTAACTGCAATTAAAGTACTGCAAATAAATTAATTTAACTCTGTGTTCTAAAATAACTAAAAGTGGAATAAAAATGAATAGAAACTATTTAAAATAAATAGAAATACAAAAATGCACAACAAAATAAATAAAACTTCAGCTAAATTAAAACGAAAACAGAATTAAAAAATTAAAACTAAGTATTAATAAGAAACAATAGTAAACCAGTGATACTAAATTAACACTGCATAGAACTTTACAAAACCACAGATTTATAAATAAATAACCTTTTTTGGTGATATTGTGTCATTCTTATTAATATATATAATTATAATATTAATTATTATTAATGTGTTGTTCAGTTATGTAAACATTATTATTTAAAAGGTATTATTTAATATTATAAATATTTATTATGTTAAATTATTTAAATGTTAAATATTATTCAAATTTGCTTGTGATTGTGCTAATTGTATGTTGACCAAAAAATGAGAATCGATTCTTTCTGGAGTGGATTCTGAGCGTAGTTTTGAACAGCAGGTGGCGCTGCATGCTCCAGAGACAGCTGTACTCTGCTCGTTTCCAAATCCTTACACACACTCCAACCTAAAATAATCACAAGATTCGAAAAAGTTGAAGCGAATCACAAGGGTGTTCACAGTGGGCTGTGTTTATATTAAACTCACGTCATAAAAGCATTCTGAGCCGAGGTGAGATTACAGCACAAGCGCTCTTCTTCATCAGTATTTGAGTGCGTGGATAAAAACTAGAGCAGAGCGCCATCTGCTGTTAACATATAAGCTCAGAATCCATTCCAGAGAGAATCACGATACATTCGGAAATCTCAGAATTGATTCTGCATTGATTTATCGTCACAGCTCTAATGCTGGTGTGTGTTTGCTGTAGGCTCGACGGCGGCGCAGCAGCGGAGGGAGCTCTGGAGATCCAAGCGCATCTTCTTCTTGACTCCTCAGGTGATGGTGAACGATCTGAGCCGTAACACCTGTCCGGCCGCACAGGTCAGGTGCGTGGTGATCGACGAGGCCCACAAGGCCACCGGGAACCACGCGTACTGTCAGGTAGAGCTTCACCTGCTTTACTGAGACACAGCCCGGTGCATGATGGGAGATCCGTTCTGATCGTTTGTGTTCGTTCTGCAGGTGATTCGTGAGCTGTGCAACCAAGCGCAGCAGTTCCGTGTTCTAGCGCTCAGCGCCACACCTGGAGGAGACGTCAAGGTGAGATTCGGAGAAATGTGTCTCAGCAATGGATGCTCTGCAGTGAATGGGTGCCGTCAGAATGAGAGTCTGATAAAAACATCACAATAATCCACACCACTCCAGTCCATCAGTTAACATCTGGAGAAGACAAAAGCTGAAACAAATCCAGCATTAAGACGTTTTTAACTGGACTCTGACGGCACCCATTCACTGCAGTGTTAAGATGACGTCCATCAGATCAGACTCATCTCTCGATATCAGATGTGTGTTTTATGTGATGTGTGTGTTTCAGGCGGTGCAGCAGGTGATCTCTAACCTGCTGATCTCTCACATCGAGCTGCGATCGGAGGACAGTCCAGACGTCCAGGCGCACGTCCATCAGCGCAGTCTGGAGAAGATGGTGGTTCCGCCGGGAGAGGCGCTCACCCAGTATCAGACGCGATACCTGCAGGTACGTCTCCCGATGATCTGATGTGCTTCAGCGTCACTGGAGGTTCCTCACGAGACTGGGAGAGTGTGTAGGTGTATCTGACCTGTGTCGTGTGGTGTTCAGGGTGGATGAGAGACGGCTGGACGATTCACGTGTGACTGTGTTTAAAACACAGTGGAATCAGACCAGGGCCAGTGTTCACAAAACATCTTAAGGTTAACAGTAACTCATAACTCACTGATTTAGGAGAAAATCGTAAAAATAATGGACGTGTCAGTCCTAAAGGTAGGACTGCTAAATTTTTGCTCTAAGAGTATTTCACAAAGTGTTTTAGTGCTAAAACTAGCTCCTAAATCTGTGAAAGGTGGAGTCCTACGTCTCTGAATCCAAGCCACAAACTCCTAAAACAATAATAATGAGCTTTTATAAAGGTATCGCCTTTGGTTATCCTTTGATTATATCCTCGTTTTCATTAACCAGCTGAGCAAGAAGTAACATGTTCTTGTGTCCAGTTTGGTTTTCTTTAACATTTGCACGTCTTACTATCAGCCGTGATGATTCCACTCTGTTAATTAAGACTATTTATATGCATATTCACTAATTATGAGAAGCACACATGTAAGAGGCTTGTTTAATTAGTGGCACTTAGCCTGCATTTAAAAATCTTTATTTGAATGGCAATTAACATTTTTATTTTTAAAGCTTTATTTGAATATGGCAACATTCAATATTCCTATGAATATTGACAGAGACTATCAGCCAATCACTGCTTATGAGCATGCTGACATCATCCATAGCAACGAGGTCAGCCCCGCCCCCTTACTCTGAGCTTAACACTTCTCTCTGTTCCTCGGCACAAGTTTGTCTCAGCAGCTTTCTGAAGAGGTTTTAAGAGAAAACTCTTTTACTGCTATTTAGGAGAACTCTTAGTGGTGAGATGATCTGTTTTGAGAATACGGGCCAGCAGTGATTTCTTCCACTCTTGTTGTTGTTGTGTGTTAAAGTGTTTTGGAGGATGTTTCATCAGAGCAGTTATGTGGATAAGTCAGTGCGAGAGACGACAGTGTTCCTCTGATCTGCTTGTGTTTGTTGGGTTGTTGTCGCCCTCTGCTGGTGTCCGATCATCATCACGCGCTGCTGGACTGCTGTCTGACCGTGTTTTGGTTTCTCGTTCATGTCTGCAGTGCTTTACTCCCGCTGAGCAGAACTCCACATGAAGGCTTGTTTGGTTTATTCACGTCTCACCGGAGCGCTGGAATGTTTGGTTCCGCCGGCGCAGACCAGCAGATCCGTGAGCTTCAGCTCGGAGACGTGAAACAGCCTCTTTACATGATCTGTGATCTCGCTCAGAACGCTCTGCTTTATCACGCATCAGCTCCTTCATTCACTGCAGGGATTCACAGAGGTTTTGTCAGCCGAAACCCTTTCAGTATTATAATATTATATATAATATTTATTTACAAAATGTTATTGTGATGTTTAGAATATTTTTTGAAGTCCCCTGGGATCTTTAGTTAAAATATCAGTTCCAAAAATGATTAATCATTAAAAAAATTCAATTAAACATCCACAGAAATTATAAAATGTGCGTGTATGTGTGTATATATATATATATATATATATATATATATATATATATATATGTGATCAGTAAGATTTTTAATGTTTTTTAAGGGAGTCTCTTCTGCTCATCAAGGCTGTATTTATTCCATCAGAAATACAGAAAAAACAGTAATATTGTAAAATCTTATTGCAATTTCTAATATTGGTTTCCTATTTTAATATACTTTAAAATAAAATGTATTTCTGTATTTTCAGCATCATTACTGCAGTCTTCAGTGTCACATGATCCTTCAGAAATCATTCTAATATGCTGATTTATTATGAGTGTTGAAACTGTTGTGCTGCTTAATATTGTTTTTTGGAACGTGATACTTTTTTCTTTGATTCTTTGATGAATACAAAGTTAAAAAGAGCAGCATTTGTTCAAAATAGAAATCTTTTCTAATAATATAAGTCTTTACTATGACTTTTTATTCATTTAACCCATCCCTCCTGAATAAAAGTATTAATTTATTTTTAAAAAAATTATATATATAGTATATTGTAACACCAATTTTTTTTTAAAATAAATGCTATTGTTTTTAACTTTTTATTAATCAGAGAATCCCCCCAAAAATATGAAGCAGCACAACGGTTTCCAACATTGATTATAAATCAGTATATTAGAATGATTTCTGAAGGATCATGTGACACTGAAGACTGGAGAAATGATTTTAAAAGTATTTTAAAATAGAAACTGTTATTTTAAATTGCAATATTTCCCAAAATTACAGCTTTCTTCTGTATTTTTGATCAAATAGATACAGCCTTGATGAGCAGAAGAAACTTCTTTAAAAAACATAAAAAAATCTTACAGATCTCAAACTTTTGAGTGGCAGTGTATATGTAAACATATAATATATATATATATATACACATACATAATTGCAGTGTCCCAAGTCCCCATGAGATTTTAAACTAATATATCAGTTCCAAAAAATACGAATCATTAAAAAACACACTTGTTGAATTAAATTTCAAATTGAATTTTAATTATTCAGATGGTCTTGTGTAGGTAGGGTTGAAAACTTCTGGTAAATTTCCAGAATTTTTGAAAATCCTCAGAAGCTATTTCTAAAGTTTCTGGAAACGTTCTGCCCTTTTGCAACCCTGTGCGTGTAGTTTATGATGGTCTGTGTTCCTGGCTGCATTCTTGTCGGATCAAACCCTGAACTTTTGACATTCTCTGTGAATTCAGCTTTGTGTTGGTTTGTCGGCTCTGATTGGCTGGAGCTGATCTGACATCATCAGTCATCACAGGCCAGCATTTCAGCAATAGTTTATTCAGATCAGAACAGAAATATGAACAGAAGCATTCAGAAATTCACAGTGGCTGTAGTGTTTATACTGAGGACAGACGAGCGTTTACATTCCCAGCCGTCAAACCCTGATCAGAGATCAGCCCATTCACTTCATCCAGAAAACGCTTTCATTGTGTTTGTTTGACATCTGTGCTTGTAACAGAGACGTTTAAAAAAATACTTAACAAAAATAGCACTATGACAATATAGTATATAGATATATGTGCATCTATTATATACGGATTTGTTGATTATCACTACTAGCGCGAGAGACAGACAGACAGAAGACGGAAGGTACTGATGATTGTCTTACAGCAACAGCGTTTCACAGAGCGATTGATTGACGTCCAGTTGGTGTTGGTGTAGCTTATAATCAGTGCGACGCATATAAACAGCAGCTCTGCTCACGGGGAATCAGGAACTACGGGATGGCTGTAACGCCCTGCGCTCGCTCCACTGTGGTCTTTGCGAGGTGCAGAGGATTCTGGGTAGGGGGGGGGCTCAGGGCCGCTCCAGGAACCAGATCTCGTTCTGCCGGTGGGCCGCCGCGGGGTTGGTGTATCCTGCCACGATGAAGGAGTCGCTGACGCAGACGGCCGGACGGTCCAGAGACTCGGCCAGACTGTTGATCTCGTGGATGATGGTCAGCTCGTTAGTGGCGCCCGTGAACGCCCTGAGTCACATGACACAGGAAAGAACCAGTACAAATCATTTCGACTCGTTCCTCAGTTAGTCATGTTTACTGTAGTACACTTACAGTGGAGGTCTGTGGGATTAAGATTACTTTCATTAATTCCCTCAACAAATGTAATTTTTATTTAAGAACCAGGAGCCAAAATCATTTTTATAATATGTAAGAGAATTTTAAAAAGTCTTATTTCTAGACCTTGCAGCAAAGCAGTGCTTTCAACTTCATCTACTTCTGAATTGTCATTTAGAGGTGTAGATGAATTCAGTGACTTTACTGATTCCCATGTGGACATCATGATAGATTATTTCTATAGTGCTTTATACACTACAGCTTCACTGTGATGAACAGGAATAACGGTTGATGTAATGCGCTCCGTGGATTGGTGTTGACTGGTTTTACAGATACTTGATTGGCTATTCCTCACTCTTTGATGCATCTGCCAGACGCTTTTATCCAAAGCAACTTACACATTAACATTTGCTCAGTTCTTGCATTCCCTGGGAATCGAACCCATGACCTTCAGTGAAAGTGTATTACTGTAATGGTGCTTAGTGTTAGTATTTTTCTCACCGGGTGTAGACGGTAGCGGCGGGCCACTGCTCGATGGCGATCTCGGGGTCGTACGGCCGCGGCGGGTCGCTCTGGTGCTGGGTGGGCAGGTAATACGCTACGGTCACGGCCCGCGACATAGTCGTGTGCATCTCATCGGTGCGCACCACCGTCACGATGGGTATCGTCATGCCCAGATAACTGCCTGCAGAGAGAAACCAATCCCAGTTTGAGTGAGCGTGTTTGAGATTATTTTGAATGTAATATTTTGCCACAATTTTATTCTTTTTTTATATCAAGGAATCACAGTTTTGAATAAAAATATTAGCAGATGTCAGTCCGCCAGTGCTAAGAGTTGATGACATGCAGCTGATGATCGGCTCTATGAAGAACATATTGCTAGAGCTGATATTCACACAGAATGCGTTTGTGCGGAAAAACACCAGACGTAAGGCCCTATGAAACCTGTTTAATTTTTTTCCCCAAATTGTGTTTTATTTTTTTCCAAATTCCATTTTTTCCGTTTTAATTTTTCTGGATTGCGTTTTTTTTTTTTTTCGTTTAATATTCTTGACTTCTTTTTAATGGTTAAATTAAATTTTATTAATCAAAAAACATGTCTAATTAATTAAAATCATGACACTTCACAACAATTTATTAAAAGTTGAACAAAAATTACATGTTTAGGGCCCTATGAAATGTTTTATTTTTTCTCACCATATTTTTTATTGTTATCAGATTCTTTGTTTTAGCATGTCTAATTATTTGAATGCATACTTGATTTATTCAAATGTATTCTTAAAACAGCCGTATGAAATGTTTTTTCCCTCAGAAATTCTGTGTTGTGTATTTCAAATTTTCTGGATATCAAATGAAGGCATAAAATATTAATTTCATTTATCTTTTAATTAATGAAAATTAAGAAAATTCATTTTTTGGCAAACAAAGGGGATTTACTATTAAAATTAAATCATGGAAGAAATGTTGCGTGATTATACCTAAAAAAAAAAAATCATGTTTGTTTCATTTTAGTAGTAGTAGTAGTAGTAGGCCATGTACATTCTACTGAACAATAGTAATATTTCTGGCACAATGTCTTCAAGTTAAACCGGACTCTTATTTTGACGGGTTGCTGTGAATACCTTTACAGGCCTTTAACTGAAAATTGAGTGTTTAATCTTATCATTATACATTACTGACACTCTATCCTCCAATTTGATACTGTTAAGTGCTTTGACACAATCTGTATTGTAAAAGCGCTATATAAATAAAGGTGACTTGACAGGTCTGTGTGTCGATATGATATGACGCTAGTTTTACTCAAATGAAACGGTAAAATGCTTAGGAAGTGACTCTCAGAGCAGTTCTGGAGATGTTGTTCATGTATTTATGTCCTCATTTGGTGAGACGGCAGACGCTGAAATCACCGCGAGAGTCTCACACTCTTCAGTATCCGCGTAGTAAACAAAACCGCGCGTCTGCGCCATTCATTCACACAGACCATACAGGATTCATATTTAAATGGTATTTTTGCGGCTTAATATTCACAGAAACTAGTCCATATTTAAGTGTAATCACCTACTTTTAATTCATTCCAAATGTGACAAATTCTGTGACGTTCCGTGTTATACAGTAAATTCTGTTTTTTATGACTGGATTCCGTACGCGTTTTTCGCATCGCGGAAATCATAGGGCCCTACAGATGTGGGAAAAACACAATCTTGTGACGCCATCTGAGTTTCTTTAACTCAAGTGCCTTGTTTTTAGACGCCGTTTCATGAGCAAAAGATACGAGTCACGACACAATGGTCAAACACGTCCGTCAAGCACAGGTTCACACAGAAAAACAATGCCTTCATATTTCATGCAACTTTTCTGCATATATATTTAACAAGTGAATTTGTTGTACGTTTATGTTGAACTTCATGTGTGCTACACTTGGAACAGAACTTTCTTTAACCCGATGGTTCATAAAGAGAATGTTACCTGAATTGTGTTTGTTATTAAGTTGACCAGTTAAACATGGAAAAAAAAAAACTAAATTATTATCTTGAATCAGTCAAACTTTCTGAAAATAATCTAGATTTGATGTTTTATCAGTCTGAGTCTGGAGGAGTTGAGTGCGTTTATGGACCTGCTGAGTTCTGCTGGCAGATGTATCTCATGATCTTCATGAAGCCGTAGCAGATGCTCTGTTCATACGTGTCCTCGTGAACGGTGATACAGGCCCAGTGCGCTTTCTCATAGTGACGCTTCTCGAACACCACCTCACCGCACTACAACACACAAACACACAACAGCAGAGTCAGTGGAGGAACTGATCAAACACTCGTATACAAACACATGCAGATACATCAGAGAGGATTTGGTTTGATGTAATAATTTGACTTACAAATTTTTTTTTCCACGTACAAACATTTGAGAAGCTGTGGAGAGAAGCAGTGAAAGTGTAGGTCGCATTTCTTGGTTTCATGTTGAAAGGGTGTTTGTTGTGAATATTTAGAGGAGGTGACAAAAGTTGATCTAGTTCATATTTACACATGTTGGAGGGGACTTAACTGTTTAAAAAGCTGTTGTTCAGCAATAACTTATTAGGTTTACATTGAAATTTTATGAATTAAATGCTTAGAAACATTTAGAGACTGATTACAAAAAATGTATCTCGGGGGATATGTCTCTCTTTTAGGGGTATAAATCAAGATATTAAAACACACACACACACACACATATATATATATATATATATATATATATATGACTGTGATTTTGTGGCTCGTTTTAGAAAATCAAATATTTTTGTAATCTTGACAAATCGCATATCGTTGGAAATATCTGACAGTCAAGGTTTTGTAATAGAAGTGATATTGTGACAGAAAATGATTGATTTGAGACAGAAAACTGCATCAGAAAAATTCAATAGAGTTTGGGTGTACCCCAGTGGTTATTTTTGGTATAGTGCCCAAACGAAATTTCACTGGAACCATAATTGTGATATCAACTTCAGATTTGGAACATAACTTGGATAGACATGGCTTTGATTTCATAGAAATTTTAGAGTGCAACATTTGATAAAATGTATTTTATATAAAATAAAAATAGTATACTACGTGATCTTTACTGTAAACTTTTTTTTACACCCTTATTTTGAAATGCTTTCACTTCAGCAATAATCTGCTATGTGTCTTCTTTAAAAAGAGACCAACCTTAGGTCTGTATTCCAGATAGTTCAGGAATTACAACCATGTTTTAACAAGCATTGACAAGCAAGTGTTCTGTTTTCAGTGAATTTATACCCCAAAGGAGCGACGTATCCTGGGGGGATACAAACATTAAAATCAAACATAAGAAAAAAAATCATGAAATTGTATTATTTGAGTTCCAATATGATGGAAAATAGCAATAAATTAATTTTCTGATGTCTCTTTATGGTTTTGCCCTTTTTAGGGTTAAATCTATTTGGCAAATTATTTATTGAATCAATTCAGAGAATTTGAGCTGTTCTGATATCTTGTGTGTTTGATGTTGATTAGATTGACCGGCGCTCTGCAGCAGATGCTGACGCAATTCAGCTTCTGGAGATTTCATAATATTCACTTTTAGCACCATATTGTCACATGAGCCATTTTTTAAATTTTTTTTATCCCATCCAGGGGCCTCCGGCTCTGGTTCGTTTCTGACTTTCATGGAAAGTATCAATTAATGGAAGTAGGTGGAGTTGAATGATTTCAGCAGCCAATCAAACAGTGACTTGATTCATCATCCTCATGTCAGGTTTAATGGCACATTCACGCAGCTGCGTTTGATCACATGCATTACTGGCACTGATGATGTAGACTGTGCTAGTTTGATTCCTCTGGCGTGGCGTTACAGTGAGTGTTCTCAGATGTCTGATTGGTCAGCGGTACGCACCTTCTCCTTGCGTGTGATGAGCGTGTGGGGCACCTGCTCCCGCGTGTGTGCACCGTCGTTATTGGTGGTGATCTGATGGATGGGTTCGGCCATGTCTGTGGAACACGGAGCAGATTGACATCAACGTTCAGCTCGGATTCTGCTTCATCACACTGAACCATTTGTTTATTGTGACTGTGTCATGATGTTAGGGTTAGGGATGCTGACATTTCTTCCCGCTGTGACCCACGATTCTCTGATCTGGTCACGAGGGGCTCTCTGGCCGAGCGTTAGCCGCACATCTGCCCTGCGGGACATCAACGAGCAGCGACAGCAAACACTTCATCAGTCAGTTTACCCAGAACCCTCTGCGTGGGTGAATTCAGATTTACACATCAGTCATCACGTACATATGAACAGATGTACAGTAGTGTGAGATACTGTAAATACAGTACCATGTGATTTTTTTGTTTGTTTGTTTTTCTTTTCTCAAGGAGCATGTGCTCTTAATTTGACAAATTTAGGAACACATCAGGAACTTTAGGAGCACAATAAAAATCTATCAAATAATGTTTAATAAAAGGATATGAGATAACATTACCAAGCAAAATTAATTTGAATTTGAATCCAAAAAGTACACTCAGTTTTTTTTAGATATTTCTACTTAAACTGTTTAATTAATAATTAGGGGAATTAATATTTTAAATGGAGAATTCTCCATTTAATTGTGTGCTGTTGTGATGCAGCTAATTGTGTAAACAAAATACTAATAACAGCCAGAAAAAAATACTTCTAATATAAACAAGCTGGAAATACACCTAGACTCTTATTTTGAAATGTTGTATCACAATTTTTGTTTTCTGCCCCAAAGACATCTTGTTACATGATTTAAGTTATTTAAAACTTTATGACCTTAAAAAATTTTTAGCTTTTTTTTTTTTTTATGGAGTTTCAAGGGGCCTACTTTTTATTCACACTTAAAAATAGATTTTACAAAAGCTCATCAATCACTGGAGTGATTCTGGATCGGTGTTAGTCACAGAATCACTCAGTGTCAACCATGACCTGATGGTTGCATAAACCACTCAGACTAGTCTTACTAGTTAGTCATCTCATTTTCTTTAAGATTGGTCATTACTCAGTCAGTTACATAAAGTAGATTGGCCTAATTTGAACCTGAAAAATAAGAGTGATTATAGAGTTTATTTAGCCGGCCACAGGGTCACACTTTACCTTGTATTTCACATTACTGATAAACCACAACACTGACCGCTTCTGACCGCAGAAACTGTGTGTTTTAGATTAACTAGTGTATAGTTTTACTACAGACTCAGTCTAAACACACTGTACAGTAAGATTTAGTTCATTAGCATGAGGCATCATGAACTAACAATCATTACAGCACTTACTCATGTGGTTAATGATTCCAGTTCATCGTTAATTCCTGTTGCTTCACAATGAATTAGTGTTCATTTATACAACTTAACACATTAGTATGTGTTGAAATGAACATTAATGAATTGTGTTCTTTTGTTAGTTCATGATTCACCTTGTAATAAATCATGTAAACAAATTAAATCTTACTGTAAGGTGTTAACTGGTTTATATTTCAGAGATTTTTTTCTGTTCATTAGCTGCAGATGGTATTGGAAACAAGCTGGAACACATGAAGAGCGATCGATGATTGAACTGAATCAGTGAATCGCGTGAATCTCTTACTGTAATGTGATGTTTGCTCTTCACGTGTGCAGTCGTGTAAAGCGCTTTACTGGACTGGATTTAGAAAGGCATTGGTCTGGACCAGACGAGCCTGATAATCTCTGTGAGATCTCAGCGCTGCTCCACAAACACACGTCACCTGATTTACAGAACAAACGCTTCACAGAGCGCCAGACCAGCGTTTGGATTCCAGCGCTTCAGAATCATTTTGTGTTATGAACTCTCTCTCACACATACTGCGCTCGATAACATGCAGAGAGCTGGGTCCGTCAGCGTCCTGTGATAATCTGATGAACTGGGTCAGAGAGACGCACACGTGAATCATGGGAAAATCCTGCTGCCGCTGCCTGGCTGAGAGTCACGCATACGTGCATGAGCGCACATCCGTCTCAAAACAAAACACT
The DNA here is from genome assembly GCF_012432095.1 of Onychostoma macrolepis. Taxonomy (NCBI): domain Eukaryota; kingdom Metazoa; phylum Chordata; class Actinopteri; order Cypriniformes; family Cyprinidae; genus Onychostoma; species Onychostoma macrolepis. The sequence goes on along the minus strand of NC_081171.1, from coordinate 475,481 downwards.
ACATGCAAAAGCAAAACATGGAGATTTTGGGCTATTTTGCTTCCACATCATTCAAACTAGTGGAAAGAAAACATCCAAAATACATATTTAAACATTTATTTTATTGCACTTTATCTTACACCAAACTGGCCATTTTCATCTGTTGTTGTGGACTCTAATATAGTTATAGTTATATATTTATCATTATAGTTATTGTTCCTGGTGCGAAGGGCTTTTAGTTGCTGTCGCTTTAAATGCTTGAGCTCTTTAAATCAGGATGGATTCTGATTGGCTGTCAGTATTTTTATTATTTATAAGCTCAGAAATCCTACTGAAAATGATTGCAATGATATCATACTTCCTTTTCTCATTGTTTTTAATAATCAAATTTTTTATGTGTGCTAAAAAAAAAAAAGTGAATAGAGAGTGAAGCTAAATTGACTGTTTATTCTGTACTAATGTGTTTACGGTGTGTTTTATACCCATATGAGCTACATTACTGTAGAAGCCATGGAATAAAAATATAAAAACGTAATTGAAACTTTTATCTTACAATTCAGAATAGTGAATTTGTATGGAATATAACTTTTTCCCTCATAATTCTGAGTTTACATCTCGCAATTCTGACTATTTTCTCAGAATTTTAAGTTTTATATCTCGCTCTTAAGTCTGAAGTGTGAGAGAGAAACTCAGAATCATTTTTGTGTGTATTTCTGTATTCAGTAGCAGACTGAAGCTCGCTCGCGCTGAGGACTGTTCCTCTGTGCTGCTCAAACAGTGAAACTAAAGCGTGTCGGTCTGTTATCTACACTTTATAGGCAGCGTGTCTCTGAGCCGCCTACACAGACGGCATACGCGCGCTTGAGTCGCGCTCCGCCGCGCTTTTGAGCTGCTGAGGGGAATGACGGTTAAACTGGCGCGAAACTCTTCCGCTGCGGTCGGTGTAAGTTAGTTAGTGAGGCGGCTGTGAATTGAGACGCGCCCCGCAGTTGTTGTTGTTTGTACCTGTCGGCACCTCCACCTGGTGTCCGCGGGCCACATCCCTCCAGTACTGCAGGAGTCTCCCCTGCTGCTCCTCCTCCTCCTCCTGCTCCTCCTCGGGACTGTCTGACAGCTGCTCCTCCGACACAGACTCCAGGTCCTCCAGCGTGATCATACCGCCGCCGCCGCCGTTCAACTGACACCCGCCGCGGTCCATCGCCGAATCCACTGAACGTCGATACTGAAAGCCTCACGCTTCACCTGCGCTTACGCGGATCCCACCGTCATGTCCGCGAACCGGAGCTATCGATCGTTAATCTCGCGTTATTCGTACGTGTTGTTTTGCAGACGCTACAGTAGTGACCTATTTAAGGGCAGCGTCGCGGTCACGTGATCACACAAGCTCCGCCCACCCAGCGCAAGAGTTTATAAATACATCAACACCCACAGCTCTGTAATAAACGCGCATATGAAAGTAGCACAGTATGAGATGTTCATCATGCTTCTAACTAGCAAAATTATACATGTATATGAATGACTGCAGTAGGAGGATATCATGTTTTTCCTGTTAATCTGCTTCAGTGTATAGAAAAAACACATCTCTTCTTTATTTGACCCTCTAACTCTAGCACTCTCTATTCGTTTTATAACTGCTTGCTTGCTTGCTTTCTTAAAAAAAGGCCTCTAACACCAGCCTTTTCTATTATTTTTCTATTCTATCTGCTTGTTTTTGTTGAACATATATATGTGATTCTGGCCTGGACCACAAAACCAGTCATAAGGGTCTTTTTTCTTTTTCTTTTCTTTTTTTTTTGAGATTTATATATCTAAAAGCTGAATAAATAGTCTTTCCATTGATGTATGGTTTGTTGGACAATATTTGTCTGAGATACAACTATTTGAAAATCTGAAATCTGAGGGTGCAAAAACATCTAAATATTGAGAAAATCACCTTTAAAGTTGTCCAAATGAAGTTCTTAGCAATGCATATTACTAATCAAAAATGAAGTTTTGGCATAAAAGAAAAATGTATAATTTTGAGCCATACAATGTATTGTTGGCTATTGCTACAAATATACCTGTGCTGCTTATGACTGCTTCTGTGCTCCAGGGACACTCAAGCTTATGATTAGCTGTTACACAACAATGTTCTACAATAACGTTACGTTATATCGCAAGGCTTTATTTTGGTTGAAAACATGTGTAAACAAAACAAAAAAAAAGCTTTCAAGATCAAGCAGAGCAAACGGAAAAATCAAGCAGACTGTGCCAGTTACAGTACAGAACGTAGGCTACATGTACTCGAGTCAGCCTATATTTATTGTGTTTACATTGTTTCACATATTAATTCTGAGAGAAACTATAATATCCACATGCTCGGGTGAAAGTTTGTTCCTCAGTCTGAAACAATAAGAACGCGCTGACAAAGATGACGTGTGCTAACAGTTTCTTAGCGCTTGTGTTAAACCACTCTCCCTCGAGGAACCTTTATATACAGTATGTCTGAAGATCATTTGGCTGTCAGATGCGCTCGTCTCGGCTCACTCGAGTACAGCTGCAGTCTTTCCTCAGTCCACTGTGTTTGGATTTCATCTGATTTCTCGTTGTGGTGGTGATATGATAAATCAGTTTCACTAGTTCATTTGATCAGAAGTAATTGCATTTAGTAAGATCATTTTTATCAAAGTAAATCCAAACTTTGCGAGGCAGATGACGACATTCTGTGATCGAATACTACCAACTTGCACACGCTCCACAGCGCCGCCCAGTGCATGTGGTTATAACTGTTTAGGATTTATCATGGATTCCCTGCATTTACAGCCAGCAAATCAACACACAGTAAAATTCGAATAGTGTTTTTATTGTTTGAATAATAATTACAGACCGAATATTCGAATGTTCGACTATTCATGCACACCCCTAATAAATATATATACAAGGCTGACTAAGACTTGCATATTAAGTTGGATAAAGTTGGCAAGAGATTCACAGATTCGACTTTTCCGGATCAATAACTCACGAGCAAAACGTTTTTACGACACAAATGACGCCTCTTTTCATTCGTAGTGATGTAGTAAACGAGCTACAAGCGAGTTTTTCTGAAAACAAGCTTTCCTCCGCTCTGTACAAAACACATTGATCTCAATGCGCCGGCGTCTGAGAGACAAGTCCTAAGGGACCGTCTGCAAAGTGCAAAACGTGAAAAATGTTACTAATAAAATACTCAACTTCACAGTAACACACTATATCACTGCTCTCCTGCTGGTTATACTACAACACCTATTTTGTAAAAATACAATAATTGCTTTTACACATTTTTTTTAATGATTTTTTAATCATGAAAAACAGTTAATTTCATTGTAACACACTGTACTATGTGAACTGAACAGTGATGTGTAAACTGAATTTGGTGAAAGTACAGTGTGTTACATTGAAGTTACTAACTATATAAAAAAAAAATAATAATCCAAAAGCAGTTATTTTCTAAATGAGTGTTGTAGTATAACCAGCAGGAGAGCAGTGATGTACAGTGTGTTACTGTGAAGTTGAGTATTTTATTAGTAACATTTTTCACGTTTTGCACTTTGCAGACGGTCCCTTAGGACTTGTCTCTCAGACGCCGGCGCATTGAGATCAATGTGTTTTGTACAGAGCGGAGGAAAGCTTGTTTTCAGAAAAACTCGCTTGTAGCTCGTTTACTACATCACTACGAATGAAAAGAGGCGTCATTTGTGTCGTAAAAACGTTTTGCTCGTGAGTTATTGATCCGGAAAACTTGCCAACTTTACCGGACTTGCATATTATGGCGCTCTTGTTGGTTTTGATTGTTTCTATTGTCATCATTTTGTAAGACGCTTTGGATAAAAGTGTCTGCTAAATGTAGAGCTCTGTGTGTGTGTGTGTGTGTGTGTGTGTGTGTGTGTGTGTTTCAGGTCAGTGTTTGATAGGCTTCGTTCACTATCTCCCCTGAGTTTTATCACACTTTAGCCAGAAATACATGTATGAGTCCTTGAACTGCTGCTTGTGTTTGTCTGCTGGATGATTTCAGCTGCTGTGAATGGAGATTTTCAGATGAAAGTTCAGGTTTATTCTAAATCTGGATCACAGCATTAGCCTGGAACGAACCAGGAAAACACTTCATGCTGCAGATAAACATGACCACACTTACAAGCAGAAACACTTTATTTGTACCTTCATTGAAAAGTTTGTAATAATTACTTTTTTTTTTTTTTTTTTGCTGTTTTTGAAATAAGCATTTCAGCTCAGCAAAGCTGCATTTATTTGATCAAAAAACAGTGAAATATTATTACAATTTAAAACAGCTGTTTTCTATGTGAATATGTGTTAAACTGTAATTTATTTCTGTGATGCAGCTGTATTTTCAGCATCATTACTGCAGTCTTCAGTGTCACATGATCTTCAGAAATCATTCTAATATGCTGATTTACTGCTCAACAAACATTTCTGATTATTATCAATGTTGAAAACAGTCGTGCTGCACAATATTTTAGTAGAAACTGTGATGCATTTTATTTTTCAGGATTCACAGATGAATAGACTCTCTGAGAGGCTGATCCATGCTTTTAGTTGAATGATCTGAGTGTATTTAACAATCATAATTCTTAAGATACGTAGGGACAGATATGTGTTTGTCCTGAATTGGAGAGGTTCGGGTCTCAGCGGTGATTGTTTGTCGAGATGAAGTGATCAGAGAAAGAGTCCTGAAAGATCGAATGTCCATTTTTGCTCAGCAGGGCAGCAAACACTCGTCCAGTGAGCATAAAAGATGAAGACGTGAGTGGAATATGTGGCGTGATTGTGTTGAAAAGAGACGTCCGAGTGCTCCATTGTACTGCTGTAATGATTCTCAAACAGCTCTGGCCTGTTTTTCCCGCAGGTATTGGAGAAGTTTACGTCCCGTCTGACCCAGATGAGGCTGTTGAATCAGCGTGACCTCCGCTCGCTCACAAAATACCAGATCATTCTGGCCCGAGAACAGTTCAGACGCAACCCGGTGCCACACATCCAGGTACGGCAGACGCATCACTCACCTGAGCGTCCCACACGCAGACTTTACCTGTGTTTGATCACACATTCATGCTTTTACAGTTTACATGGTGTTTTCTTTTCATCTTGTCTCCATATAATGCATTTACATTAGTGTTAATACCAGGAGCGTAGCCAGAAAAGAGACTCTGGGTGTGCATCAGAAAAACTGGGTGTGCCACATTTACTGTCAGATTAATGTGCAAAAAAAAACACCAAGACTGTGTTTTACTAACGTTACAGAACAGCCTGTAAAAATATATAACATCTCTAATTACGTAGTCGGAATGAAAAGGTGCATTTCTTTATTAAAGTTCATGCGGAGATGGCGAGTGCAGCGTCGCATTCGGCAACTTTATCTTTTCAGCCGACACTGACTGAGAAGAAATCATTAGTTTATTAACAAATAATTAAAATGTTTTCTTTTCCCTTCCCCCAACATATTCATAATCATTAGCCTACTTTTGCCATTGCGAGTTTTATACGTGTGCTTGAGCGCGGAATAGGCTATACGCCTATATATTAAAGGACGGTTAGTAGCCTGGGTTATTACATTAATCAATTTACGTGTGACTCGTGAAGTCTTTAGTCGGGGACAGGCGTACTCGGCACAAGGAACCGATCCATTTTTAAAATAAAATGCTGACAATTCAAAAAGTGCGCCTGCTAATCACGTCACGTTATATTGCAATGCACGAGCTATGAATGCGTAATAAGTCAAATGTTTTTATTTTATTTCATTTCTTATGGGTGCTATGGCCGTGCTTTGGTCTTTCTTGGGGGTGCTGAAGCATCTGCTCGCCCCTCCTTAGCGCCGCCCATGTTTATTACGATTAAAAAAGGTGACGATTAAGGGTGTGCCGGTGACACCCACAGTGGCAGCTGGCGCACCCGTGGCTACGCACCTGCTTAATACGTGCAGCGCTGCTGTGTTTACAGCGGTAACCAAGGAAACGCTGTATCACTGCTCCATGAGCGCCACCTGCTGTCAGAGAGAGGAACTGCGTCTCATTCAGCTCGTCTGCTGTTTCTGTTTCACGTAGCATAATTTCACAAAGCTAAAACCACACCGTTCTGTTTTTACTTGCAGTCTAATATAAATCAAACATTGCCCTTATTTTTTTTTGATTGATTCATGATTAAAATGCAGCGGTTGCCTTGCCACTAATTTCAAATGGTCAAAAAATGTTATTTTATAAGTAATTATTCAGTTTCTGTACCTGAACACCTACAAACATAAAAACTTAAGCAAAATTTAATTTCTGTCTTTGTGCTATATATTTAATTTAGCTATTACTTGCAATTTGTTCTTATTTACTGGCAATCTCTGAGTCAGTCACCAGGCTGTACCGGTTAACTAAGGCAAATATGCCAGAAAATGTCCATTTTTAGGAGCTTTGGCTACAAAATGACCACTTCAAAGACTGAGTTTTTAACAACAAAAAAAAAAAAGTATAAAAAATTTCAAAGTGCATTTAACGGGTAAAAGCGGCCTGTTTTTTCCATTCATTATAGGTCATGGAAATTCAGCTTTTTAGTCAGGAAAAGTCAGGGAATTTCTGTTCACACCTGCTGTTTTAATCAGTCTCTTCTGTCCACTTTCCACCGCTTCTGTCCTGATTTCTTTTAACGGGAGGGTCTATGTAGGCCATTGTATGTGGGCTTTTTCTGATCTTTCCATCTAATATTGTGAAATAATCTTGCACAGTTCACACGTCAGCCAAACACTGTGGTTTTTTTTCCCCACAAAACTATTTTTAAAACATTTACTGCGTTGATAAAAAATTCACCTATAAGTTGTCAGCAAATCCTTTAAATTTTACGGTATTCAGAACAGAATAAGTTAAAATCAGAAATTATAATTAGCTATAAAATTATAGTACAAGAGTAAAGAATTTAGTGGAGACGCTATGATGTGTCCCTAACAATATCCAGAGACTGCTAAATTGTCCTTAACAATAATTTTGATCAAGCAATTACATAAATTTATGTGTGTATGTAAGCACAGTTGTTGTAATTTGGGCTGCATCTGAGATGGGTCACACCATTGATATTACCTGAGAAATACACTAGAAAACATCACGCTTTCAAGGACTTTATTACACGTGTGGAGTAAGAACATATAAGAGCTGAAGAGTTTGAAACATATGAGCACAGTTCAGTTGAATGATGAAGTTTAAGTAGCTTTCTTTTTAGGTTTTAAATTTGGCAACCATAAAATAAGATTCCCAGAATGTTGCGGGAAGGTTATTTGTAAATAACCTAAAGTAAGTAATACTGAATGTTTCCTAATGGTTATTTTTGTGTTCTCTCAGCAGAAGTGGACCAAGTTCATAACTCCATTACTTGAGTGAAATACAGACTAATAAGAAAAAAAATCAAACCTGCTTTAAAACCCAGCAACACAACTGTAGCTGTATAACTTTACAACGGCAACACTGCTTTAACAAAAAAGCAAGACTTCTTTGACATGAAAACAACTAAAATTTCAAACATGCTTTCTAATCGCTCAAGCGGTACTTTGATGTTATACACAGAATAGTCTGCAGCGCTGCTTCAAGTCAAACACCTCTTGTGTTTTGTCAGGAGATGCACAACAGTTCTTCTGTGGCTTTATCAGTAATATTTTCATTTACACAGTTTAGCTAAATCAGACAATATTGTGTCTAATATTTACCACAATATTTACTTCTTTTAATTGACTTGTAAATAAATATCACATTTGCAACTGGGCAGTGTTCAAAAAATGCTGGGAAATCACTTCACGTAATCCTATGTATAAAAAAAAAAAGCCATGTTTTAGGGAAGGAAAAAAATACATAGTGACGACTTTCTACTTCGAGTGAAAAGTACGATATTTGTCTTTCAAATGTAGTGAAGTTAAAGTCATAAGCTTCTAAAAAAAAAAACTATAATAATACTCAAGTAAATGTACTTTGTTACTGTCCGCCTCTGTGTCTCAGCAGGGGCCGCAGCAGGGCGCGATCGAGGGCGATTTTGCCATCTGCATCAGTCTGTATCACGGCTACGAGTTACTGCAGCAGATGGGCATCAGATCTCTCTTCCTCTTCATTCAGAACATCTTCTCTGGACCCAAAGGTGCTCAGATACTCACGCTCGTGCCGGCCGGACGCTGATGCTCCTCTGCTCTTCACATCACCAGTGTTTGTTGTTTTCTCAGAGTCGACTCGCGTGAGGAACGAGCTCCAGAGGAGTCCGGTCTTCATGGATCTCTACAGGGAAATGGAGAGCATGTTCGCCACAGCGAGCCGAGGTCATTAACTTTCAGAAAAACACATTCTGTCATCATTTACTCTCCTCCAAACCTGTGACTTCTGTTCTTCAGTGAGGCATGAAAGCAGATGTTCAGCAGCATGTTCCTGCTGCTCTTTAACACAAGTAGCTATGTTTCCATTCATCTATTTTTATGCACATTTTGGAATATCGCATTAAAGAAATGCTGGATGGAAACCCGAAGATGTGCATAAATTCTAAAATACAATTGAGTAGGATAAACCTTTTATCCGATAAGAAAAATGCGCATAAACTACGATGAAAACACATTTACTGAATAAATTCCTTCATGTGCATCAAAAAGTCATGTGAGTCTGTGCTATGAGACGGGATAATTGGGGACCGATCTCGTTCACAGCATCTGAAATGTTGTTCGGGTCGTTCTGAAATGTCTGAGCAAAGTCTGTCGTCAATATATTTCTGTATAATTGTCTTAAACGACTGCGTTCCCAAATAACAGACATCCGCCTCAGAAAGCAGTGACAGCATTTATTGTGCTTCGTCTGCTCGCTCTGAGCCGCAAGTCATTCATCATATATGAACATTATTATATTCAGTGGCTTCTCCTACTTTTCTTAGAGATATTTAGTGCCAGTTTATCAGGACGTGATGATTTTGTTCTCTTTGACTCGTTGGATGGAAACGGTGCTTTAATTCGCAAAAGTTTTATGCGATATTCCAGTTTTGCGCGTACAGTACAGTAAGTAGGGCCCTATGATTTCTGCGATGCGGAAAACATGGACGGAATCGTGGAATTCAGTCATAAAAACAGAATTTACAGTTTAACGCGGAATATCACAGAATTTGTCAGTCTGGGTGAATTAATCAAAAGTACGATATTACACTTCAATCAAATCATGATAAATGCATTTTAAATATGAATTGTCCGTGTTCTGCGTGTCTGTGTGAATGAATGAATGGCGGAGAAGCACAGTTTTGTTTACTACGCGGATACTGAAGCGTGTGAGACGCTTGCGGTGATTTCAGCGTCTGCCGTCTCACTAAATGAGGACATAAATACATGAACAACATCAGAACTGCTCTGTCACACCACGAGCATTTTACTGTTTCATTTGAGTAAAACATATCCATATGTTTGGATATCTATAGATGCATAAATCATATATACACAGAAATTTTAAAGTATGCACAGCAACCCGTCAAAATAAAAGGTTTAACTTGAAGATATTGTTGCAGAAATGTATTACTACAATTCAGTAGAATGTAAGTATTAATGCTACTACTATTGCAAAATTAATACAACTTTATTTAAGGAATAAATCACAATACTTTTTCCATGTTTTAATTTGACTAGAAAATCCCATTTATTGGCCAAAAAAAAAAAAAAAATCATTTTCATGTTATGCCTTCATTTGTTAACCAGAAAAATGTAAATAAACAACACAGAATTTCATAAGGCTATTGTAAGAAGAAATAAAAATAGTTTTTATGCATTCAAATAATTAGACATGCTAAAACAGAATTTGGTAACAACCATAAGGTGTGAAAAAATAAAACATTTCATAGGGCCCTAAACATGTAGTTTTTGTCAAACCTTTAATTAATGCTAAATTATTAATTAAAGTCTTGAAACCCATATTAGACGTGCTTTTTAATTAATAAAAGTGAAGTATTAAAAAGGAGTTCAGAAAAAGGAATTTGAAAAAAATAAAAAATAAAATGGAATTTGGGAAAGAATAAAACGGATTTCATCGGGCCCTAAGTAAGTTCAATTTGCATCTTTGGATGGAAAAATAGCTAGTGACAGCAGTCAGCGATCATGGGCTGTTCAAGTACCATAAACCTATCATAGTAGTCTGGTTTTGTGATAAAGCCCAGCATCCACACGGGTGCAGACGACATGCAGGTGAGTAAACAATGGCTTTATGTCTGATGTGTTTGGTTTGTAGGGCCTGGAGAGCCGTATGCCTACAGTCACCCCAAACTACAGAAGCTGGACGAGGTTGTGCTGCAGCACTTTGAGACGTGGGCCGAGAGCTCAGGTACCGGGACGTGTTTATGAAATACATGATTGTTTAAGTACTGAAGATGATTTGATTATATGAAACAGGGTTATTATAGTGATTATCATAACTATAAGTAATTGAGCTTTTAATTTTGGTTATTATATAATATTGTAATAATTTAGTTGTTATTGTAAATTAATTATGTATATATAAATGCACACTCATCCATGTACATATTTAAGAAAAATGTGTTATGTTTTTTATATTAAATATATTAAATATATTCATATGTCATATAAATTATATGAATATAAATATACACAGTCATGGCCAAAAATATCGGCACCCTTGGTAAATATGACCAAAGAAGGCTGTGAAAATTAATCTGCATTGTTAATCCTTTTGATCTTTTATTTAAAAAATTCACAAAAATCTAACCTTTCATTGGATAATAAGAATTTAAAATGGGGGGAAATATCATTATGAAATACATGTTTTTCTCAAATACATGTTGGACACAATTAACGGCACCCTTTTATTCAATACTTTCTGAAACCTCCATTTGCCAGTTTAACAGCTCTAAATGTTCTCCTATAATGCCTGATGAGGTTAGAGACACCTGACAAGAGATCAGAGACCATTCCTTCATCCAGAATCACTCCAGACCCTTTAGATTCACAGCTTCTTCTCTTCAGGTCACTCATGTTCTACAGGGTTCAGGTCAGAGTCAAGTCAAGCCAAGTCACCTTTATTTATATAGCGCTTCTAACAATACAGATTGTGTCAAAGCACTTAACAGTATCAAATTGGAGGATAGAGTGTCAGTAATGTATAATGATAAGATTAAACACTCAATTTTCAGTGAAAGGCATTTCATTATTGAATTCAGAGATGTCATTGTCTAGCTCAGTTTAGTTTAAATAGTATCTGTGCAATCAAATCGGCGATAATCGCTAGAAATGAAGTGTCCCCAACTGAGCAAGCCAGAGGCGACAGCGGCAAGGAACCAAAACCGCAGCCATGTCAGATTGTGTAAAGGGCTTAATAATTTATTATTTAAAAAATAATTTAAAAAAAAACTAAAAATAATGTATTTATTAATTTTTCATATTTGTATATTATTTTTATTTATTTTTTTAAATGTATAAATGTATTATTTCTATTTTTATACTGTTGTAATTTCTAACAATAATAGTATTATGTAGTTAGGTTTTTATTATATATATATATATATATATATATATATATTTATATTTTTTTTTTTTTTTTTTTTTTTCTTTTATTTATTTATTATATTTTTAGTTATTTTGTTATTTTTTAGTTTTATTGTATTTTAATCGAGGTCTTCACTGGGGATATATCTCTGGGGGTCATCTGGGTGTCCTGGTCTCCGCTGACGATCAGGGCTGTAGACATCATCTCTTGGTGCTGATCCACCATCTGATCGGATACGGACTGAGAAACAGAATAGGAAAGAAACAGACAAATATTAGCGTAGATGCCATTCTACTTACGATGTAACGAGTACATCGTGTGTTATGGGGAGTGTTCCCGGTTCCGGTTGATCTAATTAATGCAGCCTAACAATCCTCTAACGGATTTGAATAATAGAAGCGTATTAGTGTGTTATGTGTACGCCAGGTTAAAGAGATGGGTCTTTAATCTAGATTTAAACTGACAGAGTGTGTCTGCCTCCCGAACAGTGTTAGGTAGATTGTTCCAGAGTTTGGGTGCTAAATAGGAAAAGGATCTGCCGCCCGCAGTTGATTTTGATATTCTAGGTATTATCAAACGGCCAGAGGACTGGAATGGCCAGCAGAAGCTTGGTTTTGTGCTCAGTGACCCATTTTTGTGTTGTTTTTGAGGTTTGTGTTTGGATTATTGTACGGTTGGAAGATCCAAACATAGCCCATTAATAAGATTTCTAACAGAGTCGGTCACTTTTTTTTGGACCTCCAGCAGAAATATAGGCCCACAAAATCAAGAATACAGCAGTATATTTCATATTTTTATCCCTGTGTTCACCAAACCCATCTTGAGTGTTTGCTACTAAAAAGCTCATTTTTTAGTTTGATCTGACCATAGAAGCCAGTCCCGTTTGAAGTTCCAGTCGTGTCTGATAACTGAATATGCTGGAGTTTGTTTTTGGATGAGCGACGAGCATTTTTCTTGAAACCCTCCCAAACAACATGTGCTGATGTAGGAGATGTTTGACCATTTTTTTAAAGGTTTTCTGACCCCGAGACTCAACTATTTTCTGCAGTTCTCCAGCTGTGGTCCTCGGAGAGTCTTTAGCCGCTCAAACTCTCCTCCTCACCGTGCATTAGGACGATATAGACACACGTCCTCTTCCAGACAGTTTCCTAACATCTTATGTTGATTGGAAATTCTTAATTATTGCCCTGATGGTGGAGATGGGAATTTTCACTGCTATAGCTCTGTTCTTAAAGACACTTCACTAATTTGTGAAGCTCAATTATCTTTTGCTGCACATCAGAAATTTATTCTTTGGTTTTTCTCATTGTGATGATGATTAAGGGAATTTGGGCTTTGTTTTCCCTCCTATTTATATTTCTGTGAAACAGGAAGCCATGGCTGGATAATTTCATGTTCATAATCACGCTGGAGTGCTCAGAATTGTGAATATGAATGGGAAAATACTTCAGATATATTTTACTCATAAGAATTTCTAGGGAAGCCAATAATTGTGTCCAATGTGTATTTGAGAAAAACATTTATTTCATAATGATATTTCCCCCCATTTTAAATTCTTATTATCCAATGAAAGGTTAGATTTTTTGTAAATTTTTTTAATAAAAGATCAGAAGGATTAACAATGCAGATTAATTTTCACAGGCTTCTTTGATCAGATTTACCAAGGGTGCCGATATTTTTGCCCATGACTGTACATGTAAATATTTTCAAAATATATACTCTATGTGTGTTTTATTTATTTATATATATATATATATATATATATATATATATATATATATATATATATATATATATATATATATATATATATATATATATATATATATATATATATATATATATATATGCATACACATACATAAGCATACACAGTACATACATTATGTAAACAAAAACTTTTATTTTGGATGCGAATAATCGCAATTAATCGTTTGACAGCACTAAATTTAATATTAATAATGGTCATCAACCATTAAAAAATTGTTACTTGAAATAAACATTATCTGAAATAAAATATATGAAACATTAAACTTATTATATTTCTGCTAGTTACTGAGGCAACATTTCTCACTTGGCTTCATTTGGTCAAAAACTGAAAACAAAAACCAGAACAAAATTACTAAAACTTAAAAAAAATATATATATAAATCTAATGTCAAATATAGAGACATTTGGAAATAGAACAAAATAAATAAAAAATTTAAAACAACAAAATTACGAAAACTTAAAAGATTAATCTGAAATATTTAAAAATTAAATAAAAAAGCACAACTAAACTACATATATAAAAAAAATATGTAGACAGTAGGGGTGTCCCCGACTAAGGATTTTCATAGTCGAATTGGAATTTTCGAATCTTGCCGATAGTCGACTGATAGTCGAATCATATGTTTGAGGGGCGGGGGCGAAATACATTACCAAGAGTCAAGTCAGACACTCGACAGTCATAAATACTGACGTTAATACACAGGGAAGATGTGTAATGGACGCCTCGCAGATACAAACGGAGTGAATAATGTTTTATGTTTTGATTAAAAGATAGTTAACATTAAACGTCAGCGAAACCCTAAGAATTCACAACATTTTTTTTACAATAGTGCTCTCATTATAACGTTATGTATATGACAGTCCCAGTCATAGTTATTACTATTCTGCATAGTTGTTTGTCCTGCTCGCGCTGCGCACTGAAGAGATAATCACTGTTCAATAAAGCGCTTTACTGCAGCGACTCAACCAAATGCATCTTATACGAGATAAATAATATATACACGATATAAATAAACCGGCTGAAATGTTTTGAAATCACTTGTATCCTACCTGATCGAAAAAAATCCAGTCTTTCACTCTGCGTCAGTTTGAGTCTTGTTAAAGTTTTAAATCCTTGCCGCCAAGATGCTCCTCTGTCGGTCACGGATTATGGAAAGTGAAACTTAAATCTATAAGGGTGGTTGGATTTATTCACGCACTTTAAAATATTTATTTAAAGCTTTTTTTTCTTTTCAGATTCTTATTTACAGCATTATCATAATAGGCTGTATTTTAACTTATTGGGAGAAAACCGGTAGTTCGATGTGAAATCAGACATTGAGCACCCCATATAGCCAAAATGGTATGATCATAACACCCCGCGAATATTCAACTGTGAGATTGGGAGTCGAATCGAAGCATCGAATCGTCGACTATTCGGGGTCACCCCTAGTAGACAGTTGAAAATGAAACAAATAATAAAAAATGACAAAAACACAACAAATTGACTAAAACTTGTTAAAATGAATATGAAAATATAAACAAATTCAATAGTATAATACTATCTCATTGATATTAAAATAACACCAATATGGGTGATTTCCTAAAAGGCTTATTTTACAGTCGTGTGTCCTGCAGGGTGCTTGAGTCTGATTGGTTAGATTGTGACTGAACTCTGCTGTGATTGGTCCAGATTCGAAGGCGTCCGCTGAGGTGAGCACACGCGTCATGATCTTCTCGTCGTTCCGTGAGAGCGTGCAGGAGATCGCAGAGATGTTGAGCCGCCATCAGCCGCTGGTGAGGGTCATGACCTTCATGGGTCAGGCATCGGCCGGGAAAGGGGTTCGAGGATTCACGCAGAAAGAACAGCTGGAGGTACGTGAGCCTGTGTTCACATCAGAGCCGGCAGAGAACAAGCTCGCTGTTCACGAAGGTCGAGATATAGGAAGAAAATATAAATATTGAGTTGAGGGTATGGGGTTATTTATTAATGCTGTCTTGAGAAAAGTATCGATGGCAATGGCGTTTTCTTCTCTTACCTCCATATAAAGCACAGCTCTGCTTTGTTTACAGCGGTAACCAAGGAAACGCTATATTGCGGCTGGTTCATGAGCGCCACCTGCTGGCAGAGAGTGCATTTGCGCCTCATTCAGACCTGCTGCTTTTGTTTCACGCAGATATATTTTATAATGTAGCAAATAAATAAAACCTAAAGTCAGACCATCCTGTTTTTGTTTTAAATCCTGAAATTATACAATCTAATTCAAATCAAAAACAGTTGATTGTGCAACATCTTTGTTTGGATCGTGATTAAAATGCAGTGGTTTCAAATGGCTACAGATATTTTTTTTAAGGCCAGTTTTTTTATTATTTTTTTTATAAAGCAAATAGACAATAAATACATTTGCTTAAAAAAAATCTAATTCAGAATCAGCCAATTTTGCTAGTTAAAAAAAGAAAAGAAAATCTGATTCTGAATCGGCTCTGATCAATGCATCACTAATAGGCCTCAAACTGGAAGTACTACTATCTGGGATGTCTTTTTCTATCAATTCTTCAATAAGTAGATCTTGGCTTTCATAAAGGCCGAGGCCAGGGATCTTGGGCTTAAAAGGGTTGATGACCACTGGTTTAGATGCTCAGACAGCCTGTGTGTGTGTGTGTGTGTGTGTGTAGGTGGTGCGTCGGTTCCGTGACGGCGGCTTCAACACACTAGTGTCCACCTGTGTGGGTGAGGAGGGTCTGGACATCGGTGAGGTGGATCTTATCGTGTGTTTTGATGCTCAGAAAAGTCCCATCCGTCTGGTCCAGCGCATGGGCCGCACTGGCCGCCGGCGTCAGGGACGAATCGTGGTCATTCTGGCCGAGGGACGCGAGGAACGAGTGAGAGCCTCAGTCTGCTTATAACTGCACCAACATTTCATAGCAATAAAACACCTCTACACAAACTAATAAAATGCACAACAAAATTACTAAAATAAAAAATTTAAATAAGATTGATTAAATAAGGGATATAAAAAATAAAAATAAAACATTTTGTTACATAAAATAAATGTTAAACATTAACTGAAATTAAATATGTACAAAAAAAAAATGATAAAAATAACAAAATTACTAAAATAAAAAGTTATTGTTTATTAAGGATATTAAACCATAAAAACATTTTGTTACTTAAAATAAACATTATACACAAACATTAACTGAAATAAATCAAATATATTAAAATTCATATTTTATTTTAGGTAGTTGCCAAGGCAACATTTCTTATTTTTATTTAGTTTTAGGTGATGTACTAAAATAACTAAAACCAAAATAAAATTAAACAAAAATAATAAAAATAACAAAATTCCTCAAATAAAAAGTTGAAGTAAATAGGTTTATTTTTTTTTATTGTTTAATAAGGGATATTAAACCATAAAAACATTTTGTTACTTAAAATAAACATAAACTAACTGAAATAAATGAAATATATTAAAATTAATTAAATAAAATGAATGTTATTTTAGGAGTTGCTAAGGCAACATTTCTTATTTTTATTTAGTTTTAGTTGATGTCCTAAAGAAACTAAAACTGAAATTAACATATCCAAAATATATAGACATATTTAAATAAAAATGACAAAAACACAGAAGAAATTACTAATAATATAACAGTTAAAATGAAAATAGAAAATATGGAAATAAAAGAGAAGGATGATTTCCTAAAGTTTTCGTTACAGTTGTGTGTCTCGCTCTCTCGCAGACGTATAACCAGAGCCAGAGCAACCGGCGCAGCATCAACAAGAGCATCATGGGAAACAAGCACAGCTTCCAGATGTTTGCTCACAGTCCGCGCATGCTGCCCGCGGGGGTCACACCGACACTGCACAAGATGCACATCAGCTGTGGTCAGTTCCAGCACAGAGACGCCGGCCGCGGCCGGTCATCGCTCGGTCTGCGGATCAACGGTACTGACCTCACATCACTGCTCTCATCTCTTGTTTTAATCTTAAACCTCAGACCATTGTTCAGTTCATGCTTGAAAAATGACCTGGATGTATGATATACTCATTAAAAACCCCTCTTATCTTAAACATTTCAGCTTTATATTTATATTTGGTAACACTTTACAATAAGGTGTCATTTGTTTACATTAGTTAATGCATTTTTAAATCAAGTTGTCTTTATTAACAATGAACATTTATATATTTACAAACTAAAATGAAAAAAATGAATATGTACTGTGAAAAACATATTGTTCTATGTTAGTGCATTTTAACCGGTGCATTAACTAATGTTAAAGTGATAGTTCATCCAAAAATGAAAATTCTGCCATAGCTTGCATAAAAGAAGATATTTTGAAGAATATTAGTAAACAAACAACTACTGATAGCCATTGACTTCTGTAGTATAGAAAAAAATACTATGGAAGTCAATTGGTACCGTCAACTGCTTCGTTCCAAACATTCTTCAGAACGTCGTCTTTTGTGTTCAACAGCTTTGGAACAACATGAGAGAGTTAATGATGAAGAGATTTTCATTGTAGGGTGAACTGTACCTTTAACAAATGAGACTTTACTGTAAAGAGTGATTGTGGTGTTTGTACAGATCTTCTCCTGTGTGTGTGTGTGTGTGTGTGTGTGTGTGTGTGTGTGTGTGTGTGTGTGTGTGTGTGTGTGAGAGAGTGTGTGTGTGTGTGTGTGAGAGTGAAGTGTGTGTGTTTGTGTGTGTGAGAGAGTGAAGTGTGTGTGTGTGTGTGTGAGAGTGAAGTGTGTGTGTGTGTGTGTGTGTGTGAGAGAGTGTGTGTGTGTGTGTGTGTGAGAGAGTGAAGTGTGTGTGAGTGTTTGTGAGTGAAGTAAGTGTGTAAGTGTGTGTGTGTGTGTGTGTGAGAGTGAGTGAAGTGTGTGTGTTTGTGAGTGAAGTGTGTGTGTGTGTGTGTGTTAGTGAGTGAGTGAGTGAAGTGTGAGTGAGTGAGTGAAGTGTGTGTGCGTTTTTGTGAAAAGTCAGGACATAGATGTGTATAATGACGAGGGTATGGCAGGTATTACAAGGTGAAGGTGGCATCTCAGGACATTGACCCATGTCCCCACTTTTCAAAACGCTTATAAATCACTCAGAATGAAGTTTTTTGAAAATCTAAAAATGCAGAAAGTCTAGGTTTAGGTGTAGGGTTGGTGTAGGACAATAGCACATACAGTAAGTACAGTATAACAACCATTACGCCTATGAATGTCCCCACAAGGATAGTGAAACAAGTGTGTGTGTGTGTGTCTGTAGGTAAGTGTGTGTGCGTTTTTGTGAAAAGTCAGGACATAGATGTGTATAATGATGAGGGTATGGCAGGTATTACAAGCTGAAGGTGGCATCTCAGGACATTGACCCATGTCCCCACTTTTCAAAACGCTTATAAATCACTCAGAATGAGGTTTTTTTGGGGAAAGTTGAAATGCACAGTCTCCTGTAAGGGGTAGGTTTAGGTGTAGGGTTGGTGTAGGACAATAGCACATACAGTAAGTACAGTATAAAAACCTTTACGCCTATGGAGAGTCCCCACTTTTCACAAAAACTAACGTGTGTGTGTGTGTGTTAGTGAGTGAGTGAGTGAAGTGTGTTAGTGAGTGAGTGAAGTGTGTGTGTGTGTGTGTGTGTCTGTAGATCAGCGGTGCTGTGTTTAACAGACTCTTATGTTCTGCAGGAGGAGAGCAGAAGGGTGTGAAGGACGCCGGGTTTCTGACCGCAGCTGAAGAGGCCGAGTGGATGTCCAGCATGAGACTGTCTTCAGATGAACCTCAGCCGGTCTTCAGACCGTCGACGTTGCTGACCTTCAGTGACGAGCCGTTGGAGCAGGTGAATACAGACGAGAATACAGCCAGAACAATCCAGACATCACTATACACCTGTGCTCAGAGGAGATCAACACTAATATTTAGCCCTGCGTTTAAGATTTATGTATCTGAATTGCATTTGGATTACACAGTTTTATTATAAACTAATGAATACAATGTGATGCATATTTGTTATTCATTGATTCATATGTGTGTGTGTGTGTGTGTGTGTGTGTAGGGTCCGTGTGTGTCGGGGCCCGTCCGAGAGCTGTCCCTGTGGGAGTGGAGACACTGGCAGAACGGGCCGCTCCACACTCACAGCGTGGGACATTCAGAGAGATGCCTTCATTTCACCTCCATCATGGAGCTCATCGACCGCATGAGACAGGAGCAGGTCGGTCACACACACACACTCATGTTTTTTTTTTGTGAAAAGTGGGGACTCTCCATAGGCGTAATGGTTTTTATACTGTACTTACTGTATGTGCTATTGTCCTACACCTAAACCTACCCCTTACAGGAGACTTTCTGCTATTTCAGATTTTCAATACACTCCATTCTGAGTGATTTATAAGCGTTTTGAAAAGTGGGGACATGGAGTAATGTCCTGAAAAGTCACCTTCTCCTTGTAATACCTGCCATACCCTCATCATTATACACATCTATGTCCTGATTTGTCACAAAAACGCGCGCACACACATATTATAATTGCAATAATGCAGTGAGATTTTTGTGCTCCACACAGAGATGTGATCTGATCATCATCAGTCTGTCAAGAATAACATGAAGAAACAGAGACTGAGACTAAATCCAGAAGAACTGTGTCTCAAGACGCTTCAAGAAACCTCCTGCGAAGCTACAGTGCTGTTAACAGTTTGAGGCACTTGTGTAAAGATGCTGTAAAATGAGGATGCTGTCAAAAATAATGTCATAAATAGATTTTCTGTATCAGTTAACTTCTATGAACTAAACTAAATCAACATTTGTTGTGAGCATGCTTTGTGTTTAAAGCAGGTTTTGTCCTCGCTGCACTCGAGCAGAGTTTCTCAGGAGCTTCGCAGGAGGTTTCTCGAAGCAGAGACACAGTTCTTCTGGATTTAGTCTCAGTTTGTTCTGTTTCTTCATGTTATTCCTGACAGACTGATGATGATCAGATCAGATCTCTGTGTGGAGCACAAAAGTCTCACTGGATTATTACAATTAATGGCTAAATGAATGTTTGGAAATGTAAACTGATATTTCCTCCTGACACACTACAGCAAAAAAAATAGAAAATACTAATATGTTCTAATGTTCTAATAATTTTGGCCACCACTGTAACTTAATTAACATTGCTTTATATTCTGAAATGTAAAATAAATATAATTTAATGAAATTAATATAAAAAATCAACCTTTTTTAGTGTTTCTTTATACATAAGATACAGTAAGAAACAAAGTAAAACAAACTGACAAATACAGTAAAACAAAGATACAAATGAAAAAAACAGTACTTTAATTTTTTTTCATGCAAAAATGCATCATAGACAAATGTCCTAATATTATTGCATATAAAAACAGCTGGCGACTATATAATAGATAATGTCTATATAGCAATAATAAATGTATGTGTATTTTCTTAATTTCTCCAGTAGCGATTAGCAGAGCCATTACCCTCAGAGGTTATCGATACTCCGCTCTTTCATAATTTACCCCCTGGGGCCCATTTAATACCGGGCTTCGGTACCCATCCCTACACACACACACACACACACACACCTCTCATGTCATGATACGGATCTCAGAGTCTTAGTTGTCAGGGTGAAGAGCGTTTGAATCCGTGTTTGTAAATCTAAACAGGCTCGCTGCTTCGTTTCTGAATGCGTCACATCGGCCATTAGCTGAATTGGTTTTCAGAAATGAATCGTCTGTTTTTGTTTGATCTTGTTATCTGTATATGCCTGTGTCTCATATGAGTTGATAGAAGGCTCTCAGGAGCTCTGAATGACAGGTGCGGTGAAGTTTATCTTTCTGGTTTGTTTGAGAGTCAGTTTTCATGTGTCTGTTCAGAGAATCGACACCGAACTGAACTGCGGTGCCGTATGATACTGTATGTGTGTCTGACGGCCCGCTTGCATCTGTACTACATTCACATAAGCAGACGATGATTCATAATTCATCATCCAGCTGTCTGGACAGATCCAGGTCATTGAATCGTTTGCCAGTAGTTTACACGACTCCTGTGGAACTGAATCAGACTCTTTATTCATCATTCCACAAGTCTTAAATCAGAGAAGAAAGTCTTAAATCCATAAATTCTTGGCATTAAATGTTGCATACACTACAAAAATCTTCCTCAGTATTCCCGTCTTGTTTCCTTTTGTTTTCCTTGTCTTCATTTTAAATAAATTTTTCCGAAAACAAGACTTATTATCTTAAGTCATTTTGCTTCTCCAGTAAATCTGTCTTGATTTAAGAATCTTTAGATATTAGGACTGCAAAACAAGACTGAAATACTGAGGAAGAATAGCATTTTATTGGAGTGCGATGATAAACGTTATTTCCATATGTGACCCTGGACCACAAAACCAGTCTTAAGTGTCAATTTTTCGAGTTTTATACATCATCTAAATGCTGAATAATTAAGCTTTCCATTGATGTATGGTTTGTTAGGATCGGACAATATTTGGCTGAGATACAACTATTTGAAAATCCAAGGGTGCAAAAAAAATCTAAATATTGAGAAAATCGACTTTAAAGTTGTCCAAATGAATTCTTAGCAATGCTTACTAATCAAAAACAAAGTTTTGATATATTTACAGTAGTAAATTTATTAAAAACCTTCATGGAATATGATCTTTACTTAATATACCAATGATTTTTGGCATAAAAGAAAAATCTATCATTTTGACCCATACAGTGTATTTTTGGCCATTGTTACAAATATACCCCAGCGACTTAAGACTGGTTTTGTGGTCCAGGGTCACATATTCTAGTGATTGGGAGCAGGGATATTAATTAACCTTAAGCTATTCATTTTGTTGTTGTAAAATGAATTAAAGTAATGGAGATCGGCTGGAAGTTGTACTTTCAGTATTTTATTTTGCTAATTCAACTCATTGTGTTTCCTTCAATTTATTCCTTACATTTTCTTTACTTGGTCTCAAAAAGGTCTTTAAAAAGCCTTGAGTTCACCTTCATCAGACCCGCAGAAAGCCTGTGTGAGTTCAGGGAATCGCTTCTACACTGAAAAAAAATCATAATCACCATTAGTTTGGTCAATATTGTAATCACGATTATTTAACATGATTATGAGTGGACCATATGACCAAAATTTAATATGTGATTTATTTAAAGATAGTGATGTATATCAAATAAATATTTTCTGTAAATAAGGTTGCTTTGATATTACATTTTAGAGACCAGCAAAATTTCACAATCACAGCAGAGTACTTGAGTAACTAATATTAGTAAAAAAAAAAAAAAAGTCAAAACGCTGTCAGTAATAAAAAAAAATCAAAGGACAAATACAATAGAATAAAAAGATACAAATGAAACAAACTGCACTTGAAGGTTTTTTTAAGGCTAATGCAAGTCTAAAGTGTTCAGTTACCAGCTTACTACAGAAATTAATAATCAAATGTCAAATAAAACAGCATAGTCTTCACTGTAAGAATTAAAGTTCCTTTGTTTCTTATTAAAGCTAAAAAAAGTCCTTCAGTCAAGAGCGGTGAGTGATTTTCTCTTTGCCTTTTCTTGTTTGATTAATATTACAGGTGCAGAAGGAATATAGCCCACTGTCTCTTTAAGAGCCGCACGGATCCAATTTACTGTTACACATGTATTTTCATTCTCAACTCTTTACGTTTTCAGTGGCTATCGGCCAGTTTTCCTCATCATCAGTTTCTCTAACTTGTGGGGTTCCTCAAGGGTCCATTCTGGGGCCATTACTTTTTAATCTGTACATGCTTCCACTTGGTAATATAATTAGGAAATATAAAATCTCTCTTAATTTCTACGCTGATGATTCTCAGTTATACGTTCCATTAAAATCTAGACATTCTCTGCAGCCTCTTATGGACTGTCTAAAGTCAAGTCACCTTTATTTATATAGCGCTTTTACAATACAGATTGTGTCAAAGCACTTAACAGTATCAAATTGGAGGATAGAGTGTCAGTAATGTATAATGATAAGATTAAACACTCAATTAAACACTCAAAGGACATTAAAGTTGCCACCTGACATTTAAGAGTGCTCCGTCTATTTCGTTTTTTTAAGTAGACTTAAAACGCATCTTTATATTATGTCCTTTCCTGATTTTTAATTTATGGATTAATATTGTTATCTTGGATTTTGATTTAGTATTTTATTTTATACTTTACTGTATTTTATGATTGTTTGTACAGCACTTTGGTCAGTGTAAGCTGAATTTAAATGTGCTCTATAAATAAAATTTACTTACTTGCATTCATTTATTACATAACCGACGAGGGTTTACATGAGTAATCACTAAGCGCCACATTTGGACACATTTTTGCATGTATTTGACCATTTAGGCGCTAAAAGATGACTTAACATGTCCGTGTTCTGCTCCGTCTCTGAGCGCATCCACAGAAATCCTCCTGAGGAACAGCGCAAGTTCTCTTTCGCACTTTTAAAAACATGAATAAATCTAATACACTTCAATAAATCAAGCACATCCCATCTTGCATAAGTCACGTTACATGATTGTACTAATTTGCACGTGAAATTGGGCTTTTATGGAGGAGTGAAAGCGCACTGGTGGAAAGGGGCGCAATAATCGTTTTTTTCTCGATTTATTGTATTTTCATAATTGTTGGAGGCCGAAATCGAAACTGTATTTCGATTAATTGCACAACCCTATCAAGAGCAGATACTGTATGCACAGACAGTGATTCATGATTCATAATCAATTTATTATTGAAATTGTCATTAGTTGGTCTTAAAATGGTCTTAAAGTCTTAGATGTACCTGGAGGAAGCCTGTGATGAGAGTGACTCATGTGTGTTTGACGTCACTCTTTCCGCTCGCAGTGAATCTGAGCGTCTCTCTCTATACATGCGCTCTGTAGATGCTCTGTTATGCAACGCTTCTCAGAACGCTTACATAAGCGCTGCCAGCGGGAAGTGGGTCATGCTGAGTGACCTACATGTCCACGAGACACTGGACACGCCATTCTTTAGCGTGTCACAACAGCGACTGGAGATGCGTCTGATGGGCATCAGATACTGATCTGTTGTGTTTCTGCAGTAATCAGATTATTCACTGGAGCTGCTTGACTGGATTAGTCTCAGTAAGAGGCTCGTTTTTCAAATAAATTCTGCCTTAAAAACAGGCCATGCGGCTTCTTAAAGATGATTAATAGCTTCGATCATTTTACTATGCACATAGTTTGAGTCAGAAGCATCAGAACAAAGTATCTATTCTCCTCGGCCTGATTCCCGTCTCACATGACGCGTCACATGATGACCTCATTATGACGTTCACATACAAGACTTTTATATTTGGATTGTGAGGGATTGTATCATAAGTAGATGCTGTCGAACGTCTCACAGCTCTGAAGATCACTGGCAGACTGTGATATCAGTCGCATGATGGCTGGGGTTCGACCCGATTAGATCCTCAGCATCAGTCAGACACACAAGCCTCGTGTCAGATACAAAACCTACTGACAGCCTCAGAGTGAACTGACTGATTATTGGGGATATATATATACAGTGAGGAAAATAAGTATTTGAACACCCTGCTATTTTGCAAGTTCTCCCACTTAGAAATCATGGAGGGGTCTGAAACTGTCATCGTAGGTGCATGTCCACTGTGAGAGACATAATCTAAAAAAAAAAATCCAGAAATCACAATGTATGATTTTTTAACTATTTATTTGTATGATACAGCTGCAAATAAGTATTTGAACACCTGAGAAAATCAATGTTAATATTTGGTACAGTAGCCTTTGTTTGCAATTACAGAGGTCACACGTTTCCTGTAGTTTTTCACCAGGTTTGCACACACTGCAGGAGGGATTTTGGCCCACTCCTCCACACAGATCTTCTCTAGATCAGTCAGGTTTCTGGCCTGTCGCTGAGAAACACGGAGTTTGAGCTCCCTCCAAAGATTCTCTATTGGGTTTAGGTCTGAGACTGGCTAGGCCACGCCAGAACCTTGATATGCTTCTTACAGAGCCACTCCTTGGTTATCCTGGCTGTGTGCTTGGTCATTGTCATGTTGGAAGACCCAGCCTCGACCCATCTTCAATGCTCTAACTGAGGGAAGGAGGTTGTTCCCCAAAATCTCGCAATACATGGCCCCGGTCATCCTCTCCTTAATACAGTGCAGTCGCCCCCAAAGCATGATGCTACCACCCCCATGCTTCACAGTAGGGATGGTGTTCTTGGGATGGTACTCATCATTCTTCTTCCTCCAAACACGTTTAGTGGAATTATGACCAAAAGTTCTATTTTGGTCTCATCTGACCACATGACTTTCTCCCATGACTCCTCTGGATCATCCAAATGGTCATTGGCAAACTTAAGTCGGGCTGGACATGTGCTGGTTTAAGCAGGGGAACCTTCCGTGCCATGCATGATTTCAAACCATGACGTCTTAGTGTATTACCAACAGTAACCTTGGAAACGGTGGTCCCAGCTCTTTTCAGGTCATTGACCAGCTCC
This sequence comes from Onychostoma macrolepis, assembly GCF_012432095.1. NCBI lineage: Eukaryota > Metazoa > Chordata > Actinopteri > Cypriniformes > Cyprinidae > Onychostoma > Onychostoma macrolepis. Next base: position 449,775 of record NC_081171.1, on the reverse strand, counting down.
TCCCGTGTAGTTCTGGGCTGATTTCTCACCTTTCTTAGGATCATTGAGACCCCACGAGGTGAGATCTTGCATGGAGCCCCAGTCCGAGGGAGATTGACAGTCATGTTTAGCTTCTTCCATTTTCTAATGATTGCTCCAACAGTGGACCTTTTTCACCAAGCTGCTTGGCAATTTCCCGTAGCCCTTTCCAGCCTTGTGGAGGTGTACAATTTTGTCTCTAGTGTCTTTGGACAGCTCTTTGGTCTTGGCCATGTTAGTAGTTGGATTCTTACTGATTGTATGGGGTGGACAGGTGTCTTTATGCAGCTAACGACCTCAAACAGGTGCATCTAATTTAGGATAATAAATGGAGTGGAGGTGGACATTTTAAAGGCAGACTAACAGGTCTTTGAGGGTCAGAATTCTAGCTGATAGACAGGTGTTCAAATACTTATTTGCAGCTGTATCATACAAATAAATAGTTAAAAATCATACATTGTGATTTCTGGATTTTTTTTAGATTATGTCTCTCACAGTGGACATGCACCTCGATGACAATTTCAGACCCTCCATGATTTCTAAGTGGGAGAACTTGCAAAATAGCAGGGTGTTCAAATACTTATTTTCCTCACTGTATATATATATATATATATATATACACATACAGTGGGGGAAAAAATTATTTGATCCCCTGCTGATTTTGTATGTTTGTCCACTGACAAATGATCGGTCTATAATTTTAATGGTAGGTTTAGAACAGTGAGAGACAGAATAACAACAAAAAATTCCAGAACAACGCATTTAAACTAAAAAGTTAATAAATTGATTTGCATTTTAATGAGTCAAATAAGTATTTGACCCCTTCGCAAAAAAACATGAATTAGTACTTGGTGGCAATGCTTCCTCCTCCATGTGTGACGGTGGGGATGGTGTTCTTGGGGTCAGGCAGCATTCCTCCTCCTCCAAACACGGCGAGTTGAGTTGATGCCAAAGAGCTGGATTTTGGTCTCATCTGACCACAACACTTTCACCCAGTTCTCCTCTGAATCACTGGCAGACTTCAGACGGCTGTACATGTGCTTTCTTGAGCAGGGGAGCTTGCGGGCGCTGCAGGATTTCAGTCCTTCACGGCGTAGTGTGTTACCAATTGTTTTCTTGGTGACTATGGTCCCAGCTGCCTTGAGGTGATTGACGAGATCCTCCCGTGTAGTTCTGGGCTGATTCCTCAGCGTTCTCATGATCATTGAAACTCCACGAGGTGCGATCTTGCATGGAGCCCCAGTCCGAGGGAGACTGACAATTATTTTGTGTTTCTTCCATTTGTGAATAATCGCACCAACTGTTGTCACCTTCTCACCGAGCTGCTTGGCGATGGTCTTGTAGCCCATTCCAGCCTTGTGTAGGTCTACAATCCTGTCCCTGACATCCTTGGACAGCTCTATGGTCTCGGTCATGCTGGAGAGTCTGGAATCTGATTGATTGATTGCTTCTGTGGACAGGTGTCTTTTATACAGGTAACAAACTGAGACTCCCTTTAAGAGAGTGCTCCTAATCTCAGCTCCTTACCTGTATAAAAGACACCTGGGAGCCAGAAATCTTGCTGATTGATAGGGGATCAAATACTTATTTCACTCATTAAAATGCAAATCAATTTATAACTATTTTGAAATGAGTTTTTCTGGATTTTTTTGTTGTTGTTCTCTCTCTTACTGTTCAAATGAACCTACCATTAAAATTGTAGACTGATCATTTCTTTGTCAAGTGGGCAGACGTACAAAATCAGCAGGGGATCAAATAATTTTTCCCCCCACTGTATATAGAGTGTAAGATATATTGTTTGTGTGTGTATGTATATGTGTGTGTGTGTATGTGTAAATTATATTTTTACACATTTTAGAAATAAATTAACTTAATTATGAAAAAATAACGCGATTTTAAAATATTTTAACGCAGTTAGCGTACTGGCCCCGCCCCCAGATCTGTACGTCATCTTACATTTCATACAGTTGACTGTTGACAAATATGATGCAGGGCAACAACTCCATAAATGCAGTTATAATTATAATAATAATAATTAATTACATTTATATAGCGCTTTTCTGCTTTTCCAAGCACTCAAAGCTCTTTACATTGTCAGGGGGTATCTCCTCATCCACCACCAGGTTATGCCCTAAAATTCATGATATTGGTGTAAAAAATGTCCCTGTATGAGTTTTTGTCTCGTATTTATATCACACGAGCAAGGAGAGCAGTATTACACGAGTGCTGATTTTGTCCCGAATATCACGAGTTTAAATGTGATTTTAAACAACAGTTCAGTAAATAAGAAGTTGATATTTTAAACACTATTATGCTTTTGCTCAGTTTTGCAGAGAACATATTACCTTTTAAAGCCACAGCAGACTTGTGTGTCCCCGAGCAACACAGCGGCGTTTAGTTTCTAAATGAATCCGCATTTTAAACGAATCATGTGAATCAATGATTCAAAGCTCCATTCATGAAGAGAGCCGTTTACTTCATTCCTGAATGAATCAGCCGTTTGAAACGAATCAAATGAATGAGTCATAAAGACATTTACCGCCACCTGCTGGCAGATTTAGTTTCTTATTTAGAGTATCATTTCATAAAAAAATAATAATACTAATACTAATAAAAATAAAAACATTAAAGGGATAGTTTACCCCAAAAATTTTAATTCTCATGTTGTTTCAAACCTTTATTTTGTGGAACATAAAAGAAGGTATTTTGAAGACTGTTGGTAACAAAGCTGTTTTGGTTTTGACTTTCATTGTATGAACAAAAAATACTGAGATGTTACTCAAATTATTTATTTTATGTTCCATAGTTTATGTTAGGCCCTTGTGGCCTAAATGTTTGTGTAATAAATTTTATGTTGAATCAAATAAAATATTTCTTTCTAAAGCTACAATTTGTAATGTCTACTTGATACTTTCTCATTTAACACAAAAATAGCTTTAAATAATCTTTTTTGGGTATTTTCACAGTCAGATTTATTATCGATTAACAATATAATTAGATTAAAAATTATAATCAATTGGCAGGTGATTTAAAATATATATTTTTGTATTTATTAGTATTATTTGTAGATTTATATTTTTTTGTATTATTAGTATTATTTGTAATTTATATTTTTATACAAATATATCCACATATGCAGTGCAGTCACTTGTTGTGTGTGATTAATCGATTGCGTCTCATTGATGATCTTCTCTCCTCACAGGACGACTGTAGTTTTGAGTCTGATCTGCAGAAAGAGGATGTTGTTGATGGTGGAGGAACAACAAAACCAATTGCTGATGAAATCACTCGACAGAAGAAGACTAAACCAAACGCGGCTGATCGTGAGAGGAGACTCACACATGCTGACCACTGCTTAGACGAAACCCGTGAAGATCAGAGACGAGAGAACAACAGCAGATCTGTGACGTCTGCAGAAAACACAGAGAAGCGTCAGGTCACAGAAGAGCGTTTAAATCAGAGCGCCGGGGACGAGGTGGATCTGATTGATCTGTTAGAAGATCCCTGCGAGAGCTCAGATCTTCAGCACATGTTCTATCAGCCTGAACTCTGTCAGAACGTCAGTCCTAAACGCTGCCGTCACAATCTGGCAACCACAGCTTTCCAGACCATCCTCGCCAACGTCAAAGATCTCCTGTCCAGATCTCCACCCAAGAACTTTGAGTTTAATCTCCCAGAGATCAACACACACCTCAGCGATCCACCTAAAGAGTCGTTTCATGATCAGTTTCAAGTGACGTTCAGCCTGATTGCTGACGAGCCGTCGTTTATTGAAGAGGAGCATGATGTGGAACAGAAACCAGCAGGAGATGCTCTTTCTCCGGGCTGGGACCAGCTGTTTGACGACGCTGAAGAGCCGAAGGAAGACCAGGTGAGCTTGAACGAGAGCATCGACCTGTTCGGAGATGATGAAGCGTTCCTTCAGATGAGCGTTCCTGACGTCCAGACGCCAGACAGGAGCACAGGACCTGAAGGAAAGCAGCAGACTCCTGCTGACGGAAGCGGAGGATCCAAGCAGGGCTTCAGCTGCTCGCAGGTAGGGATGGAACGATTACCGGTTTGACGATAAATCATGATAAAATTCCCCACGGTTAGTATTACCGTTTCATATTTTAATTACAGTCGAGGTCAAAAGTTTACATCCCCCTTTCAGAATCTGCAAAATGTTAATTATTTTACCAAAATATGACGGATCTGCCGGGGGGTGAAAACTTTTGAACAGAATGGAGATGTGTGTATTTTTCTTATTTTGCCTAAATATCATATTTGTTTTCATTTAGTACTGCCCTTCAGAGGCTACAGAAGATAGATACATGTTTCCCAGACAACAAAATAAATAAAATTTTACCCTGATCTTCAAATTTTCTGGAGCATCAGTGAGTGTTTGAACCTTCTGTAATAGTTGCGTATGAGTCCCTCAGTTGTCCTCATTGTGAAAAGATGGATCTCAAAATCATACAGTCACTGCTGGAAAGTGTTAAAATACACAAAAATGCTGAAAAACCAAAGAATTTGTGGGAGCTGAAGGATTTTTCTGAAGAACAGCAGGCAGTTTAACTGTTCAGGACAAACAAGAGACTCATGAACAACTATCACTAAACAAAAACAGCTGTGGATCATTCAGGTAACAACACAGTATTAAGAATCAAGGGGATGTAAACTTGAACGGGGTAATTTTTTTATAAATTCAACTATTTTCTCTTGTGGACTATGTGTGAACATCTTTTATGTGAAATCTTTTTATGGTCAATACTAAATAAACAATAACATGCATTTTGTATGATCCCTCTTATTTTGGTAAAATAATTCACATTTTGCAGATTCTGAAAGGGGGGTGTAAACTTTTGACCTCAACTGTATCATTAAAACTGTATTTGATTACCGCGATTTGAACAACGGAGGATAAATAAATACTGTCCAGCATAAAGCAGTTTTTAGTAACAGTCTCATGCAGTGCACGGCAGCGGAGTAGTGTAGTTCTGTGTGAAAACATGTCGGAAAAGCTGGGAGGTTTTAAAAGAGTGCTAAGAGAATTATGCAAATGAATACATGAATTATATGAATGTACCTCTGAAGGTTCTTACTGTCTTCAGAAAAGATTTGATGGCATTTTGTTTTCATCTTCGCTCCATGTAATACCTAATAAAGTAGTGTTTTAATCGTAATGCTGCTTTGTTCACGGAGTTTACGGTAAACTGTAATTCTGCTGCTCCATCAGCGCCACCTGCTGTCAGAGACTGGATTTACACAGACTTACATTCACATTCAGCCTGTGAGCAGACTCCGTCCAGACAAAAACGGACCAAATCTGCATGCCCTGCTTTAATTTATGACCGGTTGATGAAAAACAAGCTTATGTGGATTCTACACTTTATTTGTTGTTTGTTGATTTTAAATATAAAATTTGAAGTGATTTATGTGTCAGTACTTTTTGAACATTTCCAGCACATTTTAACAATACCGTGATAGTTTTGGTCGTTATAGTCGTGATAAGAAATTTTCATGCCGTTACATCTCTACTCGCAGGACTTCTTTGTCAACTTTGAGCTGGGCTTTGACTCTGAGGAGGAGGAACCGACTGATCCGGGAGCAGCAGACGCCAGTGCATCAGCTGTGAAAGCATCTCCGGTCAGAGGAAACCCGGTGCTCTTGAGATCTGAGCGATCGCTGCGGGTCTCAGATCAGTGGATGACGAGACCCAGCGCTTCCACACCAAACCACACGATCCTGCCTCGTCTGGGCCGAAGAGCAGAAGATCAGCTGCGCTCGCGTCCATCAGCGCTCAGATCCTCACAGAAGACGCCTCAGCGGCCCTCATGCGCAGGTTTACAAGCTTTCCTCGTACAGTTATAACATGTGACCCTGCAGCACAGCTATATTTGTAGCAATAGCCAACAATACGTTGTATGGTTCAAAATTATACATTTTTCTTTTATGCCAAAAATCATTAGGATATTAAGTACAGATCATGTTCCATGAAGATATTTAGTGAATTTCCTACTGTAAATATATCAAAACTTCATTTTTGATTAGTAATATGCATTGCTAAGAACTTCATCTGAACAACTTTAAAGGTGATTTTCTCATATTTTGATTTTTTTGCACCCTCAGATTCCAGATTTTCAAATAGTTGTATCTCAGACAAATATTGTCCAACAAACCATACATCAATGGAAAGATTATTTATGTATAAATCTCAGTTTCTAAAAATTGACCCTTATGACTGGTTTTGTGATCCAGGGTCACATATCAGTATTCATACAGTGATGTTTTAAGACAGACTGTAAGTGTGTGTGTGTGTGTTTCAGGCGTGTTGAGCAGTGGCAGCGAGGATGAGACGAATCTGAGGACTCATAAAGTCAATCCGATGTTTTCTCCAGAGGTCAGATTTGTCGTGTGACTCTAGCTATGTTTCCATCCAGTGATCTGATTATGCACATTTTGGAATATCACATAAAAAACCCTGGATGTAAATGCCAAGATGTGCATTAAAGAAAAAACATGCAGTCAATTGAGGTGGATTATTTTTTATTTTATTAAAAAAAACGTGCTCTTAAACTATGATGGAAACACATTTACCAAATACGTCTTTATTTTTAGATTTTTTATATATTAACATAATTTTACTTAAAGTTGTTGTAATTGTGTTAACGTATTTTTGTCTTTATTTATTTTTTATTATGTCTATATAGTTTTTATTGTTTTCAGTTTTATTACTGAATCTGTTAACCTAAAAAAAATTAAACCAAGTGAAAATGAAATGTTTCCTTGGAAACTAGCTGAAATAAGTTAAAGTTTAATTAAAGTTTTAGTTAACTATAATAACCCTGATCCGAATGCAAGATAACATGACAGTAGGGCTGAGCGATTTCATATCAGTCGATATCAATAATTATCACGATAAATGTTGGATCTTTATTTCTTTCAAGTTTAAAACTATATGGTTTAAATGTATTTGTATGTAAAACAGTAGTCTAAAAACATTTAGTATACATGCACACATGCTATTGCTTAATCACAAATCAATTCTGTAATTATATTCCAATACACTTCATGTCTACATTAATAATATAATAAAATTCAATACAAATACCCACATTTCTGCCACAATACCACAGTGCGGTTAGTGTTACTACAGTAAATCCATGGTAAATGATGGTGATTTATAGATTGAAAAGCCTTCTGACTGTATCATTGCACACATTGTTTCTGCGGTTGCTGTTTGTTCTGCTTTAAGCTAGTTTAAATCACTAGTTATTTGTGTTCTTCGCTGAATGCAAGCGCTTCACACTGGATCACAGCGCTGTTACTCATCAGCGAGTAACACATCTGCTCTAGTCAAGCTCGCAACCGCTGCGCTGTCGTTTGAACTTTGAGGATAAACGCTTCGTGTGACCCGCTTCAAATGAGTCGCGCTGTTTCGTTCCGCTTTTAGTGCATAAATATTATATAAAACATTTATCAGACTCTGCATCTCGTTTTATCGAGGAAAATTGTATCGCGATAATTATTGTTATCGATTTATCGCCCAGCCCTACATGACAGTGTTTATTTCTTTTCATCTGCATGCCCTTCGTTATTTATTATGTAGGAAAAACAACAACAACAGCAGCTTCTTATTATTTTATTATTGATACTTTGTGCCAGTTTCCCAGGAAGTGACAGTTTTGTTCTCTTGAACACATGAGATGGAAACAATTTTATGCAATATTCCAAATTAAATTTGCAACTATAGATGGAAACAGCAAGTTTTTTTTTCGATCTAGAAGTGATGGCAAAAACATGTAGTACTAAATGCTTCATGTGTTTAAGTGTGTGTGTGTGTGTGTTCCTGCAGCAGTCCAAGACCAGCAGTGATGTTGATTCTCCTGTTCAAGCTTGTCGGAAACGTGCGGCTGCATTAAACACGGTACGGCTGCTCACACTGCATGTGTTCGCTGTGCTTTAGCCATCGAGTAATTTACTCTCTGTCTGTTCTTCAGTCTGAGGACAGTGATGGAGGTCTGCTGTCAGATGAAGATTTTCAGGGCGTCTCCCTTCATCAGCCCAGAACCGTGGAGCCGCGTCACGTCAGGAAGCCTCATGTATGTTAAGTCAAGTCACCATTATTTATACAGCGCTTTTTACAATGCAGATTGTGTCAAAGCAGCTTTACAGTATTAAACAGGGAAATAGTGTGTCGTTCTCCGCTGACCAGACGAGACCAGCAGTTTAATTCTAGGCTGCAGCAGAGTCAGATTGTGCAGAGGACTCGTCTGGTTCCCGAGGTCTTGTCCTGATGGCTGTCTGGGAGACGAGGTCTTCACTGGGGATCAGTCTCTGGGCTCATCTAGTTGTCCTGACGTTCAGGGCTGTAGAGGTCATCTCTAGGTGCTGATCCACCATCTGATCTGGATCGGATGGCTACGGTGACCTCGGTATAAGAAAGAAACAGACTAATATTAGCGTAGATGCCATTCTACTTACGATGTAACGAGTATATCGTGTGTTATGGGGAGTGTTCCCGGTTCCGGTTGATCTAATTAATGCAGCCTAACAATCCTTTAACGGATTTGAATAATAGAAGCGTATTAATGTGTTATGTGTAAGCCAGGCTAAAGAGATGGGTCTTTAATCTAGATTTAAACTGACAGAGTGTGTCTGCCTCCCGAACAGTGTTAGGTAGACTGTTCCAGAGTTTGGGTGCTAAATAGGAAAAGGATCTGCCGCCCGCAGTCGATTTTGATATTCTAGGTATTATCAAACGGCCAGAGTTTTGAGAACGCAGTGGACGTGGAGGACTATAATGCGATAAGAGCTCGCTCAAGTACTGAGGAGCGAAGGCATTCAGGGCTTTATAAGTAATTAACAAGATTTTAAAATCTATACAATGTTTGATAGGGAGCCAGTGCAGTGTTGACAGAACCGGGCTAATATGGTCATATTTCCTGGTTCTAGTAAGGACTCTAGCTGCTGCATTTTGGACCAACTGTAGTTTGTTGATCAAGCGTGCAGAACAACCACCCAATAAAGCATTACAATAGTCTAACCTTGAGGTCATAAACAGATGAATTAGTATTTCTGCATTTGATATTAAGAGCATAGGTCGCAATTTAGATATATTTTTGAGATTTACAAATGCAAATACGTCACATGATGCGCCGCTGTGTCTTCTAGAAGGTCCATCGCGAGGGACGGCTGTTTCTGGATGAGGAGGCCGAGCTCTCTGAAGATGAAGATGTTTCCTCAGATGAAGATGAAGGAGATGAACAGAGCCACTCGCTGCAGGGGTTCGTGGTGAACACAACTCAATGCTCTCAGGGTCTGAACGGTGAGATTCACTGCTTCTCCATCCGAACCTCCACAAACACCACCACCGTATTCAACAAGGATACATTAAACTGATCAAAACTGCAATAAAAACATTTATGATGTTACAGAAGATTTCTGTTTCAAATAAATGCTGTTCTTTTGAACTTTCTGCTCGTCTGTGAATCCTGAAAAATAAAATGCATCACAGTTTCTACTAAAATATTGTGCAGCACGACTGTTTTCAACATTGATAATAATCAGAAATGTTTGTTGAGCAGCAAATCAGTATATTAGAATGATTTCTGAAGATCATGTGACACTGAAGACTGCAGTAATGATGCTGAAAATACAGAAATAAATTACAGTTTAACACATATTCACAGAGAAAACAGTTATTTTAAATTAGAATAATATTTCACTGTTTTACTGGGTTTATTTTATCAAATAAATGCAGCCTTGGTGAACATTAACCCCAAACTTTTGAATGTTTTTAATCTCTCCCTGTAATAAATGTGCTTCTCAGATGAAATATTAAGTGAGATTTATTTTAATTTCTGTGTGTCATCTTCTCCTCGTCAGACTCTGAGATGCAGGCGTTCTATCTGAAGTCTGTGAGGAGTCCAGCGCTGCAGAACCGGGTCCGAATGACGTTTAAACCCAAACATAACGTGGATATCTTCTCACAGGTGAGCATGAGTCGCTTCATTAAGGATCTTGAGACTCTCAAACATCAGCTGTTGAAAACACACCATGACAATCATCATATCTCGTTTTAGTTTGTCATTAGCTATGTTTCCATCCAAAGATTCGAGTTTAACTTACTGTACGCGCAAAACTAGAATATCGCATAAAACATTTGCGAATTAAAGCACCGTTTCCATCCAACGAGTCAAAGAGAACAAAATCATCACGTCCTGATAAACTGGCACTAAATATCTCTAAGAAAAGTAGGAGAAGCCACTGAATATAATAATGTTCATATATGATGAATGACTTATGCTCAGAGCGAGCAGACGGCACAATAAATGCTGTCACTGCTTTCTGAGGCGGATGTCTGTTATTTGGGAGCATGATCGTTTAAGACAATTATACAGAAATATATTGATTACAGACTTTGCTCAGACATTTCAGAACGACCCAAACAACATTTCAGATGCTGTGAACGAGATCGGTCCCCAATTATCCCGTCTCATAGCACAGACTCACATGACTTTTTCAATGTGCATGGAGGAATTTATTCAATGTTTTCATCATAGTTCATGTGCATTTTTTCAAACACGAGACTCTGTGTTTGTGCTGCCGGTGCTTCAGATCCCAGAACAAGACGAGACGTACGGCGAGGACAGCTTTGTGGTTGATGGGAGTGAGGATGAGGAGGATGAGAGCGGCGGTGATGAAGAGCCTGTGGAGGTGATCCATGAAGACTCGTACGTCGACGGGAGGAAACAGTACGCCACGCGCCGCAGAGTCCAGATCCGACAGATCCGAGCGGAGAACAGAGGAGTCCTGTCAGAGAAGGACGGGAAGAGCAAGCGCTCGCGGATCATCCGGCTCCAGGACTCCAGCGAGGAGGAGGAGGAGGAAGAGCAGACCGTCTCTGTGTTTAAAGTGCCGCAGCGTCTCCAGAGCGTCTCCAGACCGGCGGAGCGAGACGACAGGAAGCGGCAGAGACTCAGCGATCAGGCGGCGCTGTCAGAGGAGCTCGACTTCCTCCCGGAGAGACCGGTGAGGATCACATGATCTCACAGCAGCTCTGTTCCCAGATCAGTGTTTGAATTAAAGGTGTAACCTAACTAGGGCTGGTCAATATGGAAAAATAAAATGTTATTTATTTTTTTATTGATTTATTTTATCAGAACGTGTGCCCAACTCAAGATAACGATTTTGATATTTTACTAGTAAAAAAAAAAAAAGTAATTAAAACATTATTCAAGTATTTTTCTCTTTCATATATTTACGAAAAAAAGGAAGTTCTGTTCCAAGTGCAGCACGTATGAGGTTCAACTTTAGTTTTCATCTTTTCTGCAAACTTGTCTTAAACGTATCATAGCTGATTTGCACACGGTTCAAGCGCTCCTGGCGTCACGAGTTGATCTCAGGTGTCTGATGGGTGTTGTGTTCCCGTCTGCAGGGGACTGCAGTGACTGCGCAGACGCAGATCCCGCCGGCCGCAGACGCTCCTCTGAGAGTGCTAGTGGACAGCCGCTGCATCAGCGGGGGGTCAGAGGTCGTGTCCCGTCTGCGTCTGCGACACGGCCTGCAGGTTCACGTCTGCTCTCTGATCAGCTCAGACTTCATCGTGAGCAACCGCATGGCTGTGGAGCGGCAGAGCGAGTCCGAGCTCGCCGGCGTCCAGAACCGCAAACGGCTGCAGGACCGAATGCAGCGGCTGCAGGCGACGTTTGAGCGCGTGTGTCTGATCATCGAGAGAGACCGCGCCAAACCCGGTGAGAACCACCAATGCTCACACCATCAGAACCACTTAAAGCATGACATAACTTCAATATCTATTTTCTAAATGCATGTTTTCAATCTTATTGTGAAAGTTTCATCCATGCATCCTTTTTTTTTCCTTAATTTTAGGGATATATCAAATATCAAAATCTCACGATACGATAATATCACGATATGAAGCCCACAATACAATATTTATTGCAATATTAAATTTTTTTTTTTTTTTTTTTTTGACATTTTAAAGTTAAATTATTCTATCTAATGGCACTTCCAAATTAAGAGCTCCAACCCATGAAGACTTCAGTCAGAAAAAAGTCAGTGAATTGACTTGTAGCTGAACTTTAAAAGGGGACTCAAGCCTCTTTTTATTTGTGATATAATGTCTCGGTCTAAATTACACTCTCACTGGTGTTTTAGGAAGACAAACAAATTAGAATATTACATTAATAACAACAATGACAGTAATAGCCATACATTGTAAAACAATTGCCCTGTGAAATAAATGAATATTTCATAGGTATATTATTTTTGCTTTACACTACAGCAGGGAAATTACTGTACTACTTTCCTAATTTCTACACTTGAGAGAAATATTTTGAATTTAAACTCATTTAAACCGCTAGCTGTCAGGATACATGCTGCACTTTAAGCTTTTATTTTGAAGGAAAACTCCAGCTTCAGTGAAAACAGGCACAAAAACACGTCTCACTGCAAATCTAGTGAAATGCTGTAATCATCTGCCGCTGAAATAAAGCAGAACTGGTGGCTGCTGCGTCCCAAACGTGCTAAACTCACAGAACGTGAAATAAACGAGCTGCATTCATTCAGTGTGAACGGAGACGGTTTGAGTTCGTTTGACAGATTCTGTGCCAAAGCATAACAACCCAAAACACAACTTTAAAGACCTTTTATGTTAGAATAAATAGTTCAAATATATTTTAAAAACTACACTTTTTGCCCAGAAGACCTATCGTTTCATATCGTCATGTGACCACGATAATATCGAGACACGTTTGCTATCGCGATATCACGATATTGATATCATAACATCCTTTTAATCAAAATGTCATAACAGTGAAATATCAGGTTTCTCTCTGGCGACATATGCAGTTTTTCTCCAATCATTTAACGCCCTTTCTTACAATCCAATGCAAACTCATTCAGATTCGCCACGCACACGTCTCAACTGATGCACAAATCAAATCCGCTTCACATTTCTTCTCGTTTGTTAATCTGTTACACTCTGATGTACGTCACAATATAGAAAAAAAGATCTTTGCATTATAATTTCTTTGCGTTGTAACTTTAAATGACTAATGAAATGAGAGAAAACATCATACACAATCTCACCACTGCAGTGAATGGGTGCCGTCAGAATGAGAGTCCAAACAGCTGATAAAAACATCACAATCATCCACAGCAGTCCAGTCCATCAGTGAACATCTGGAGAAGACACAAGCTGAGACAGATCCAGCATTAAGACGTTTTTAATGTCTAAAATATGAGTCCATAATCCATAATAACGCTTCCTCCAGTGAAAAAGTGTTCTGGTCTGAATCAGGAGAGAAATCTGCAGATCAAGCAGCGTTTACAAGACAAAACAGCTCTAAACTAATATGTGGCTGGATTTTGATGCGAGAGACGACAGGAGACGCAGTTTTTCACTGCAGGAAGCGTTATTATGGATTATGAAAAACGTCTCAGTGATGGATTTGTTTCTCATAAACACAGCTTTTGGCTTAAAACGGTCCCATCTTTCTTTCTTTGGACTGTCTGAGTGTTTCTGTGTCGTTTGAATGTTCTGATGAGGTGACGTCGGTATCGGTCTGTTGTTCTCAGGCGAGACGGTGCGAGTGTTTCAGCGCAGCCGCTGTTACGACGGGACGCTGGCGGCGCTGGTGAAGGCCGGTGTGAGGCTGCTGGTCAGCAGCGGTCCAGACGACACCGCCGCTCTACTGACCGAGCTCACGCAGGTGGAGCGGAGGAAAGGTCAGGCCATCGCCGTGCCCCTAGAGGTCAAAGGTCACCGGCAGCAGGCTCTCCAGTTCTACCTGACGCTGCCTCACGTGAGCTACGTCAGCGCGCTGAACATGTGCCATCACTTCAGCTCCGTCGGTCACATGATCAACAGGTGCGCTCATTCACACCTTTACTAATGTGAGGCAGGGCCGTAACCACCATAGTCCCCCCAATATCTGAAACTCCTGCTCTGATCTGCTGCTCTCATTACGCCGCGCTCTGTTTTATAGGACGACAAAAAGGTTTAAAAGTGATATTTTCCTCCTGGCCTGCTCAGCGGGCGAACGGCGATTTTACACACAGCCTGTCTATGTGAGAGAATCTCGTGGAGAAATCAAAACAAATGAACACAACTGCACAACGAAACATAAAAATGTAACTTAGTTTTTATATTTATAACACACAGCCTAGTTAAGCAACATGACACGACCAAGAGAGGGAAGTTCCCTGAAAACCACGATTGCAAATTTGACATTTTATTAGACTATATTAGATTATAACTTTTAAGAGTTAAAACGAGAAGTTAATATACATTTTAGTTCAATATTTGAATTTGAGTTTATTAAAAGGATATATTGTCGACGTTGACTGGTTTTGCTCCATTTGTTTAATGAAAATATCCAAACAAAGGTCACAGCAGAACGGTCAACGTGTCTCTGAGCAGCACACAGCGGTGTTTTGTTAATGAATGATTCACGTTTTTGAATTGTGAATCATCTGAGTCAATGATTCAGTGGTTCATTCATCAGTGTAAATGCATTCGTGCTGTATTTCAGCGACGCTGAGCTGTCTGTGTAAAGCATCTGAATGCTGCTCCAGTCACTTCAGTTTCTTCTGCAGTGGAAAGATCGGTTTTGTAGATACTGATTTCATTTGATTGGTAACAGCCCTATATTATCTTATTATATTAAGTGAAATTATTAATAAAATTTTAAGAATTTGATATGAAAGATGATGCATGCATATAATACGGTTAGGGAAAAATGCCCTTTAAATAGGTCAAAAATGACCTGGAAATCAATTTAAATACATTTTTGATAATATTATGTATATGTGTGTTTGTGTGTGTGTGACCCTGCCGCACAGAAGCAGTCATAAGCAGCTCAGGTATATTTGTAGCAATAGCCAACAATACATTGTATGGGTCAAAATTATACATTTTCTTTTATGCCAAAAATCATTAGGATATTAAGTAAAGATCATGTTCCATGAAGATATTTAGTAAATTTCCTACCGTAAATATATCAAAACTTCATTTTTGATTAGTAATATGCATTGCTAAGAACTTCATTTGAACAACTTTAAAGGTGATTTTCTCAATATTTAGATTTTTTTGCACCCTCAGATTCCAGATTTTCAAATATTGTCCAAACCATACATCAAGGGAAAGATTATTTATTCAGATGATGTATAAATCTCAATTTAAAAAGATTGCCCCTTATGACTGGTTTTGTGGTCCAGGGTCACATATAAAGTTGGTCCCCGCTAATGTTCAAGACGTGGTTACGGTCTTGACGTGATGTCTGTTGTGTTTCAGTTCGGTGGAGGAGCTGCAGGCGTCTGCGCACACGAGCCGCTCCAGAGCCGAGGACGTTTACCGCTGTCTGCGCTACAGCTGCGATTCAGCGCTCATGACTAACCAGCTCTAACTTATACTCAGCACTTTAATGCATTATGAAATATGGATTTATTTTTTATGAATAATCAGGATTATATCGTCCCTTTATGTGACGTAAATGTTTTCCGTTTAGGGAAGTTCTGCACATCAGATTATGAATGTTGCCGTTACGGTAATTCTGAAGTATTTATGTTTACAGGTAATAGAGACTCTGTGTGAGCAGGAACTGCTTTGAGAAATAAAAGAGCTTCATCTTTTTAATAATCTCGTCTCAGTGTGTTTGAGGTCATCAGGTTTGTTTGTGGTTTAGAGCCACTAGAGGCTGCTCTTCTCCGCTGAACCTTCATCACGGCTCTGATCCTCCTCTCCATCATATATCTGTCAGTAATCAGCTGATAATGACTGTAAATTATGATGGACACACACTCTTTTTTTTGTTTAGTTTTTTTACCCTCAGACTACAATTCTTTCCAGTTGGAAGATATTTAGAGCTGATTTTGTCACATATCAAAGTTTTTCTTGCTCTGCTCAGTGCATTTGATTATTGTATTAAAAAAGGCTGTGATGTCCTGATATCCTCCGTCTGTGTCCATCATACACTATGCAGTTTTACTATGATGATTTACTTAAGTTGAAATATATCAACTTAAACTTAAATGTCACTTAATGAATGATGGCCAGTTTTTCTCTGTAATCATTTACAGTAGTGTATTATGTTTAGTCTGAACATGCATTCATGAGTGTTTGTGGGTTAATCTTCAGACAGTTCACCCTTTAAATGCCCTACATTTTGTGAGAGACAAATATTCCTGAATGTGTTTCCATATTTATTGAATGTTGAAGGGAAGAAGGTGTGTGTGTGACTGTTGATCTGTGTGCAACGCGTGTTTCCTTGAGCTTCATGAATCAGAAACTGATCAGTCAACAATCATCCGTCTATGAAACCCCTCGTAGTATTTACATTCATAAAAATACAGGAGAACGACAACAAATGATGCACATATATCGTATATACAGGAATATGTCAATTACAGTCATATCAGGAGCTCGTCACGTGTTTAAGGTGCATGTAAAGATTAAATAACAATTACTAAATGCCTCTGAATGTAAACATGTAGAACCATGTGACCTGCATTCATCTAGTTTCACTAATCAGGATTAAAATCGTGAAATTTACTTTTTATATTATCTTTGCATTTAAGGTTTACTTTTTTTTTTTGTTTAAATGGAAAGTCTCAAACTTTGTACCTGTGTTTTTTTAAAACACAACACGCACTTTCAGAAACAAATGTGCAAAAATTGTACTTATAGGGTTGCAGCAGCTTGTCACTGCAACAGAACTTTGCACATTATTTACCCCTAAAAAGTGCATATTAGTACTTTAAGAGCACATATTGCTTTTCTAAGGTACTAATATTTACATTTATGCATTTGGCAGACACTTTTATCTAAAGCATTCAAAGTACACATTTACATTTCATCAGCTGTTGCTTTTCCTGGGAACTGAAGCCACGACCTTGAAAGCCTTAGGACTTCTATAATATTCACTTTTTAGGTTTAAATAAGGTACAGAGTTGTCCCCTTAACAGTTCTGGCCCAGTCGCATGCTGTTGCATCGTTAAACGCTTAACGTGGCTTAATGAGTTAAGACAGTGTTTTTATAAGACCAAACTCTGTAAACAGGTTATTAATAAATCATACTATGTTCAGACAAGCAGATGAGTCCAGGACACGAACGCAGTGCGTTTAATAACGCGTTAAGCATTCTCTTCACATAGAAAACATCAACGTGGATGCATTAAAACAGTGTTTTATTATGGGCTCTGCTTGTCTGTATATAGTATGCTTTATAAATAATATTGTTAATGGAGTTTTGTCTTTCAAAAACAGTGTCTTAAGCCACTTTAAGTGTTTTCCTCATCACAGTTATATGGGAGGAAAACACCTAAATAAACGCGTTGTGTTCATATTCTGGGCTCATGTGCTCGTCTGTACATGGTATGCTTTATTAATGAATTTACTGAGTTTGGTCTTTAAGCCATGTTAAGAGTTTTAAAATGTCCCATCGTTGACATCCAAATCTCCTTCGGTACGTCGCTCTGGTCCCTCATCAGCATCAGATGCTGATCTGGGAATCCTCGAACCCAGCGGAGACTCATTCATCCCAATAATTCAGCGGCGCGGTCCATTAAACACAAAGAGGTGAAGATCATGTAAGGTCATTGTTCAGCCTGACCTTTTCTCTCTTTATTAGACAGAGTCTGGAGTCAGGAGGAGGTTTATCGGGGCAGTAAATCTGTGGTTTCCATCTCAAGAAGATTCAAGTCTTTCTTCAGATCTTTGAGTCACAGGCTGCTGTGCTGCAGGTTGGGCTGCATGGATTCGCAGTCCTTCACACCATCATCCTCCTCCTCGCGCATGTACATGAGGAAGAGCGTGACGGTGGCGAATGTTGTGGCGTTGACGGGAAACGCTCTCAAAAGAGTCGATGTCAGGCCTCGAGTGAAAGCCCTCCATCCTTCTCGCCGCAAGCTCTGACGGACGCAGTCCATGATGCCGTCGTACCTGTTGGCTCCGCCCACTCCGTCCGCCTGGAGGCGGGACTTAATGACGTCTACAGGATAAGTGGAGATCCAGGACGCCATTCCCGACATGCCGCCCGCCAGGAGCAGCTTGGGAATGATGTATCCGTCGTCGGCGTCGCAGCCCAGCGCTCGCGTCAGCGTGTCGTATGCGAGGAAGTAGATTCCGAAGCCGGGCGTCTCGCGGATGACGGTGGTCACCATTCCTCGGTTTATTCCTCGGACACCTTCCTTGCGGTAGATGCGGACCAGACAGTCCAGAGAGTTCCTGTACATCTTCCTGGAGGCGCTCTTCTCGCCCGTTCCCTGCATCTGCATGCGGGTCTTGGCCAGCTCCATCGGGCAGCAGATCACGCTCTGGATGAGTCCGGCCGCCGCGCCCGCGAGGAACTGGTGCAGAGGCGTATCCGCGCTCAACATGCGCATGGCGTTCCCCTGCACGCCGAAGACGATGGCGTTGATGAAGGTCAGGCCCATCATGGGCGAGCCGATGCCCTTATAGAGGCCGGACATCTGGAGTCAAACGAGAAACAAAGACAGTAGCTGTGTTTACAGTTTAATTCATAACTTTGGATGGAAACATAGCTACCTTAGTACCTATGTTTCCATCCACCTATTTTTATGTGCATTTTGGGATAAAGCGGCTGCTTAGGGCCCCGTGACCAGCAGAGGGCCCCCAAGAGTAGCCTACATGATATGACAGTTTATTTTATTTAAATTCGTGATAGGCTATATTATGACAGTGGTAATTATACGAAAGCGCAATATTAAATAATCTGTTTATTATTTCCTTGTCATGCAGGCGCGTGTGGATCTGTCGGACTAACATCACGTATATTCACCTATTTCTCCCGAAATACATGAAAGTAAGTGGCCAGTCCGCTGGGAGAAAAACAGAGTAAACGTTATAGTACCCTACACAATGTGTATTTAATAGCAATAAAACACGTCGTCCATTAATTGAAAGGATTATTATTGCCGCTTTCCATAGAAATCAGTGCACATGCGCATAAACT
Organism: Onychostoma macrolepis; assembly: GCF_012432095.1. Taxonomy (NCBI): domain Eukaryota; kingdom Metazoa; phylum Chordata; class Actinopteri; order Cypriniformes; family Cyprinidae; genus Onychostoma; species Onychostoma macrolepis. The sequence continues at coordinate 430,777 of NC_081171.1, read as the reverse complement.
ACGATGAAAACGCTGAATAAATTCCTTCATGTGCATCAAAAAAGTCATGTGAGTCTGTGCTATGAGACGGGATAATTGGGGACCGATCTCGTTCACAGCATCTGAAATGTTGTTTGGGTCGTTCTGAAATGTCTGAGCAAAGTCTGTCGTCAATATATTTCTGTATAATTGTCTTAAACGACTGCGTTCCCAAATAACAGACATCCGCCTCAGAAAGCAGTGACAGCATTTATTGTGCTTCGTCTGCTCGCTCTGAGCCGCAAGTCATTCATCATATATGAACATTATTATATTCAGTGGCTTCTCCTACTTTTCTTAGAGATATTTAGTGCCAGTTTATCAGGACGTGATGATTTTGTTCTCTTTGACTCGTTGGATGTCAACTATGCTTTAATTCGCAAATGTTTTATGTGATATTCCAGTTTTGCGCAGAAGTTAAATGCGCATCTCTGGATGTGAAGGGTTAATGTGTAGAGAACCCAAAACCCCTCTCCACCCGTGGACAGATATAGATGTTCCTCGCGCTAAATTTATCTCCGCGTGCTCGTTCCTGCCGCGTCGGGTCTCGGGTATCTCCTGGAGGTCACGCGTGTCAAACATCTGCGTGTTACTGAAGCTCGAGCACATGTACTTCTAATCAAATCAGCATCGTCTGATTAATCCATGTTCCTGGAGATGCTACACACCTGACAACAAAGCTTCCAAAACCTGGTTTTCACAGTAATGCCATTGAAAAACCCCAAAGAAGTTCTTAAAAGAATCATTTTCCTTAATTAACTGTCACCGTCCCCTCTGTGGGACGCCTATGTTTACTTCACTATTTTACAATTAAATCCTAATCTAATCATGACAAACTATATATCGTTGGAAAGGTCTAAGACTCCTAAATAGGTATTTTACCACTTTTTCTGTTAAATTATGTAGGAAAAGTAATAGATTAATTTATGATGAGTGCACCTGAAACAAATCTACATCATAACCGGAGTTCTGACCTTTGTCACAGAAAGTCTTCTTAGTTGCCTTTTTCTCTATCACGCTTTAGAAATCAGAAGAAATTATTTATCAGTAGAAAACTTAAAATCTCAAAATTCATCCTTTGAAACCCATTTTAAAATCAGACATTGCATTACCATGGAAATGGTACATTAAAATCATGTTACAAAATATTTTCATTCATGAATTATAAAAATTTAAGTTTGGATAGTGCACTATAAGGGGTTAATCTTAAGGGGTTAATCTTTAAAATAGCATATTACAAATCTAAAGAACCTATTTCTTCTATAAAAAAACCCTTTTGTACAAGGGAAAACAATTCTATGGATGTTAAAGGTTCTTCATGGAACCAACAATAAAGCACTTGTATTTTTAAGAGTGTAGAAGCGTTTTTGGTTTCACTAACCAGGATTAAAAAACAAGTCAAATATTCTAGAACAAGAATTTTATTTAATCACTTAATTTAGTTGTTTTTTTTATTTAGTTTTTTTTCTAGAAACAAGGCTAAATATCTTGTCATTTTTCTTGCCAAATTAACGCATCTTAATTTAAGAATGTTTAGATATTTAGAAACAAGACAAAAATACTCATTAAGATATGCCTTTTTTTTCTTTTTCTTTTTTGGCAGTGTACACTGCAAAATAACTGATTTTCTTCTTTAGTATTTGTGTCTTGTTTTCTAGTATAAATATCTACAAACTCTGGAATTAAGATGCGTTTACTTGACAAGTAGATATTATGTCTTGTTTTCTGAAAATATTATCCAAATTTTGTTAGTTTTTGCTTAAAACAATAAAAAATATCTGCCAATGGTGTAAGAAAAATAACCTTAATTCAAAGGCTAAACAAGATGATTTTTCCTACCCCCCCGTTGGTAGATATTTTTACTTGTTTGAAGCAAAAACTAACATTTCTTTTCATAAAATTAGACATAATCTTCAGTCATTTTACTTGTCAAGTAAACGCATCTTAATTCCAGAATTTGTAGATATTTATGCTAGAAAACAAGACACAAATACTAAGCAAGATGAGACTTTTTGTTGCAGTGCATGATCAGTTTTGATCAGTGTTGAACTTTCACAGACGTCATAAGAATCTCTCATCATTACTGCTATATACTCACCGATTCCTGGCGGACGATGGACTGGAAGCAGTGATACGTCCCGCGGTATAAAGGCTTGTCCACGCTCTGAACCTGCAGTCTGACCTACAACAGAGTTCCCATTAAACCCGCTGCGATCAGGCCACCAGTGATGGTTGAGACACACAGAAGAGCATGAATCTAGAGCTGGTGATGTTTGACCATATTCAATAAGATTCCAGTCCAATGGAAAGAGAGGAACGGACCCGGTCTTTACTTACGAGGTTAACCCCCGAGCGGCCGGAGTAACAGCCTCGCTCTCATCTACAACAAAGCGACACTTTTGCTGTAAAAGAGCCTTCAGCTGTGAACTCATGATCAGAACAAAGGCACCAAGGCAAGACGTGAGAAATGACAGCTCAAACAGCTGATTAATACACGACCTCACGAGAGGAGGCCATCAAAACCACATCTTTCTGTATCTTGCCCTTTGCCTTCAAGTACAACACACACTCAGGGTTTTAGAAAAGTGTTAGTTTTACGGCAGCGGCTCACAGAAACACACATGCAACTAATGACAATAACAGACCACACAATACTCTACACAATATTCTCAGCTGTTGCTTTTTAATGCAGGTTTGTCATCTAAAGGCACGCGTCTTGATCAGCGTTAATGGGCATTATTTATGCACTCGATGGCTGCTTTTATCCAAAGTAACTCGCATCGCATTCGAGATAATTGCGTACAATCAGTTCATGCATCGCCTGCTGCTGCCATTCTCTGTTTGACAGGAACACAAACCTCAAGCTAAAACATTGCCATTGTTATTATTAATGCCAATTATAGTTTTAATGTCTAATAGATGGCGGTTTGTCCAGCTGTGAATGCAGAAGCAGACAGACGTGACTGTGTTTAAGATGAGCTTTAGATGCACTCTTAGAAATAAAGCAGTTTTTGCAGCGATGCCATAAAAGAAGCATTTATGGTTCTCCAAAGAACCTTTCAGCAAAATTGTTTTTTGAAAGAAAAGGTTCTATCTTATAAAAATACTCAAGATATTATTATGTCTTGTTTTATGAAACAAATATCCAAATTTTGTTAGTTTTTGCTTCAAACAATCAAAAATATCTGCCAGTAGTGTAAGAAAAATCTTTTTGTTTAGCCTTTGAATTAAGGTTATTTTTCTTACACCATTGGCTGATATTTTTGATTGTTTGAAGCAAAAACTAACAAAATTTGGATATTTGTTTCATAAAACAAGACATAATATCTTGAGTCATTTTACTAGTCAAGTAAACGCATCTTAATTCCAGAATATATACTAGAAAACAACACAAAAACACTAAAGAAGAATATCGTTCTTTGCAGTGTGAAGAGTCTTTATTTTTAAGAGTGAATCTTTCAGTCCGTACACTTACAGAAAACCACATGAATTTAACACGTGCAAAAACATGTGAGTGTTACTGGTTCGGTCAAACCGGACGTACCTTGACCGTATCAAACGGATGTCCGACCAGCACACCTGCGGCACCTGAAACAGGAACGACTGAGAGTGAGTTACGGCTGTTTTAAGACCGTCATCATGATTAGGAACGAGCTGCGAGCCACTGATGCAATGTGTTTGAGATACGAGTCTGAGGTCAGTTCTGCAGCCTTGACCCGTGCGAGGGAAAGACACCTGCGTCATTCATGCATGAGGCAAGAGCTGTTTGACCAATCGACGTGGACAGCACACGATCATCATCTGCTGACCGCAGAACTCTCTCACACACAGCTTCTCGAGATCATCTTCAGTTCGTCACGCTGCAAAAACTGCTTCTCTTTGTCTTGTTTTCTAGTATTAATATCTAAACATTCTGGAATCAATGTGCATTTACTGTACAAGTAACATGACTTAAAATATCATCTCGCTTTCTGAAAAAATGATTACAATTGTGTTAGCGTTTGCTTAAAACAAGCAAAAACATCTGCCATTGGTTGAAGAAATATAATCTTAATTCAAAGGCTAAACTAAATTATTTTTCTTACACAATTAGCAGATATTTTAACTTGTTTGAAGCCAAAACTAACACGATTTTGATCATTTTTTCAGAAAGCAAGACGATATCTTGAGTCATGTTACATGTACAGTAAATGCACATTGATTCCAGAATGTTTAGATATTAATACTAGAAAACAAGACACAAATACTAAGTCAGAGAAGCAGTTTTTGCGATGTGAAGGATTCGCTCAGATGCAATGCATGAGCATCAGAATGATTGTTTATTGGCTCACAGTAAAGTGTTTAATGATGTTTGCTGGACCTCGGTGTGACTGACGGAGTCCAGCGGGTAACTCTGCTCCAGCAGATAGTTCAGCTCTCGTTCACTCGCTGTGTTATTGGCTCGGTGAGCGCGTGCGGTCAAATCAAGCGTGGCTTACCTCCAATGCATCCTGCAACAAAGTCCATTCCTCCGATGATGATGAAGATGAAGATGAGTGTCTGAGAGCTCTGATCCTCCAGCAGCAGCAGTGTGTGTTCGGTCGGTCAGTCTCTGGACGTCTGCGCTCATGAACAGCTGCTGCTTCTGTGCTGCTATTTTTACTGAATGAAGTTGATATGAAGGGGAAAGTCCATCTGTGACCAATAGAAGGTCCAGGATGAAGAAACACCCCCATCATCATCATCCTCGAAGCTGACAGCTGGCTGTCCGAGCAAACTCTGCAGGGCTTTACAGGAGAACTGGACTATAGTGCTGTGCATGAGAAATATGAAGCAGCTGCATGTTAATCAGCAATTATGTAATAATAATAATTTATAATAATCATTAGAAAGAATGGTTAATAATTCTCTCTCTCTCTATATATATATAATTATTATTATTTTGATTCATGAAGTTGATTTAAAATATATAGTTTATCTTGATGTACTAAAAGTGAATAAAAACTAGATTTGTTAATCTAATAAACATGACAAAAACACAACAAAATTACTGGAAATAACTAAAATTTAATTGAAAGTAATCGCTATAATAATCTTAGTGATTCTAAAATAACACTTTTAATTGTAAAGCTGGTTTGGTTTGACAATATCTATTGGTTTTAATTCTTATAGAAGTCTTTTCCATTTGGTTGATTCATGAAAAGATTTTTAATGAAGTGAGGCCAGATTTCGTTCTAATTATTTTATTATAGTTTTGTTTCTTTTTTTAATCCAGTATAGACTTTAAACACCTTTTGCACATTTTGTTTTCTTTTGATGCTATTTGGGCTGCATATGTATTTATTTATGCATTTAACCTGTTTCTCGTCATGAAAATAGTCTTGGTATGGGTTCAAATATAAGCAAACAATATGCGCTCAATAATTAAAACAGTCTTTCTCTAGTCGGGATCTGATTGGCTGAGCGGTGTTTACAGTGGGCTCGCCGAAGCTGTACAGTAAGCTTCTGTAACACGTGACACGGAGCGAATGTAACTCTTCATCATCATCCTCATCGTCAGCGGAGTGAGGGATGAAGAGCAGCGCCGCCCGGCGGTCACTGCAGGAACACAAACACTGTCTGACACCGGCACCGGCACCGGCGGCGTTATATCTGATACAGACCTGATATTTCCCGCTCTCAGAGAGCACCCCGGGACCGGAGTATCACCGAACATCGCCGCTGATTCACGCGTTACTGTCCGCGACAAAGATGACTCGGAACCATTGTTTCTGAAGGAGATCGTGACCTTCGGTTCACATTTCTGCAATGACAAAAGCGACACACACACACACACACACACACTTCTCTTCATCTCTGTCGTCTTCACAATCATCACGTTAACCGGCGGCTGTCCGTTTCGCGCTGATGAGTCGCGTTCGGCGGAGCGAACCGGATGATTCCGATTCTTCTGCTTGATCGGTTCGGATCATTTCTGACGGTTCGGATCGGTTCTGAATCTTCTGTTTGATCGGTTCGGATCATTTCTGACGGTTCAGAACCGGACCGGTTCCGATTCTTCTGTTTGATCGGTTTTGATTCATCTGTTTTATTGGTTCGGATCGGTTCCGCTGGTTCTGATCGTGATGCATCTCGCGGATTTCGTCGCCGGTTCTGTCGGAGGTGAGATTGTTTCAGTGTATCAGAATAACGAGCTCCGGTCTCGTGAAGAATCATCTGCATAATTACATGCCCATTGTTTCTCTGTGATGATGAATGTAGATGCGTTATGTCTGTGTGCTCAGGGGCTTTCGGAGTGGCGGTGGGGTATCCGCTGGACACAGTGAAGGTGAGACCATCATCATCATCTTCATCACGACAGGTGCGCTGTATCAGGTGTGTAACAGTGATGAATGCTGCAGGTGAGGATGCAGACGCAGGCGCGTGACACAGGTGTTTGGGAATGCGTGAGAAGAACCTGCAGAACTGAAGGAGTGAGTATCTGCACAAACACAACTCAACCGTGGAATTAAAATAGACACTTTACTTCTTCAGTTCTGAGAAGAAATGGTCAGAATTGTAGGATTTAAACTTGCAATTTCAAGGGAAAAAAAGTTTGTTGTAAGCCCAAAGGCCAGCATAAAACACACAAACTGAAAATACAAAAATCTGACAAGTTTAAGCAATCGGTTTAAAAGCAGTGGGAATGGACCGTGCCTGTACCGACTGCTGCTAAGTCCAGGTGTACAATAAGCATTTTAAATTCATGGAAATTAAATTATGAAAAAAAAAAAAAATCAGAAGCGTGAGATATAAACTAAGAATTGCGAGATGTGCAGTTCTGCTCAAAAGTTTACATACCCCTTTCAGAATCTGAGAAAATGTTAATCTTTAAACAAAATAAGAAAAACTTACATGCCGCGTATTAGACATCATTCTGTGTGTATTTGTCTGTTCAAACGCAAGTCGACACGAAAGAGAACGTGAGTAATGAATAAACTTTTAACAGTAAACTCTTTCGCGTCGTCTTGCGCTTGAATGGTTTAAATTGACAAGAACTACGTGCGCTGAGTTAACTAACAGAGCTGGAGTTAAAGGGATCGTTCACCCAAAAATGAAAATTCTGTCATTAATTACTCACCCTCGTGTCGTTCCAAACCCGTAAGACCTTCGTTCATCTTCGAAAGACACAAATTAAGATGTTTTTTGATCAAATCCGAGAGCTCTCTGAGCCTCCACAGACAGCAAGGATATATATACAAATTCTAGAATTAAGATGCGTTTACTTGACAAGTAGATATTTTGTCTTGTTTTCTGAAAATATTATCCAAATTTTGTTAGTTTTTGCTTCAAACAATCAAAAATATCTGCCAATGGTGTAAGAAAAATTCAAAGGCTAAACAAGATGATTTTTTTTACACCATTAGCAGATATTTTTTTGTTTTTCAAGTCACCTTTATTTATATAGCGCTTTTAACAATACAGATTGTGTCAAAGCACTTAACAGTATCAAATTGGAGGATAGAGTGTCAGTAATGTATAATGATAAGATTAAACACTCAATTTTCAGTTAAAGGCATTTCATTATTGAATTCAGAGATGTCATTGTCTAGCTCAGTTTAGTTTAAATAGTATCTGTGCAATCAAATTGGCGATAATCGCTAGAAATGAAGTGTCCCCAACTGAGCAAGCCAGAGGCGACAGCGGCAAGGAACCAAAACTCCCTCCGAGACAGAATGGAGAAAAAAACCTTGAGAGAAACCAGACTCAGTCGGGGGTCAGTTCTCCTCTGACCAGACGAACCAGCAGTTCAAAAGTTTATATTTCTATTTTAATTTTGTTGCAATTTCAATTTCCGTGGCGCACCACGGTGTAAGAGATGATGATGAGGAGGAGGATTGTTGAATAGAGTCTTTATTTTTGTTTTAAGCTTCATAAAGATGCTGTTGACCCGCTGATGTCACGTGGATTATTTTAACGATGTCCTTACTACGTTTCTGAGTCTTGATCGTGTTCGTTCCCTTGCTGTCTGTGGAGCGTCAGAGAGCTCTCGGATTTCATCAGAAACATCTTAACTTGTGTTCTGAAGATGAACGAAGGTCTTACGGGTTTGGAACGACACGAGGGCGAGTAATTAATGACAATCTTCATTTTTGGGTGAACTATGGCTTTAACTAACCGTCCGGCGTGTTGCAGGTCAGTGGTTTCTACCGAGGGATGTCCATGCCGCTGAGCACCGTCTCCATCAGCTCCTCGCTGGTGTTCGGCACCTACAGGAACGTCCTGCACCTGCTGCATGAGCTGCGGCACAGAAGCGCAGCCGACCCGCATCACAAAGCTGATATCTTCCTGTCGGGCTTCGCTGGAGGCGTCGCTCAGGTGCGCTGCGCTCCTCTTAAAGCTCGTTCTGTTCAGTTATTTTGAAAGAACATCCGCTGATGCATTTGCGAGATGAACACTATAGAAAAATGAGTTTCTTAAAAGTCGAGAAAAGGGTAACTTTTCTAAAACTGATGACGGTGTCTGAGATAATAAAGAAAATAGTTTCTGAACTTGATGTGGATTGCACTCCATTTATTATTTTTTTTGTAAATTTTTTTAAATACCGAGGACCACAGTGGAAATAAGCTGATGGCTTTTTTGTGTATTTTTATCCTCAACAGTTTTGAAATATGACCCTGCAGCACAGAAGCAGTCATAAGCAGCACAGCTATATTTGCAGCAATATCCAACAATACATTGTATGGCTCAAAATTATCCATTTTTCTTTTATACCAAAAATCATTAGGATATTAAGATCATGTTCCATGAAGATATTTAGTAAATGTCCTACCGTAAATATATCAAAACTTAATTTTTGATTAGTAATATGCATTGCTAAGAACTTCATTTGAACAACTTTAAAGATGATTTTCTCAATATTTAGATGTTTTTGCACCCTCAGATTCCAGATTTTCAAATAGTTGTATCTCAGACAAATATTGTCCAACAAACCATACATCAATGGAAAGATTATTTATTCAGCTTCAGATGATCTATAAATCTCCTAAAATTGAACCTTATGACTGGTTTTGTGCTCCAGGGTCACAAATCTGTATGCATTAGTCTTTTGGACTTTTTTGTATTATGTTTAAAATTTTGTCAAATAAAACAACCGAACAGATCCTAACAGTGTGTGTTACTGCGTGTGTGTGTGTGTGTGTTTGCTGTGGCTTCAGGTTCTGGTGATGTCTCCCGCAGACATGGTGAAGGTTCGTCTTCAGTGTCAGAGCGATCCGCCGGACTCCAGGCCCAGATACCGCGGGCCGCTCCACTGTCTGCTCCGGATCGCGCGGGACGAGGGTCTGCTGGGGCTCTATAAGGGCTCCGCTGCTTTAGCGCTGCGCGACGGACCTTCCTTCGCCACGTACTTCCTCACCTACACCAGCATCTGTGACCTCCTGCGCTCCGCAGACGGCCGTCAGACAGGTACGTCATCAAACACCACACACAGCCGTTCGGAGACTTTGCTCTTCTGAAGTTATTTGGTAAAGTGCATATTTCAGACTAGTAGAAAGAAAACATCCCAAATACACATTTAAGTCTTTATTTTATTGCACTTTATCTGTTTGTGTCTGTAGATTTCAATTCCAGTCCATATCTCTTACATCCACCAAACTTTACAGTTTTATAGATTTACACTGATTTATGCAACATTTTACTCCTAAAAATATGGTGAAAATGTGTTTTTCTGTCTGTTGACAGTATTTTGTGGAAGCATGTTTCCTTCACGGTATTAAAAAAAAGTAATTACACATTTTTATTTCACAATTCAAACTTTATTCTCACAATTTTTCCTCTGAATTATTTCGTAACTTTGATGTTTGTGTCTCACAATTCTGACTCTTTTTTTGCACAAGTTTATATTTTGCAAATTTGTGGTTATATCATACAATTCTGAGAATTATCAGGAAAAAAGTCAGAACTGTGAAAAAAAAGTTGCAATTATCTTTTTATTTACTTTATTTTCCCCGTGGTGGAAACGAGCTTCCATAACTTTCTGATTTATAGAGTGATGAATAGAAATGAAACCCTTTAACTCTTATTTGTGACCCTGCAGCACAGCTATATTTGTAGCAATAGCCAACAATTATCCATTTTTTCTTTTATGCCAAAAATCATTAGGATATTAAGTAAAGATCATGTTCCATGAAGATATTTAGTAAATTTCCTACTGTAAATATATAAAAACTTCATTTTTGATTAGTAATATGCATTGCTAAGAACTTCATTTGAACAACTTTAAAGATGATTTTCTCAATATTTAGATGTTTTTGCACCCTCAGATTCCAGATTTTCAAATAGTTGCATCTCAGACAAATATTGTCCAACAAACCATACATCAATGGAAAGATTATTTATTCAGCTTCAGATGGTGTATAAATCTCAGTTTTGAAAAATTGACCTTTATGACTGGTTTTGTGCTCCAGGGTCACACGTTCCAAAGAATTTTAAACCTCAGTATCCAGTGTTCAGATTTCTGTTTCGGAAATGCATGCAAACTAATTAGATTAATGTATCATTTGCATATTTAAGCTGGTGTATGTTGAGATGCATTAGCTCGGTCAGCTGTTGTTCCAGGCTGGACGGTGGTTCTTCTGGCCGGCGGTGTGTCTGGGATGTGTGGATGGGCCGTGGGGACGCCGATGGACGTGATCAAGGCGCGTCTGCAGGTGTCCGGCGTGAGCGGCCGGCGCTACAGAGGATTCTTCCACTGCGTCTCACACAGCGTGAGGAGCGAAGGCCTCGCTGTCCTCTTCAGAGGTCTGACGGTGAACTGCATCCGTGCCTTTCCGGTCAACATGTCCGTCTTCGCCATGTATGAACTGGTTGTTCGCTTCCTGCGTTCGGCGTCGTAGATCTTCTCTTGCACTTGTGATTCCTCAGTGTTTTATGAACCGCGCAGCTGGAAGCGTTTCTGTGATTTTACTACCAGCTGCAGAAGCACAGAGAGAATATTTATAATTTGCATTAATATATATTTGAGTGAGTTTTGCTGTGTCTACCTCGATATGCATCTGTGCATCATGAATGGTTAAAGGAATAGTTCAGCCAAAAAATTAAATGTGTTCATCTGAGATCAGGATGAGTTTGTTTCTTCATCAGGTTTGTAGAAATGTGTCTCTGCATCAGTGTCTCAGCAATGGATGCTCTGCAGTGAATGGGTGCCGTCAGAATGAGAGCCTGATGAAAACATCACAATAATCCACAGCACTCCAGTCCATCAGTTAACATCTGGAGAAGACAAAATATTTAGTTTAGAGCTGTTTTGTCTTGTAAACGCTGCTTGATCTGCAGATTTCTCTCCTGATTCACACCAGAACACTTTTCACTGGAGGAAGCGTTATTATGGACTCTACGGTACTTTAGTTATAAATGTCTTAATGCTGGATTTGTTTCAGCTTTTGTCTTCTCCAGATGTTAACTGATGGACTGGAGTGGTGTGGATTATTCTGATGTTTTTATCAGACTCTCATTCTGACGGCACCCATTCACTGCAGAGCATCCATTGCTGAGACACTGATGCAGAGACACATTTCTACAAACCTGATGAAGAAACAAACTCATCCTGATCTCAGATGATCTGAGGGGGAGCACATTTATGGGTGAATTATTGCTTTGAGTTTGAACAGAAACCCATCATAACTTCTTTCTCTGTCTGAGCAGGTTTAACCCTTTACTAACACACTTTCTCTCAGTCTCAGAGTGAGCTGCTTCTCTGTGTATGTAATCTCAGTTGACTGAAGACTGTTGGCGTGTTAAAGACGCTCATGTTTAACTCATATCAGGGATTTACACAAACACACTTTCTGTCAGGTGTGTGTGTGTGTGTTTTACAGATGGACTGTGAATCTATCAGGTGTTAAATGGACCATTTACTCAATGTTCACTGGATCAGCAGTACTGTAATCATGACATTAAACGTGTCGTTTAAACATCAGTGTGTCATTATTTATTGGTCACAGGCGGCATCAGCTTTATTAGACGCAAGCAGAGCAGCATGATGATGATGATGATGATGATGATGGTGGTGGTGGTCTCGGTGGACCTGGGAGTCTCTAGGAGTTGAAGTGTAGTTGGCGAGGGCTCATGAACTGTTGTACGATCTCGTCCGTCACGAGTCTGCGTCTCTCCTGATGCGCGGCGATCATGGGCTGAAGCGTGTCGATCAAACACTTCTTCAGCTCTCCGGTGAGCAGCGCGCCGCTGCTGTAGTCCTGCAACACAACACTGCTTTACTCTCAGCCGCATGATTCAGTTCATACATACAGCACTTATTAAACTTAAACATTCTCTAATACATTATTGAAAGTTTAACATTAGTTAATGCACTGTAAAATGTTTTATTAACTAACATTAATAAAGGTTAATTAATGCATTGTTTATTCTTACTTTGTTAGTTAATGCATTTACTTACTGTAGTGTTACTTTTTTTATTCATATTTAGATTTTATTTATACAGTGAGGAAAATAAGTATTTGAACACCCTGCTATTTTGCAAGTTCTCCCACTTAGAAATCATGGAGGGTCTGAAACTGTCATCGTAGGTGCATGTCCACTGTGAGAGACATAATCTAAAAAAAAATCCAGAAATCACAATGTATGATTTTTAACTATTTATTTGTATGATACAGCTGCAAATAAGTATTTGAACACCTGAGAAAATCAATGTTAATATTTGGTACAGTAGCCTTTGTTTGCAATTACAGAGGTCAAACGTTTCCTGTAGTTTTTCAGCAGGTTTGCACACACTGCAGGAGGGATTTTGGCCCACTCCTCCACACAGATCTTCTCTAGATCAGTCAGGTTTCTGGCCTGTCGCTGAGAAACACGGAGTTTGAGCTCCTCCAAAGATTCTCTATTGGGTTTAGGTCTGGAGACTGGCTAGGCCACGCCAGAACCTTGATATGCTTCTTACAGAGCCACTCCTTGGTTATCCTGGCTGTGTGCTTGGTCATTGTCATGTTGGAAGACCCAGCCTCGACCCATCTTCAATGCTCTAACTGAAGGAAGGAGGTTGTTCCCAAAATCTCGCAATACATGGCCCCGGTCATCCTCTCCTTAATACAGTGCAGTCGCCCTGTCCCATGTGCAGAAAAATACCCCAAAGCATGATGCTACTACCCCATGCTTCACAGTAGGGATGGTGTTCTTGGGATGGTACTCATCATTCTTCTTCCTCCAAACACGTTTAGTGGAATTATGACCAAAAGTTCTATTTTGGTCTCATCTGACCACATGACTTTCTCCCATGACTCCTCTGGATCATCCAAATGGTCATTGGCAAACTTAAGTCGGGCCTGGACATGTGCTGGTTTAAGCAGGGGAACCTTCCGTGCCATGCATGATTTCAAACCATGGCGTCTTAGTGTATTAGCAACAGTAACCTTGGAAGCGGTGGTCCCAGCTCTTTTCAGGTCATTGACCAGCTCCTCCCGTGTAGTTCTGGGCTGATTTCTCACCTTTCTTAGGATCATTGAGACCCCACGAGGTGAGATCTTGCATGGAGCCCCAGTCCGAGGGAGATTGACAGTCATGTTTAGCTTCTTCCATTTACTCAATGTTCACTGGATCAGCAGTACTGTAATCATGACATTAAACGTGTCGTTTAAACATCAGTGTGTCATTATTTATTGGTCACAGGCGGCATCAGCTTTATTAGACGCAAGCAGAGCAGCATGATGATGATGATGATGGTGGTGGTGGTCTCGTGGACCTGGGAGTCTCTAGGAGTTGAAGTGTAGTTGGCGAGGGCTCATGAACTGTTGTACGATCTCGTCCGTCACGAGTCTGCGCTCTCCTGATGCGCTGGCGATCATGGGCTGAAGCGTGTCGATCAAACACTTCTTCAGCTCTCCGGTGAGCAGCGCGCTGCTGTAGTCCTGCAACACAACACTGCTTTACTCTCAGCCGCATGATTCAGTTCATACATACAGCACTTATTAAACTTAAACATTCTCTAATACATTATTGAAAGTTTAACATTAGTTAATGCACTGTAAAATGTTTTATTAACTAACATTAATAAAGGTTAATTAATGCATTGTTTATTCTTACTTTGTTAGTTAATGCATTTACTTACTGTAGTGTTACCTTTTTATTCATATTTAGATTTTATTTATATATATATATATATATATATGCCACTTTTATTAAGTTTGTTGTGTGTATTGGTCATTTTTAGCAGTTTTTTTTTTTTTAATGTCTATAATTTTTTTATATTTTATTATAGTTTTAGTTTAGTAAAAAGTAAATGAAATAAGAAATGTTGCATTTGCAAGATTTTAATATTTTATTTGAATAAATTTGACTACTGTTATAAATATTTTACTTCAAGACAAACTGTTTTTCATAATAATAAAAATAACTCAATATTACAATATTGCGTTACTCCCTAAAAAAGTAACCAATTACGTTACTTAGTTATTTTTAATAAAAAGTAATGCATTACGTTACTTTTTAAATCTGGGCAGGGCTTGCTTTTTTGTTTTTAATATAAAAGTTCTATTTTTGGCAAAAATAAAAGCCCTTTCACACCAAAAGTGAAATGAATCAGCCCCAGGCTGAAGGAAAAGTACATTTAGAAAACACTGGTTAATAAAATGCTATTAAAATACATGCAGGATATTTGTTTTATTTAACATATTTAATTATTGTGTCATATTCTGAGTTTGCATCTTATGTTTTTATTCATTTTGTGGAATACTGAATGTGTTTTTGTGCAGGTCAGATGAGTAAATACATGTTCATATATCTATATATTTTTTAATATTGATGTAATTTGGTTTTTAGCTGTGATTTTATTGTTTTTTTCATTTGTAAGTTTGAAAGAAGCTCAGATACGTTGATCTCCTGAGAAACAGACAGTACAAACATGCACGGCATCTTCGAGACGCCCCACAGAGTGCAGCTGCAGGACACCTCCTTCCCTTCTTCCATTTGTTTCTTCTTCACCCTTCCTTCCTTCCTTCTGCTCAGAATGCTCAATAGTGGAATATAATGTTCTACATGAATGCAAGTGATATTGTCATGTTTGGTATCATTTGAATGGTCTCAGGGCATCTGGTACAATGCTCTCATTCTTATAAGTAAACTCAAAGGTAATCCAGATCCTGAGAGTTCAGAGATGTTTTGCATGCTGTAGAGGACGGGTCAGTTCCCAGGGTCTTTCATGCAAATTACCATCTGTCCCAAAAGGTGATAACTCTACTCAATCAATGCAAATTCCAATCGTTAGTTCCTGTCTCCATTTCAGGGGATGTTTATCTTGGTCAGAGTACTTTAGGAAAACTTGCAAGAAGATCAGGGCTTCTGTAGCCGGACAGAGCTCGTGATGTGAAGTATGTTCGCACGCAACTCAGGTATACTTACTCTGAGATTCATCTTCGAGATTTGTATTGATTTGATATCTTTGAATTGGCTGAGCTGAGATTATAGAATTCTGACTTGACTTTAGTTCAGTTGTTATACAGTTGCATTAACTATGGGGGGCTAGATAAAATATTATTGGAGTATTAGCATGGTTCGGGCATACTTCATGCACATTGGTCAGCTGCTGCTGTTGTAAACGGTGCTATATAAATAAATTAAACTTGAAACATATTTAGTCTAGAACTACAGTAAGATCATGTTCTCTCAACATGGCAACCCCAGAGCTGTCCCTCAATACATGACAAACACTGGAGTCACTTATTTAACTCCGATATTTCCTTCTAAATTAAAAAGTAATGAGTTACTTTACTAGTTACTTGAAAAAGTAATCTGATTACGTAACTCGCGTTACCCCAACACTGAATAGGAACAAACAAACACTGAAAATAAGGTTTCACACAATATCAATACAGTAATATTTTCTGGTTTAAGTTGATGTTAATAAGCGAGTCTGACGTCTTCAGCAGGATCCCGTGATGAATCTGATCTCACCTGTCTGATCTTCTCCAGCTGTTCATCGTCTTCCAGGAAGAAGGTCAGATACATGAAGGAAACGTCCACGTCTGGGTTCCCGCCGAGCTTCCGGTGCTCCTCGATGGTGTCCTTCCCGCCGGAGAAGGCGTGTTTGTTGATCTGGAACAGAAGAGCTGGCGTCAGTCTCACCTGCGCTCGTTATGAACACTACGGAGTCAGAATCGAGCCTGACGAAGCACCTTGCTCTTGATCTGTTTGGCCGTGTCGGTCAGGAAGATGGAGGAGTTGGCGTCGCTGGCGCTCATCTTGGTCTGAGCTCCCTGCAGCGCCGGGAAGAAGGTGGAGTGAAGCAGAGCCGGTTTGGGAAAACCGATCCGAGGAGCCACGTCCCGCGTCATCCGGAAATACGGGTCCTGAGGAGCAGGGGTGCAAATCCCAAATCAATTCCAGAATCACATACTTAAGCCAGGGTTTCCCAACCACTGGAAAATCATCAAAAACATCCTCCCTCTATTACATTTCGTTATTATTATTTTAAAGCGCCCCTATCATGGGTTATGAAAGGTTCATATTTTGGTTTTGGGAGTCCCTAACAACAGGTCGACATGCATGCAAGGTCAAAAAACACTTTCATTGTCTTATAATATGCATTTATTTTCACCTTATTTGCTCAACGACTCCCAAACGATTCATTTTTCCAAACCCCTCCTTTATGTGACGCTAATCTGCTGTGATTGGTCGATTTCATTTAAAGCAGTGTTTGTGAGCGCAGTGCTGTTTTGTTTACAGTGTTGCCGGGGAAACAGATATTTTTAACGCTCAACAGCGGCACCCAGTGGTGAAGAATGAATTTGCATTTTCATTCAGACCAACGCAAAAAGACCAACAAGTGGGACGTCAACATGAAACGACTTGGGATTCGTTTTAAAAACGACTCGTTTCTATGATTCAGAGTCGACTCTTTCTTTTGAGAGACATTTCTTTCAGATTTAAAACTGAGTTTCAGAGCGGTTACACACTGCATGAAAGCTCATCTTCAGAAATACATAATAGGAGCACTTTAACTCAGTGCTGTTGGTCATCGTCATGTCTATTTGTGGGTTTTACAAACATTTAACCAATGAAAAGCATTCAAAGGAGCGTGTGACTAAACCTTGTAAGGCCATTGGATCCTCAAAAATGTTAAAATAACTCACAGACTCCGTCGCGATGCAAGGGTTTGAATAAGAGCAGTTTTCTTTACTCAAACGCTGTCTATGTTTTCGTGTGTTTGAAGAGTCTTAGCATTTGCGGTCTAGTTGTAGCCAATACACGTTTGTGTTTTAAATATCCAGTGCAAAGCGGTTCATCTTGTATATCGTGAAATTCCGGCCAAATGTATTAAATGACAAGAAAAACTGAGTGGCCGTATAGCTACAATAAACTTTATAACCTGTAAACTGATGAAAATGGTTGGTTTTCTGTCTCGGATGCGGTCGTTCTAATGACGGATAAAACACAGATCTCCAGCATTCGCTCGTCAAAAACCTCCGTTTGAGCATGAACTTCAGAAAATGTTAAGTGCAAGTGTCTGATCATATATACAGGGGAGAAAAACGTTCCCCCTTCCTATCTTTTTTTTTTTTTTTAGTGCTTAGTTTTGTGCCGTGGGATTTTTTTACTGATCAAAACTGTGGCAGAAAAAAGGTTGGGAAACACTAAGGTCAGGAATCGGATACTTGTTGTAAAATTACATTTTCGATTCCGCCTATCAATTTTTTTTAGCTGGTGAAAAGAGGCTGTTAAACATGTATTTGTCTTTGAATCATTCGCTCAAGAGATTCGTTCAAAAACACTGATTCATCCAGTAATGAAACGAGTCATTGAATCGTTCCATTCATACATTCCTTGAGATTTTGTTTAGTTGTCTAAAGTTTTTTCTTCACAATTGTGAGAGAACCACAACCTCAATTAAAAAAACAAAAAACAAGTCTCAATTCATCCAGAATCGTGCGGCTCTATTCTACACACAAACAGCTCTGAATCGAGTCTTTGTGTTCATGATATTCAGCAGCAATTAAATGTTTTGCAAAAAGAGACAGAATAAATGTGTCCCTGCAGCACAGAAGCAGTCATAAGCAGCACAGCTATATTTGTAGCAATAGCCAACAATACATTGTATGGGTCAAAATTATTGTCAATTTATGTCAAAAAAAAGAAAAGCCGAGCGTCTCACCTGATCGATGGCACACGGGATCAGACACTGAACATCCGTCCGCTCGCCGAAGATCTGCGGGAAGGAGCCGCTGAAGGACGGAGCCGCCTGGATGGCCGGGAAACTGACTTTACCTGCAGACACACGCCATTAAACGCCACACACACACACACACACACACACACCGACGGATTCCCGCCAACAGAGACGCTCCTCACCGATGCAGTCGCTGTCTGTGAAGCCAAAGATGCCTTTGACCTGGTTAAACGTCACGTGCTTCTGGACCTTCACCACGTTCCTGTAGAACGCAGGACTCGCCCTGTCCGGAGAAACACCACACACTGCTTCACTCAACATCAGCATCTTCATGCGTTACAGTCACATTCATCAGATTACAGCTGGACGATAACAGAATTACATGCTGCAATATAAACAATCAAGCAGTTGAGATTTGCTATATAGTGAATATTACTTTGCATGATTGAACTATGTGTATAAGGATGAAGTTGGAAATATGTATTTATTTATTTAAATGTATTTATATATACACACACATATATATATTTTTTAATTTGATATATTTTTATTTATTTATATTTACATATATACTATTCATATATATATATATATATATATATATATATATATATATATATATATATGATTAATGTATGAATTTAGATAAAATTTATTAAAATATGTAAATATATACTTACACTAATATATATATATAAGACATACGTTTTATTTATTTATATTTATGTAGGCCTATGCATGATAAATATATATGTATTTATTTACTGATATATTTACATATGCACATTTTTATATTATACATATATATATATATATATACACGTGTGTGATAAATATGTATTTTAAATATATAATATTTACATATTTTATTTAAATATGTAAATAAATAAATATATATATATAAAACAACCACACAGTTGTGATGTAATAGCGCCACCTGCTGTCTGCACTGATACACAACACGAAGCGTTGCAATATAAACAGCGTGAGTATTTTTACCCCATATAGTCGAGGTCGGAGAAGATGAAGGTCTTGTTGACGTCGAATCCGCAGGCGATGATGTCTCGGGCGTTCTCCACCGCGTACCGATGACACTCGTCCAGCGACAGATCCTTCCACAGATACTTCTCATCATCGGTCAGCTGAATGACCAGAGGAACGTCGAACACGTCCTGAAGCCACCTGTGACACACACACACACACACATCAGCGCTTTCACAGACTCCCGCTGAACACTGACGCACCGAGGAAGACTCACTTGGTGAAGATGAAGGGGATCAGGTGACCCACATGCATGGCCTCTGAGGACGGCCCTCGACCCGTGTACAGATAGAAGGACTTCTGCTTCTCGTACGCGTCCAGGATCTGATGCATGTCCCTGCGGATCACAGACATGAGATGAGACCACAGCTGCTCAAGCTTTCAGATGCCACGATCCTCACGTGAATATTTAATACAGCTATGCATTTCCAACTATATAGCCCCAATTTATACTGTGAAAAATTATTATTCTTAATGAGTGTAAAATATTACTATTTAAATATGGCAAACATATTTTATTTCTATTAAGTTACATTATTAATAATGGGTTTCTTTCTACTCACTGTAGAACTTATTTCAATCTTTTTTTATTTATTTTTATCAATGTTTTATTTATTTTAATTCATTTATTTATTTAAATATTATTTTTACTATTTATTTATTTTTTGTCTATTTATTTATTTTAATCAATGTTTTATTATTCATTTTGGTCTATTTATTTTAATAAATGTTTTTATTTATTTAATCATTTAGTAAAATAATGTTTTATTTATTTTCATTCATTTATTTATTTAAATATTATTTTTACTATTTATTTTGATCTTTTTTTTTTTTTTGTCTATTTATTTATTTTAATAAATGTTTTATTATTTATTTTTGGCATATTTATTTTAATAAATGTTTTATTATTCATTTTGGTCTATTTATTTTAATAAATGTTTTTATTTATTTAATCGTTTAGTAAAATAATGTTTTATTTATTTTCATTCATTTATTTATTTCAATATTATTTTTACTATTTATTTTGATCTATTTATTTATTTTTTGTCTATTTATTTATTTTAATAAATGTTTTATTATTTATTTTTGGCATATTTATTTTAATAAATGTTTTATTATTTATTTTTGGCATATTTATTTTAATAAATGTTTCTTTTATTTGAGCACATGTATTGATTTCCTCTCGGTGTGTATTGTTGTGATGTACAGTGGTCAGTCGCACCTGTGTGAGAAGAAGATTCCTCTGCGCAGGAAGCGGTGCGGTGTTTTTCCCGTGACTCGGGCGATTCTGTCCACCAGCTCCTGATCGATCTTACTGCTGCCGAACCGCACTGACAGCAGCAGAAGAGCTCGTTAGTGCATTATTCATCACGGGTCACACATGAGGTCAGACCTGCAGCAGATCTTCCGCTGCTGGACTGAAATGATGAGTATAACATCGACTGACCGATGAGTTTATCGTAGTCGACTCCTTTGGCGCTGCTGGAGGAGACGTTCCACGGATCCACCTGATCATCTCCGTCCTCCGGCACCGCTCCGTTATCCACCGGCACCTCACCGTCCACCGGAGGACATCCAGCCTTATAGTCCTGACCGCTGAGACGCTTGTAGTCCAGCTTCATCTGCAGCAGCATCTGGACAGCAGCGTCCACATCAGCCTGAGGAACAACAGAATCACATTCACATCAACATCAGCCTGAAGAACCAACACATACCATGTCAATCATCCCATCAGATCACATGTCCAGCAGAAGATCATTATAATTTCAGTGTCAGACTCACTTTGGGGCTCTTCTGGGCTTTCAGAGATCTCACTGTGTCTCCCTGAGCGGTCAGCTTCTCGTACAGATCCATCGGGCTCAAATCTGACATCTTCACCTGTTATGAAGTGAATGTGATTATTAATATTGTGATAAATGTGCCTGACGCGTGACATATGCTCGCCTGCCGCATGTCAACATTTAAACCTCGATCTGAAATCATTATCAGCGCTCACACCACTAATAATAACCTGCTCATTTCAGCATTAAATAGCAGTGAAGAATAAATAAACGCACCGTTTTGTGTTGCTGATTTAACTCATTTAGCTTGCACCAGATCCACTGTGGCCGCGTCACACCGATAACTGCCCGACAGGAAACAGTCACCTACAGTAGTTCCGGTCGCGTGTGTGACACACGGAACTGTCAGTGAAAACTATTTTTTAAAACGCTTTCAGTCATACTCTGTTTTACTTTGAGAACATTAATACAAACAAGCTGTTTAATATAGGATGTGTGTTTTATAAACATGGAGTATTCAACGGAGACTCTTAGTTTGTCTGTAAGTTCCTCACGGACACGGATTTGAAACCAGACTTTTATTTTGTGTGGAAGTTCCTCACGGACTTCCTTCGCGCTTCCGGTGTTCGCGGTCTGATATTTCAAAGTAAACGCGAATATTAATCGAACTTTGACAGCACAGATGATGTTAAATTCAGTTATTCGTCGTTTAATGTGAGTTTATTGATCATGTAGTTTCTTGTGATGCTTTATATTTAATTATGGTCATATAAACGATAATAAACTCCAGATACATTAGGGGTTTTATTATAGAATATAATATAATATAGAAGCGGTGTACCTTTAGTTAAGATACCTGTAGAGTCTTCATAGTGCACGAAGAGGCAAAGCACACCTGTGATATAATGTACTGTGACAGACTTTGTCTTTAATTTTCTCCAAAAACTCTAAAGTAAAACCCAGTGAAAGTTGACACAGACAGAGACATGGTCGTTCTGAAAAATAATTTATTGACATTTTCGAGTTAACTCTGAAGGAATCTGAATAATGCATGTAGAAAACAGGAAATAATCAGTGCTATAATGCATTTTTTAATGCAGTCTTTATTTTTATGGAAAACTCCACAGTATATATTTGAACATAATATAACTGTATCTTCTATAATGTCCATTATTAATATGCTTGTTAATAGTTTTTCATGTTTTGGAACACATTTAATTAATAACCTCTGAAATACAGGTCAGCTTTTTGGCCGCTTTGTGTCTCCGTACCGTAACACCACAAACAGACCTGCAGCAGAGTCCAGGAGCCGGTGGCTTGACCGCGGTCTTCAGTGGAGTCCAGTGGATCACCTCAGCCGTCTGCTGCTGTCCGCATCCATGGACAGAACCCTCAAGGTCAGACTAACCTAACCTGACCTAACCTGACCAGCTGTTAACTCTACAGGTGGCTCATCTCTCAGAGAAATAAGTGAACAAATATCAGAATGTGATGATGAACCCCGTAACTGGGTTTCTGCGGGTCTTAAAAAGTCTTCATTCACTTTTACACAAATTAAGGCCTGAAAAGCTCTTAAATCGGAGCCGAACATCTTAAATTCATAAAGTCGTGGCATTAAATGTTGCATGCACTGAAAAAAAAATGTCTAAACATCCTTAAATCAAGACACATTTACTGGAGATGCAAAGTGAAGATATGAAGTCTTGTTTTCAGAGAAATTGAACAATTAATTGAGTTCATGCTTAAAACAAAACAAAACAAATATCTGTCTGTGATGTATGAAAACTTGATTTCCCTTAATTGCGTTGATTCATTTCACTTGCCTCAATTTCACAGAAAGCATGACTTAATTTCTCATTTTCTTCTCAAGTAACTGTGTCTTGATTTATGAATCTTCAGAGGTTTGCATGAGAAACAACAAAACAATACTGCTTAAAGTAATGGAAGTCTATTAGAAGTATTGTCAAACTGTTGCTAATTAAACTCGCCGTCTGCTCTCTAGACGTTTACATTTAGAGAACATATTGATACATTGTGTTCCCTTTTGATTTATTCCTTAAATTTTCTTTACTTGCTCTTAAAAATCTTCAGAGTCCTTTTCCTCTTGTGGGTGGAACAACAGTTATAAAACTGAATAAACATCTAACCATATTAAACCGCTTCATTAACGCCAGTGACCTATATTAATGAGCAGATGAATAGATTATTCTGGTTATTAATAATGCATGCAAGTCTTTATTGAACATCTGTGTCTTTCTTGTGATGCTTTATATTTAATTATGGTCATATAAACGATAATAAACTCAGATACATTAGGGGTTTTATTATAGAATATAATATAATATAGAAGCGGTGTACCTTTAGTTAAGATACCTGTAGAGTCTTCATAGTGCACGAAGAGGCAAAGCACACCTGTGATATAATGTACTGTGACAGACTTTGTCTTTAATTTTCTCCAAAAACTCTAAAGTAAAACCCAGTGAAAGTTGACACAGACAGAGACATGGTCGTTCTGAAAAATAATTTATTGACATTTTCGAGTTAACTCTGAAGGAATCTGAATAATGCATGTAGAAAACAGGAAATAATCAGTGCTATAATGCATTTTTAATGCAGTCTTTATTTTTATGGAAAACTCCACAGTATATATTTGAACATAATATAACTGTATCTTCTATAATGTCCATTATTAATATGCTTGTTAATAGTTTTTCATGTTTTGGAACACATTTAATTAATAACCTCTGAAATACAGGTCAGCTTTTTGGCCGCTTTGTGTCTCCGCATCCGTAACACCACAAACAGACCTGCAGCAGAGTCCAGGAGCCGGTGGCTTGACCGCGGTCTTCAGTGGAGTCCAGTGGATCACCTCAGCCGTCTGCTGCTGTCCGCATCCATGGACAGAACCCTCAAGGTCAGACTAACCTAACCTGACCTAACCTGACCAGCTGTTAACTCTACAGGTGGCTCATCTCTCAGAGAAATAAGTGAACAAATATCAGAATGTGATGATGAACCCCGTAACTGGGTTTCTGCGGGTCTTAAAAAGTCTTCATTCACTTTTACACAAATTAAGGCCTGAAAAGCTCTTAAATCGGAGCCGAACATCTTAAATTCATAAAGTCGTGGCATTAAATGTTGCATGCACTGAAAAAAAAATGTCTAAACATCCTTAAATCAAGACACATTTACTGGAGATGCAAAGTGAAGATATGAAGTCTTGTTTTCAGAGAAATTGAACAATTAATTGAGTTCATGCTTAAAACAAAACAAAACAAATATCTGTCTGTGATGTATGAAAACTTGATTTCCCTTAATTGCGTTGATTCATTTCACTTGCCTCAATTTCACAGAAAGCATGACTTAATTTCTCATTTTCTTCTCAAGTAACTGTGTCTTGATTTATGAATCTTCAGAGGTTTGCATGAGAAACAACAAAACAATACTGCTTAAAGTAATGGAAGTCTATTAGAAGTATTGTCAAACTGTTGCTAATTAAACTCGCCGTCTGCTCTCTAGACGTTTACATTTAGAGAACATATTGATACATTGTGTTCCCTTTTGATTTATTCCTTAAATTTTCTTTACTTGCTCTTAAAAATCTTCAGAGTCCTTTTCCTCTTGTGGGTGGAACAACAGTTATAAAACTGAATAAACATCTAACCATATTAAACCGCTTCATTAACGCCAGTGACCTATATTAATGAGCAGATGAATAGATTATTCTGGTTATTAATAATGCATGCAAGTCTTTATTGAACATCTGTGTCTTTCCTGTGATGAAAATGTGATTTTAATAACCGAAACCACATGACATGAATCCTTGAATCACGGGTGTCACGAATCTGGTCTGTAACTTCCATTCACTCACCACAGTATTCACTGCACTACACTACTGTTGCATTTCACCAGACTACAATTCCCATCATTCATTGCACTGAGGACACCCGCACACAGCTCGTGGCACTGATCACACACAGCTGACACAGATTACACATTGCACTGATTACTTGCCTTATTTAAACCCTGGACTGCCGAGTATTGTATGCGTTTACCGCTCCCCTAGCCGTAGCTACTCTACAGAGCCTCTGATAGTCTCCCCTGCCTGGACTATTGCTTTGTTTTCAGATACCTCTCTCGTCAAGCCCCTTCGGATACTGTTCGCTGTCGGCTGACCTTTGCTTGCCCTAGGATTACTCTGTCTTGTCCCTGCCATACTTGTTTGCCATTGCTCGACCCTGCCTGTATTTATGACCATGTCTGTAAATAAAAGCTTGTACTTGGATCCGCACGTCTCATCAGCCCCGTTACAGAGGGTTTAATGGAGCTTCAGGAGCATATAAATCACTTGATGTGAATCATTTGTGACCCAGGACCACAAAACCAGTCATGAGGGTCAATTTTTTTTTTTTTTTTTTTTTAATTTAAAATAAAAAATTAATCTTTCCATTGATGTATGGTTTGTTGGACAATATTTGGCGGAGATACAACTATTTGAAAATCTGGAATCTGAGGGTGCAAAAAAATCTAAATATTGAAAAAATCACCTTTAAAGTTGTTCAAATGAAGTTCTTAGCAATGCATATTACTAATCAAAAATGAAGTTTTGATATATTTACGGTACCAAATTTACTAAATATCTTCATGGAACATGATTTTTATTTAATATCCTAATGATTTTTGGCATAAAAGAAAAATGTATAATTTTGACCCATACAATGTATTGAGGAGAATTCATGAATAAATTGTTTTTGTTTTCTTTCCGCTCAAAGTATTCTCGTAGCTTCACAAAACTGAAGTTGAGCCTGTCACATGGACTGTTTTATCGACGTGCTTCTGGGTCTGGGAACATTACAGTTGTGTTGCTGTCTGTGGAGGCTCAGAGAGCTCTCGGATTTAATCAGAAACATCTTAACTTGTGTTCTGAAGATGAACGAAGGTCTTATGGGTTTGGAACGACACGAGGGCGAGTAATTAATGACAGAATCTTCATTTTTGGGTGAAATAACCCTTTAAGCTTCTAGTAAAGACACATGAAACCCTGTTTGCAATTTACAAAAATGCACCTAAAGACTATGGAAAAAAAGATTTGATTTAAGGGTGTGAATACTTGTGCAATGTAATTTTTTTTTCAGTTTTGCCTTTTTAATAAATTTGCAACGTTGTGATGAATCCGGTGTTTGCTTTGTCATTATGGTGAGTCATTATCCTTCATGTTTTTGCGTAAAGATTGGGTATCGTGCAATTTATCGCACACGCCCGCACCATTCGTACTGCATGGTGGAGCTCCTCATTCTGAGCATCTTTGCCTCTCGGACCACTGCAATCAATCAAACCGTTCAACAAATATTGGAGATTAACTTTCATGAACTAGTCCTATGCATTTTGCTCAGCCTCGATAACTGTTAAAAACATTGAAACACATACGATTTCTTTGTAAACTGTCTGTATTGGTTGCCTTTCCCTCTGTGCTGTCAGTTTTTACATGCTTGCTAAAGAAAACAGTACTTTTTTGCACGTTGTTTTAAAAGCCTTAACATGCTTGAACCCTGATAATTGCTGGTTGCAGCTGTATTTTCGTATTTACTTTGCAGTCTAACGTTTGCGTTTCTTAAATGAGATCACCTCGATGACATACGCAGCCTCTGAATGTGACCTTCGGAGGAAACAGCCTCCAAAATGAGACGCAGCAGAAGGTTATATTGAGCTTTATGAGCCCCTGAACCTGATCTAAACCAGGCTTGATTTGCTTTGATTTTGTCAACTTTAAACCTGCTCTCCTTAATAATTAATTATCTGTTTCTCCCTCTTCACGCTATAAACTGAATTTATACTTTGAACTGAGCATTATTCAATGATTTAGTTCATCCAGTCATCATTTACTCATCCTCACGGTTCAGTTCAAATCATTCAAATATTCAAGTTCATTTCCACCCGTTCACTGACACTTAATACAATAAGTTATGTTTAAGAAAAAAAGAACACAAGTTTCTGCCCGATTTTCCTTTATTTATAGTTTTTCAGTTTAAGTGCTGGAACATTTTGAGTATTCAGAGTTTTGTTTAAAACTTACGTTCCAAGCAAATCAATTTTAAATGAAGATACATGCAATATAATCACTGTTTTTAATATGACAGATCACACTGTTGTGGAAGGTGCTCTGCGGTTCAGATTCTAGATTACAGGTGGTGGGGGGGTGACGCGGCCCCAGAAGAGGATGCTCTTGGTGGAGTTGTGGCGGATGAAGAAAAGAAAGGGGGATTTTACGATGAAAGACTCGGTGATTTTTTTACCGTCTGTCTGGACAACTCCTCCAGCGCCTCCTTCTGCATCTGTGCCTTTCTCGTCCACCTCAACAACACACTTATGCACCACTTTGGACAGCTTCAGCGGCCCAGGTGCCATGCCAGATAAGTCACACTTATCACTAAAGAGGTCAGTTATTCCCAGAGCCGTCAGGGCTTTCTCCAGGTCATATTTCTCCTGAAGCTTAAAGCTGGGCATTTCAACATTCACCTCTGTGGGAATCATATTGTCCGGCTGAGTGCACTTAATAATCTTCTCATAAGTGATCCTTTTTACCAGCTTAGAGGAAGGAGAGAAAAATAAGAGACAAGCAGGGAGAGACTTTTAATTGTTTCCCATTTCATGTAATACCAAACCTACACAACAATCCAGATTTTCATGTAGACTTTATCCTAATAATGCAGTTCCAAGTGAAGTAAAAGCAGTAAGGGAGGTTCAGTGTCTGTTCATGTGACGGACTGTTTTACCTTTGGTAGGCCATCAATCGTTTCTGGGAGTATAATGAGCATGCTCAGATGATTATTCTCATAAGGGATCTCCAGAATCCGAGCTTCAGTGGGAAGCTGATGTTGTCTGTGTGGGATAGTACCCAGGGGAAGGGTATCCGTCTTAAACATCGCTGCTCCGTTGCCCTGACATTAAAACACAGACAGATTGGACATTACTGATGCTGTTAGCACTTGGACCTGCAGTGTTAGCTGTGCTGCAGTCTCCCTTACCTTACGAAAAATAGTATTCATGGTCATCTTTATTAAGCATACTTAAGTACAGTTCAAGTATATTTTTGAGTATACTATATATGAGCAATATCACACGAGTAGATATGGCTGTATATCACACGGCCGTGATTCGGCCGCAGGCCGAGTGTGATATTGTGTTTATACAACAGTTGGACGGCATAAGTGTGTAAATAATTTAGAAACAACAACGAAGTGTCTTTAAAAGCCCGCTTTTGTGCAGAACTACTTCCTTCCGCCACAGATTTAAATCTAAAGTTGACAGTTTAACAGCTGAGCCCAAGCCTCTGTTACTAATTCCAAAACGTCACTTTAGAACTAGTAACGAAGGAACGTTGAGTTGCCTCATTGAAAACTTATTGTATTAATGTAGGAAAAGCTTGTATTATGAGAGAGAGATGGACTGAGCGACTGTGATTACCTGCATCTGATACATACAATAAAACATAAGTCTGAATGTCCACTGAGGAAAGCCTTATCTTATGGTCAATATCCTTTCATTCGTTAAGCGTGATTTGTGCTGACAGCAATGCTCATTTGTTAGCCGCGTCGTTGTTGAAAGTAAAAATAACTTCTGTTCACAAAAGTCATGGCGGAACAATGTAACTAAAATCACAATCACGAACACGCACCATGCTTCAGTACTAAACACTATTATTAAATACTATTTTTATATAAAATATTATTTATTGAATAATCATATTTACTGTAATAAACAACAACAACAGCCATCATAAAAGTTGCTAGGTAATTCTGTACAAAGATATACAGCTAAAGATATGCGCATTATACAGCATTGAATAAACATGATAATATTTTGCCAAAATTATTAGCTCTGGAACAAATAATAGTTCAATGAGACCAAAGACTGGCCGTTAGATTTACCCAACATGAATTTATATCTGGTGTTTAACCACTAGAGAGACACCAGAGCCAGCGAGATGGTCCTCACTGCAGAACATAAGATCCAGGGGGTGTGGTTAGATCTAGATCCAACTCCTCCCACCTTTCATTTATCTAAACCTACCCGTCTCCACCCCCTGGATGTGGATCCAACCCCGCCCCCTGGATCTTCTGCAGTGAGATCTGGCCGCGGTCAGGCGCTCTCTGCGGGTGTAATGAGTGCTGAACGGCCGCTGAACCGATGGAGCTCCCGGCTCCGAAAATGTCGAAGCAAATTTTGAAGTAGACCTTATCTTTATTAACAAACCGCATATTTGAAGTCCAAGCAAGCACATTATCGCCTAAAAAACTCTTACAACTGCATTCTGTGACACAAAACAGTATTATTTTTAAAATTAAAGTGGATTTGGCCGTCCGAAAAATCTTTTTTTTTTCATTTTGTTAATCTGTGATTTAAGTGAAATATATTTTGTGCATATAGACTATACATATTCCTTTTTATGTAAACCTATAGTTTTATTCTGTTTTCTCCGGTCACAGAAGCGCTGCAGGTGTATAAATAGAATTAAATGAAAGGGGTGTTGTTTGGCACAATAACAAGCTGAGAACTGCACATAGATGTAGATCATCCACCTTTACCACTTTTAGCAGACAAAGCTGAATTGTCTTGACAAAGTTACCTTTTTGGTGAATGCTTTGACCCACTTCTTCTTGAAGTACACTGCGCTGATAAGAGCAAGACTCGTGTCCTTAGACACATCTCCTTGATCCAAGAACTCCTTCAGTTGATCTAAAAACATCAATCAGAAGAGTGAGAAATTATGAGAAAGTGGTCTAATAGACTATAGCCTGATAGCTGACAACAAATACACTTTAATTGAATTACTATCAGTCTCAGACGCCACCCAGCTGTTGATTTTTTCTCTGGCAGCTTCAGGATTATTCTTGAAGTCAACACTCCTCAAGCTGGCAAAACACCACTCCTCACAGTGGTCTAGGTAATCCTAACATCGTCAGTAGAAAGAGAGGGAACATGGATTACAATAACATCTGTGTTCTGACCCAGACATCTCACTGAATGATGCATTACTGTCATTTTCAGGAAGTAAATTAACCATTTGCTGTGCTTTCTCAACCAACTCACGTCATAAAAATTGACTGTCTCTTCTCCATACAAGCGATTAACCAGCTGCAGGCTTCGCTTCATTTTGTGGTTGGGCTCCAGATTCTTGTACTCCCCTTCTTTGTAGATCTCCTCAAACAGATAGTGGTACATGATTCTCATTTTGTCAAAGCGGAGACCTTAAGAGAAACACAACAGAATATTGTTTAATATTGAGTGAAATGTATTCAGAGAATTTGAGACTGTGGAGTGACAGCAATCAGTGCCTTAAAGGGGACCTATTATGCAAAATTCACTTTTACATGGTGTTGGAACATAAATGTGTCGGCAGTGTGTTACACAACCACCATAAAATTTAAAATAATCCACCCACTCCTGTTTTATATTCCCCATTAATCATAAACAGTGTGTCAAAATGAGTTGCCGCATTTCCTAAACACTGACATAATGTAAAGACTGGTGGAATCTGCCCTGTTAGCTTAGATCCTCCCCTGAGTGAGCGGCACATGTTTATCTCCTCATCAGTGGAAACACGAAGTGTGTCAGCTATAAACAATCTAAACGTTCTGTTGTTGGCCGCATCAATAAACACAGAATGCGTTTTTCTATGCCACTGCGCTACTTTTGCATCATGTTTCACAGCGTCTTTTGCAGGAAACCACGCTCTAAAAACGCAACGCTCAAATTAAAAGTAGTTTAAAAATGCATTGACACCTTGCATTTTCAACGCACTACTAATGGCCCTGAATGGGAGAAAAAAATGCAAGGTCCGCATTTACATATAAAATAAAAAAGCAGCGCAGTGGAATGCAAAAATGCATGTGGAAACGGTCCCATGATGTGTTCTTTTTTTGTGCTAGAGTATCTGTATAAAGCATCTTGTAAAAAGGGGCATAAAAGATCCACTTTAAAGCATTCTTAAACATGAGATGACAGTTTATATAGAGCTATTTGGAGGTTTAAGCGCACCTTAAGCATCTGATCAGCAGTGTTGTTCTTGGCACCCAGGAGGACCAGGCCCAATGCAGAGGAGATGCTCAGGGGTGAGAATAACACATTGTCTGTGTTGCCCCGACAGAGCTCTTTTAACAGGTCAATGGAGAATTTTGAGTTTGCCAAAATCACTGGTTCAATGATTGGGTCCATTTCGTTTACAGCCTAGCATGAAGGAAATTAAATTAAAACATCATGTTAGGCCAGCACAGAAAACAGTATAGAAGTACAAGAATGAAAAAAGTTAAAAGTTTATCTGTTCAAACCACAGACAAGAAACATTTATTTCACCTGAAGTGCTCTCCTAATATGTGAAAAGTCAAATGTAGAATTTTATATACTATCAAAACAGCCCAAAGACAGCGCTTTAGCATTGAAAAAGTAAAAATAAAATAGAAAACAATGAAAGGAACCCTCTTTCCCTCTCAATAAAAAAGGTTTTCAGTTTTTATCCTGATCTACCACACCTGTAATAACATATTTAGTTTTACATCCATACTCTGCAGAAGTTATCTGGTGGAAAGTGACTAAGCTAATGTCTATCAGCTAACCTCAAAGAAAGTGCAGTAACCACAAACAATAATAGAATAGCGGAGAATAGCAGTTGCTTGATCTGTGAAGTGTCTGTACTATCTGTTTTACAAAAATATCACAGGAATTATTATTAAATTATTTGCAAAATAAATGTTCAAATTAATGAGGTGAACCTGAAATTAATATTTCTTACTAACACCCTAAAGCAGAAGATATAAAATTACCATCTTAATTCAAATGTTTTTAATGAAACATTTTGCACCGTACATGTATATCAAATGTTACAAGTACTGTTATAGTTTTCACAAGCCTCTGAAATACTTACTGATGAAGAATGCGATGGTTCGATCTCTTCTTGATATGAGGTCTGTCTTCACTGTCTCTCGTTCCCTCAGTGCTTCTAGTTATAGATATAGATAGGCTCAGGAAGAAAAAAAGGTGAGTAATCACCCCATTGTTTCTTGGGAAGTTATTGTGAAATCAAAATTCTGAATAAAAAAGATTGTGTGTGAAAAGGATTCAATGTAATCTCATGTACATATCTGTATAACAATCAATGCACCACTCCTTCCAGATAACCTTGATCTGGCAAGGGTTCAAGAACGTGATTCCAATTATATTGATGATTCAAAAATAAAGCAATAAATTTAATCTGCAGATTGTCTTTTCACAGATTTTCACATCATGCAACACTATCTTGATGCTTCTTTACAAATATCAGTGCACCAATTGATTATGTAGTATTAGATTAGGCAGACTATGCTGCTGAAAACAGATACTAGAACAAGCAATCTAGGAACACTGGTGCTGTTCTGAAGGCAAATGGTGGACACAACAAACATTTTTGTTACTGCACAAAAACTTTGTCACTTTACAGCTTTTTTTTCCCACCAGGTGGCTATAAATTCTGTAGATTATAGATGTAAAATGAGCATATGCAAATTGTATGTGTGGTTGACCGGGATGAATGTTGAAAACCCTTTTCATGGGAAAGATGGTTCCCTTTTTTTCATAGCTAAAGTGCTGTCTTTGGACTGTTCTGCAGTTTTGATTGTGTATAAAAATGTATAAGGTGGAACTTGAAATTACACGGGTTACCAGAGTCAGTAGAAGATGTTAAAACGGACACAATCAAGATCTGCCTCAAGAACAGAGCAAGCTGACAGAGGTGACTGACATTGTACACCGTCTGGGAAAGAGGAAGCCAGGGGTCGTGAGACCAAGAGGGATCATACTTCGCTTTTTGTCGAGAACACTCCGGCATACTGTTTGGGCTGCAGCGAAGAACATCCCTCTAGCTGTTAAGGAAATTAGAGCCAAGTTTTGGCCTACAATTCAACTTCGTCGGTGCGGGCCTTCATCGGGGGCATTGAGCTTCATCTCCAACAGACTGAGGATGATCAGCGGGATGCTAAAGGTGACGGAGATGAAATTACTTAAATTCTAGACCTATTTGGTTTCTTCAGATCCCAATGTGGGAATGATATTTGCTTTTCCAATTGTTCTGAGTGTTCTGCTGGTGTTATTACTTTGCTAAATCATTTTAATGGCAATGTCTTACGCTCAGAAGGTGATAGTAATGGACAATTTTTTATTATTAACATTAAATTTTTGATTATCAATATTTATGGGCACAACTCCAATGCACAGAATGCCCGGCTGCTTGATTTGATAGAACATAGAATTAAACTCTGGTTGACTAAATTTCCTAGTGCGCATATTTTAATTGGAAGAGATTTTAATATTACTCTTAATAGTCAAATTGATCGCTGGCCCCCTGATAGAGATTCCTCAGTAGCTACAAAGATAAAATAATTAATAGATGGATATGGACTCGAAGACACTTAGAACTGCCACATACAGTGCTGCTCGTTAATATTGGCACCCTTGGTAAATATGAGCAAAGGCAGCTGTGAAAATAAGCCGAACACTTCCCGAACAGAAGGCCATGGAAGAGTATATTGAGGAGGCTTTACAGCAAGGCTACATCCGGCCATCGACTTCCCCTGCTGCTTCGAGTTTCTTCTTTGTCGCCAAGAAGGACGGAGGCTTACGACCTTGCATCGATTACCGGGTACTCAACAAAATAACGGTAAAGTTCCATTACCCCCTACCTCTCGTCCCAGCGGCCCTAGAACATCTTCGCGGAGCCACCGTGTTTACCAAGTTGGACCTCCGCAGCGCTTACAACCTCATCCGAATACGTGAGGGGGACGAGTGGAAGACAGCTTTCGTGACCCCTACTGGCCACTACGAATATCTCGTCATGCCGTATGGTCTTGTCAATGCCCCCTCCGTATTTCAGGATTTCATGCATGAGGTACTCCGGGAGTTTCTTCATAGATTTGTGCTGGTCTACATTGATGATATCCTCATCTACTCCCGGAGCATGGCTGAACATCGCCACCATGTTGCGGAGGTCCTGAAACGCCTGGGAGACTTCCAGTTGTTCCTCAAGGCCGAAAAATGCTCCTTCCACCAGTCCTCAGTGCAGTTCCTTGGGTATAACATCGACAGCGGTGGCATCCAGATAGACAAGGGGAAGGTGGATGCTATCAGGAACTGGCTCACTCCTGCTACCATTAAGGAACTCCAACGCTTCCTGGGATTCTCGAACTTCTACCGCAGGTTTATCCACAACTACAGCACCATCACCAGTCCCCTAACCAACCTGCTACGAAACAAACCTAAGACCCTTGCCTGGACTCCAGCCGCATCTGAAGCCTTTGAGAAACTCAAAGAGGCATTTACCAAAGCTCCTGTCCCTGTTCACCCTGATCCCAGTAAGCCGTTCATTGTCGAAGTCGATGCCTCCACCTCAGGAGTCGGTGCCATATTGTCTCAGCAGCAGGGGACACCGGCCAAACTCTATCCATGTGCCGCCTTCTCACGTAAGCTCAGCCCGGCGGAGAGAAACTACGATATTGGTAACGGGGAACTCCTTGCCATCAAGCTGGGCCTCGAAGAGTGGAGGCATTGTTTGGAGGGTGCACAGCACCAGTTCACGGTTTTCACAGACCACAAGAACTTGCAATACTTACAAGAGACTAAAAGACTTAACCCCCGCCAGGCTAGGTGGGCACTCTTCTTCACTCGCTTTAACTTTATAATTTCCTATCGTCCAGGTCCCAAGAATGTTAAAGCAGATGCCTTGTCTCGTCTCCATGATTCAGAGGAGGAGATCAACGAGGAGCGTGAATCGATCATCCCTGACAAGCTCATCGTAAGTCCCATCCAGTGGGATTCCAGTCCATTCTCATCCACCAATGCTTTCATGGCCGCTCCGCCGGGCTGTCCACCCAGCTTACAGTACGTACCCAGGGCTCAACGAACACCCATCATCCATTCAGCTCATTCATCTCTGGGCACTGGCCACCCAGGGGCCAACAACACCCTCTCGCTGCTAAAAGATCGCTTCTGGTGGCCACATATGGCTAGAGATGTAAGAAGGTTTGTCCAAGGTTGTACTGACTGTGCCATCTCCAAAAGTCCACGCCACTTACCATCTGGCAAAATTCTTCCGCTGCCTGTTCCCAATCGCCCCTGGTCACACCTGGGAGTGGACTTCATCACTGATCTGCCTCCCTCAGATGGTAACACATGTATTCTTGTGATCATTGATAGATTTTCTAAGTCATGTCGTCTGCTCCCCCTCAAAGGTCTTCCCACGGCAATGGAGACTGCAGAAATGATGTTTAACCACATCTTCCGATACTATGGCATTTGTGGAGGCTATCCTATAAGCCTCGGCATGGATGGCATGGTGTTCTCAACTCATAGCAGAAAAAACTTAAATCCAGGCATTTGCTCTCTTTGGGTGGTGTTCCCATTTATTATAAAAGTAGAAAATATATTTTTCATAAAATGGTACTTCACCCAGTGCTAATAAAGTGCTGTTGTGCTGTCTGATAAAGTGGGTGCTCACGGCTATGGTAAGAACCATGTGTTCCCCACCATCCACACCTTTCCCTAACTAATTACCACACCTGTAAATATACCTAACTCCCAGTGACGTGCCACCCCCAGTGCAATACTCCCCCAAGTGGCTAAAATAAGTAATAACTAAAATTAACCTATCTAAAAGGTAAATATAAATGGCTCCTACAGCATTCCTGAGGATATTGTTTCAGATCGAGGACCACAATTCGTAATTCGAAATTGGGCGATTCCTACGAACCTTCTGCCATGGCCACCAGGACTCTTGGAACCAGTTCATTGGCTGGGCCGAATACGCCCAGAATTCTCTGCGCCAACCCTCTACCGGAATGACTCCGTTCCAGTGTGTACTCGGCTCCCCAGTGTGTACTCCCCTGGTCCGGGGAACCGTCGGATGTACCATCAGTGGATTACTGGTTCCGAGAGAGCAAGAGGGTCCGGGACGCCGCCGACCTTCGTAGATCCGAAGCCCCCCAGTATCAACCCGGACAGAAGGTCTGGTTGTCAACCAGGGACATCAGGATGCGCCTACCAAACTCAGTCCTAGATTCGTTGGCCTCTTCACCATCACGAAACAGATCAACCTGGTTACCTACCAGCTTCAGCTCCCCCCTCAGTATAAAATTCATCCCACGTTCCACTGCTTAAGCCTTACCACTCTTCTGTCTCTCCCTCCACAGAGCCTGGCCCGGCAGAAGAACCCCCTCTCCCATTGATTCTAGAAGACGGTGCCATCTATGAGGTCAAGGAGATCTTGGACTCCAGGCGCCGTGGTGGTCAGCTGGAGTACCTCGTTGACTGGGAGGGGTAAGGCCCAGAAGAAATATCCTGGGTTCCCAGAGACGACATCCACCTGCACATCATTTGGACACCAATCACCTCTGACATAAAAGCACACACCTCACAGCACCTCATTGTCTGGTCTCGTTTATACGAAGTAGACTCCTTATGCTATCACAGCGACTTACCTGCTACTTACCTCCTTGTGTACTTACCACTTTAATTAAGAAAATAGCTAAAGCATTGAAAATCCCCATTTCCACCATCAGGGCAATAATTAAAAGACTCCAATCAACTAAAGATCTTAAAAATCTGCCTGGAAGAGGACGTGTGTCTATCGTCCTAATGCACGGTGAGAAGGAGAGTTTGAGCGGCTAAAGACTCTCTAAGGACCACAGCTGGAGAATTGCAGAAAATAGTTGAGTCTCGGGGGCAGAAAACCTTTAAAAATCATTTCAAACAGCACCTACATCAGCACATGTTGTTCGGGAGGGTTTCGAGGAAAATTCTCCTCGCTCATCCAAAAACAATCTCCAGCATATTCAGTTATCAGACACGACTGGAACTTCAAATGGCACTGGCTTCTATGGTCAGATGAAACTAAAAAAGAGCTTTCTGGCAGCAAACACTCAAGATAGTACAGACATGGATAAAAAGTACCCCATGCTCATGGTTAAATATACTGCTGGATCTACAGTATAGTGTCGTGGGCCTGTTTTTCTGCTGGAGGTCCTAGACATCTTGTTCAGATACATGGCATCATGGATTCTATCAAATACCAACAGATAATATATCTAAACCTGACTGCCTCTGTTAGACATCTTACAATGGACCATGTTTGGATCTTCCATCAAGACAATGATCCAAAGCAAACATCAAAATCAAAAATGTGTCACTGAGCACAAAATGAAGCTTCTGCCATGGCTGTCCCTGTCCTCTGACCTGAACCCTGTTGAAAAGGAGTGGGGTAAACTGAAGAGAAGAAGCTATGAATCTGAAGGATCTGGAGAGATTCTGGATGAAGAAACCCAGATAGCAAAAATCATTTGGGCCAGATCTGGTCCAGACCCATCGGGCCGGTGTCTTTTGGCACAACGGGCCAATACCGGCATGGATCCGTTTTTTCCGGATCTGGGCCAGCTCCAGACCAGATGCGGATTCCTTTATGGTGATTTGGCCCAAATGTGGGCAGGATCTGGTCCAGTACCATGCCGGATCTGGGCCAGCTCATTTTGTGTATTTTATATATATATATATATATATGCCTTCATACACACACACACAAATAAGTTGTATACATATCTAGAATTCAAACACAATTTGTTTATTTGTAAAGTGCTTTTCACAATACATATTCCAATGCAGCTTTACAGAAAATGCATTTAAAAAGAGTATTGCATTTAAAAGTTACAAATAAAAAGAGTAATGTCCATATGCCACAGTATTTGTACAGTTCCCGGATAATACAAATCATACAAGTAGATAATGACCATTTAAGTTGAAATGATAAATACCTTTAAAGCAATGATTACAAGCATCTTGCAGAATACATAATTAAATACCTTTTTTTCTTTCTTAAGGTATAATACGAAGGTCTTGGACAACAAAAAGTTTAAAGAACTGATTTAGACGTATAAACAATTACTGTCCTGAACACTATTAAAACAATATTCATATTAAAACAATTGAATTACTACACAAAACATCTTTTACTACACTACATATTTTCTTTCCTTTTGATAATTTTTGCATCAAAAGCAAAATTAAAGTTAATTTAAAACTACCCCAAGTAGTATAAGCCTCAGTGCTACACAATGAGAATGAGAAGAATCTGAATAATTACCACAGTGAAATTTTATATCACAGGGAAAGGTCTTACAAATGTGTGTCACCATTGTGTGCTTGAGTTGGTTCTAGTTGTTTGAGTCTTCTGCAATGCGAGCCCTCTTTCTGACTCCACAGCTTAAAGACAGTTCCCTCCTTTTCGTTGTCTCTAAAAAAAAAAGATTAAATATCTTTTTAATATTAAAATATTAATATATTAAATATATTACACACACACACACACACATATACAGTACATATATACACAAACACACACATAAGGTCAAAAGTTTACATACACCTTGCAGAATCTGCAAAATGTTAATTATTTGACCAAAATAAGAGGGATAAGACATTTACATATTGTCCACAAGAGAAAAAATGTTGAATTTATAAAAATGACCCCGTTGTTTACATCCACTTGATTCTTAATACTGTGTTGTTCCCTGAATGATCCACAGCTGTGTGTTTTTGTTTAGTGATAGTTACGTCACTGGGATAGTTGCTCAACAGTTAAACTGCCTGCTGTTCTTCAGAAAAATCCTTCAGCTCTCACAAATGCCGTGCTTTTCCAGCATTTTTGTGTATTTGAACACTTTCCAGCAGTGACTGTATGATTTTGAGATCCATCTTTTCACACTGAGGACAACTGAGGGACTCGTATGCAACTATTACAGAAGGTTTAAACGCTCACTGATGCTCCAGAAGAAAAAATTATGCATTAAGGGGGTGAAAACTTTTTGAATTTGAAGAAGGGTAAATTTAACTTATTTTGTCTTGTGGGAAACATGTAACCCAGACAGCAACATAGTGTTGGCCCAGATCCGGCCCACATCTGGCCTGCGTGAAATCCATGTGGGCCGGATCTGGGCCGACACTGCTTGCTGTCTGGGAAGTATCTTCTGTAGCTTCTGAAGGGCAGTACTAAATGAAAAAAATATTTAGGCAAAATAAGAAAAATGTACACCTTCATTCTGTTTAAAGGTTTTCCCCCCTTAATGTATCGTGTTTCCTTCTAGATCATCAGTAAGCGTTTTTCACTTCCAGTTCTTGTTGATTATATAATTATAAAATGATCGTACACAAAATTAATAGTAGTTATTATAATTGATGTGGTTTGGAATTGGTAAAAGTGCTTAAAAAAATATGATCAGAATATTGAATCGCCTAATAATTATGCACGCACTGTATATGCTTTTCCACATCATAAATACCCAGACAGCAAGCAGTGTCGGCCCATATCCGGCCCACAACTGGCCCGCATGGATTTCACATGGGCCAGATGTGGGCTGGATCTGGGCCAGAACTATGTTGCTGTCAGGGATGTTATCCATGGTTAGCATTTTAAAATTTTCCTGTAATCGAGTAATTTTGTCCTGCTTTGTGTGTAACAAAGATCATGTTCATTCTGCTAACTGCCCGTAGGTGTAAAGTATAATAACTGATATAACAAAGAAGAAAAAAGCAAGGGGAACCTGTGCCACCTGTTTTATATATTACAAAATACACAACTAATTGCATATTACACAGATATGTTATGAATGTATTTGTTTCATTTAGTATTACAAAGCAAGGATGGCAATGTTTAAGCCTTACACACAAGAGTCACGGTTTATTAACATGCTCCACTGTGGAAATTAGTGCATGGGACATCAGTGTCATACACACTTCCTTCAGTGTCACATGATCTTCAGAAATCATTCTAATATTATTATTTGCTGCTCAAGAAACATTTCTGATTATTATCAGTTGAAAAACAGTTATGCTCCTTTATATATGCAGAAACCATGATATACAACCATTCAAATGTTTGGTGTGTTTTATTTAATAGAAATGAGTGTTTTTATTTAGCAAATAGGCATTAAATTGATAAAAGTAAAAACATTTATAATGAAGCAAAAAATATATTTCAAATAAATGATGTTCTTTTGAACTGTCTATTCATCAAAGAATCATAAAAATGTTTCCAGAAAATGTTTTTTTTACATCTAATAATAATAATAATAAGAACCATTATTGATAACTGAGCACCAATATCAGCATGTTAGAATGATTTCTGAACGATCGTGCACTGAAGACTGGAGCAATGATGCTGAAAATTCACAGGAATAAATTACATTTTAAAATCTATTCAAATGATATTTCACAATATTACTTTTTTAATTTTATTTTTGATCAAATAAATGCATGCAGCCTTGAGGGTTAGCACTTAAACGTTAACATTGCTAGCCCACCATGACTAATTATCAGGCAGCAATCTTAAACATTCAATTTTAATAGAAGCAGTCAAAATTACTAAAGTTTAAATTAAGTAATTAAGTTAAAATTTGTTAATTACGTATAATTACAGACCTCTGGACCGTTTTCTTCATGTTAGCAAGTCCTCTGATAACAGGCCTAAAGTGTTCGCCGGTCCAACACCGATCTAAGGAGCAATAAAAACACCAAACCTTTAAGTTACCGAGTACACAACATAAGAAGAAATTAATTTGTTAGTAGAACAGTGACATACCTCGGTGAAGTAGTTGAGGATAACAGCGTACAGTCCGTGCCTCGATCGTCTTGACGTCTTCTTCTTCTATTAAGGTTTATTGGCGGTTGGAAAACAACTTTTTGGTGCATTACCGCCACCATCTGGTGTGAGTGTGGACCAGAATGTTGTGTATAAACATTGTTTGTTAAAAAAAATAAAAATAAAAAATACACTATATCTTTCCACTTAAATTGGTTTCTCTAAGATATTGAAACAGTATATTACAACACATTTTTTTTTTACTCTTTCCTCAAAATGCTAATCAAGCCAGCATTTATTTGATCAAAAATACAGAAAAAAACTGTAATATTTTGAAGTATTACAATTTAAAATAATGGTTTTCTATTTGAATTTACTTCAAAATACAATTTATTGCTTTGATCAAAGCAAATATCTTTGACGTCTTCTGTTCTGAACAGGCGCTGGTTTCGGACGCGGCCCGGATCTGCTCTGGACAGTAGTTCCCGCCACTGAAACCGGGCCCGGGCTGGATCCGTGTTACAGCACTGAAACGGATGTGACTGTAATACGGATTTGCCGGTTTGAAAACGGATCCGGCACAGAGTCAACTGCTGTCTGGGAATGGTCTCTGATCTCTTATCCGGTGTTCTCCAAACTCTTCAGGCATTATAGGAGAACATTCAGAGAACATTCAGAGCTGTTATCTCGGGAAAAGGACATTGCAATAATTGGGTGCCAATAACTGTGGCTAATGTGAACTAGAGAAAAACATTTTTTTCATAATGTGAGTTTCCCCCACTTTTCATTGTTTTATTTCAGTGAAAGGTTAGAATTTTGTCATTTTTTTGAATGAAAGATCAAAAGGATAAACAATGCATATTTATTTTCACACCCACCTTTGCTCATATTTATCAAGGGTGCCGATATTAGTGGGCGGCACTGTAAATATATTATTGTGAACAAAGTCAGAGAAGAATCTTTCAAATTAATCCACAGATTCTACTCAGTGAATAGTTACCTAAAAAAATTCAGAGCTGATATTGACATAATATGCAACTTTTGTAATATACAAGATTAAACGATTGTATATTTATTTTGGAATAGTTTTTGCAAGTTTGTAATTGTTATTGTGTACTCTCAATTTTCTTTGTTTTGGAAAGATGTTTTGTTTGGTTTTGTGGATACAGATAAAAATACTGAGAAAGAGTTTTATCTTGTAAATCTATTACTTCTAGCCAAATACTATATCCACAAGTGTAAATTCTCCAATAATAAGCCGCATTTTAAGGTGTTTGTTAGAGAGTTGCAACAATATTTTGAAACGATTTAAAATACCTGTTTTCTATTTGAATATATTTTTATGTTATTCCTGTGTCACATGATCTTTCAAAAATTATTCTGAAATGCTGATTTGATGCTCAAGAAACATTTCTGATTATCAAAAGTTAATAATTAGTCAATATTGATCATAATCAGGAATGTTTCTCAAGAGCACAATGAGTTGACCAACAAAATGTTTTTGACCATTTGCGAAACCCACGATTTCAGCCGCCGGCGTGCCGTGGGAAGCGTGAGCCTGATCAACTTCCTCAAAGAATGGCAGGCTGTTATATCCCCGGGCGATGTGGATAACCTGGGAGGGGTTGGGTAAGAATTTACTGAGAATTTTAATTTCAGAATTAGTTGCTTGGCCTTATTGTGTGTGTGTGTGTGTGTGTGTGTGTGTGTGTGTGTGTGTCTATATCTATTACTGGAAGCAATGAGAGAACGAGAGACACTTGTGTCAGCTGAGCAGTTGTGAAGACGCACCTCATATCAAGAAGACATCAAATCATCGCTTTCTTTATCAGTAAATATTTCAGAATTTATATTTAACTAAACAGTATTGTAATAGCCTACCGTTTGATATACAGTACATGTACGGTGCAAAATGTTTCACAAAAACATTTGAATTAAGACAGTAGTTTCATATATTCTGCTTTACTGTGTCAGTAGGAAATATTCATTTCGGGTTCACCTCAATTATTTTGTAGCAATATAATAATCCAGTGAGATTCTCGTACGTTCTTAAAAACAGTTACACACTTTACAGATCAAGC
Organism: Onychostoma macrolepis; assembly: GCF_012432095.1. Lineage (NCBI taxonomy): Eukaryota > Metazoa > Chordata > Actinopteri > Cypriniformes > Cyprinidae > Onychostoma > Onychostoma macrolepis. Next base: position 388,075 of record NC_081171.1, on the reverse strand, counting down.
AGTTGAAGGCAAAGTATGGATGTAAAACGTCTCGGTTACGTAACCCTCATTCCCTTATGCTGAGTTCACACTGCACGATTTTCAAACTCGTCGGATCGCTGTTGTTTTCACACTGCGTGACTATCTGGGGAAGCATTCAGTCGCTGCTGTGTTCACATTGCACGATTTCACAATAGGAAGAATCGCTGACAACTCTGTCTGATCCGCAAACTACGTTTCACAACAAAACACATGCGAGAAGTGATAAGGAAATAACGCGAGAACCCACGTGCGTCAGACCGTTGTTCTGGAGCGAGACTGGAAGTATTAAAACAATATAGCCCGCAAATGGTCTGTGTGCTGATTTCAGCTACAAAAACAAAGACAGATTATGTAGGAGGGAGATGCAGGGAACAGGGATTGTGTTCTGCAAAGAGTGGTAAATAATAATTTGCAGTAACTGTTATGATGTTGCGGCTGGTCAAGCGTTTGTGCTTGTTTCTGTATGATATAATTGTACATATTAAAATACTGATATGATAACTCCTCACTGAACTTCCCTCTGCCCTGTATCTTTGTCTCTCATTGGCTGAAGGTCATCGTGATGTAGTTTTCAGTCAGAAATCATTGCACACAGCAACACAGGACATTAAAGTAAGCCAATCAGAGGCAGAGTAGGGCGGGTCCATTCCTTTGCCAACAGGTGAAAAAAACGCTACAGGTGACGTGACACAGATGACTTGCAGATACGACGGTAACACTTTACAATAAGGTTCATTAGTTAACTACATTAGTTAACATGAACTAATAATGAACTGCACTTATACAGTGTTTATTAATCTTTGTTAATGTTAATTTCAACATTTAATAATACATTATTAAAATCTTGTTAACATTAGGTAATGCACTGTGAACTAACATGAACTAACAGTGAACATCTGTATTTTTATTAACTAACGTTAGCGAAGATTAGTAAATACAGTAACAAATGTAATGCTCATGGTTAGTTCATGTTAGTTAATACATTAACTAATGTTTAACTAATGAACCTTATTGTAAAGTGTTACCGATACGACCACCACTGGTGTGAATAAAATATACATTCTGCTAAAATATTTGTTGTTGGACATTAAATGTGACACACTTATGTAGGATTAAAATTCTATGTATTTTTATGATAGCAGTAACTGTAAATCAAATGTTAGCATAGCCGCGGGAACATATTTTATCTGGGGGGTGCTGGGGGCGGGGCTTGATGTTGCAGGGCGGGGCTATGGTGGGGGATTTTTGACAAAATCCTAATATTAAACAGCCCAAACTCTTATAGATTAACATACAAATTAATAAAGACAGAGTTAACCAATATATATATGTGCTTTAGTGATTGTCAAGAATTTTTTTCTTTAATATTTTTATTATTTAAGGGGATTTTACTAAATATTAACATGGCTGGTGCACAAAAGTTTTGGTCAGTGCACTCTCGAATTCTCTCATCATGCCATGTAAGAGATTAATTCATCATAAACACTGCAGACAACATCAACGATTATAGCTTATAGCTTTTTTAGAGTGCTTACACTCATGCTAGACTGAATTCAGTTATACTCTTTGATAATGTAAATGTTCTTTGCTCACTGTATAATCGTCATGCGGCGTTAATTAAACTTAAAATGTCTTTTTATTAAACGTGATCAGGTTAAATACAAATTCAGTCTTATTACAATATTTTGTCATAATATGGATAGCCTACTTGCCGAAAACGTTATGATGTGCGTAGTTAATAGATTATTATTACATGATTGACGGTGGCCGTCTAGAGAAGTGGAGAAGCTTCGGAAAATGGATTATAAAAAGGATGAGGACGTGAATGGTTTTTACAAGTCGGAATGTAAAATTACAGTAATATTGCGTGAACATTTCACATGAAATTCTGTCAGTGTGAGGGGGAGATGTAGGGACGCATGCCACGAGGCGCGCAAGAAAAATACAACCGCACTAGGCTATACCTATGTTTTAGTTCAGTTTAATAAATAATTAATCACAAAACTATCACAAAAATTAAGTATCTTGGGGATGACCGAGGGTCACAAGGAAAATTTCAGACCCGGCCCTGCAGTGGGGGGTGCTGCAGCACCCTCAGCACCCCTAGTTCCCGCGGCCATGAATGTTAGCTGGCTAATACAGGTGCATCTCAATAAATTAGAATGTAGTGGAAAAGTTCATTTATTTTAGTAATTCAACTCAAATTGTGAAACTCGCGTATTAAATGAATTCAATGCACACAGACTGAAGTAGTTTAAGTCTTTGGTTCTTTTAATTGTGATGATTTTGGCTCACATTTAACAAAAACCCACCAATTCACTCTCAACAAATTTGAATATGGTGACATGCCAATCAGCTAATCAACTCAAAACACCTGCAAAGTTTTCCTGAGTCTTCAAAACGGTCTCTCAGTTTGGTTCACTAGGCTACACAATCATGGGGAAGACTGCTGATCTGACAGTTGTCCAGAAGACAATCATTGACACCCTTCACAAGGAGGGTAAGCCACAAACATTCATTGCCAAAGAAGCTGGCTGTTCACAGAGTGCTGTATCCAAGCATGTTAACAGAAAGTTGAGTGGAAGGAAAAAGTGTGGAAGAAAAAGATGCACAACCAACCGAGAGAACCGCAGCCTTATGAGGATCGTCAAGCAAAATCCATTCAAGAATTTGGGTGAACTTCACAAGGAATGGACTGAGGCTGGGGTCAAGGCATCAAGAGCCTCCACACACAGACGTGTCGAGGAATTTGGCTACAGTTGTCGTATTCCTCTTGTTAAGCCACTCCTGAACCACAGACAGCGTCAGAGGCGTCTTACCTGGGCTAAGGAGAAGAAGAACTGGACTGTTGCCCAGTGGTCCAAAGTCCTCTTTTCAGATGAGAGCAAGTTCTGTATTTCATTTGGAAAGCAAGGTCCTAGAGTCTGGAGGAAGGGTGGAGAAGCTCATAGCCCAAGTTGCTTGAAGTCCAGTGTTAAGTTTCCACAGTCTGTGATGATTTGGGGCGCAATGTCATCTGCTGGTGTCGGTCCATTGTGTTTTTTGAAAACCAAAGTCACTGCACCCGTTTACCAAGACATTTTGGAGCACTTCATGCTTCCTTCTGCTGACCAGCTTTTTAAAGATGCTGATTTCATTTTCCAGCAGGATTTGGCACCTGCCCACACTGCCAAAAGCACCAAAAGTTGGTTAAATGACCATGGTGTTGGTGTGCTTGACTGGCCAGCAAACTCACCAGACCTGAAGCCCAGAGAGAATCTATGAGGTATTGTCAAGAGGAAAATGAGAAACAAGAGACCAAAAAATGCAGATGAGCTGAAGGCCGCTGTCAAAGAAACCTGGGCTTCCATACCACCTCAGCAGTGCCACAATGACCACCTCCATGCCACGCCGAATTGAGGCAGTAATTAAAGCAAAAGGAGCCCCTACCAAGTATTGAGTACATACAGTGGTGTGAAAAAGTGTTGGCACCCTTCCTGTTGTTTTTATTACTTTTACCATCACACTACCACCACCATGTTTGACTGTTCGTATGATGTTCTTTTTATGAAATGCTGTGTTGGTTTCACTCTCCCATGGATGCTGTTTTTGCCCAGTCTCTTTCTTATTGTTGAATCATGAACACTGACCTTTAGATGTTGTTCTGGGTTCTTTTATGACCTCCTGGATGAGTCGTCTTTGTGCTCTTGGAGTAATTTTGGTAGGCCGGTCACTCCTGGGAAGGTTCACCACTGTTCCAAGTTTTCTCCATTTGTGGATAATGGCTCTGACCGTGGTTTGCTGGAGTCCCAAAGCCTTAGAAATGGCTTTATAACCCTTTCCAGACTGATACATGTCAACTATTTTGTTTCTCATCTGTTTATGAATTTCTTAAGATCGCGGAATGATGTGTTGCTCTTTAAACATGCTTCACTTTGTCAGACAGGTTCTATTTAAGTGATTTCTTGATTCAACAGGTCTGGCAGTAATCAGGCCTGGGTTTGGCTCGTGAAATTTAACTCAGCTTTCTAAAATAATGTGGTTAATCACAGTTCTTTCATGATTTAATAGGAGGGGGCAATTAATTTCACGTAGGGCCAGGTAGGTTTGGACAGCTTTTTTCCCTTAATAAATGATATCATCATTTAAAAACTGCATTTTGTATTTACTTGCATTATCTTTGTGTAATATTAAAATTAGTTTGATGATCTGAATCTTTTAAGTGTGACAAATATGCAAAATATGTAAAAATCAGGAAGGGGTCAAACACTTTTTCACACCACTGTATACAGTAAATGAACATACTTTCCAGAAGGCCAACAATTTTATTGGTCTTATGAAGTATTCTAATTAGTTGAGAGTGAATTGGTGGGTTATTGTTAAATGTGAGCCAGAAGCATCACAATTAAAAGAACCAAAGACTTAAACTACTTCAGTCTGTGTGCATTGAATTTATTTAATACACGAGTTTCACAATTTGAGTTGAATTACTGAAATAAATGAACTTTTCCACGACATTCTAATTTATTGAGATGCACCTGTATTAGCAAGAGTCACTGTTAAACCATAAAGAAGGCCTGAAATGAAAACATACAGTATCTACCACCAGAATCAACTAAGGTTTGTGAAGGAGAAAATGGTATACATTTGTTGATAATAATTGCCACCCCTCTAGATTTACTGAGAAATTTAGAATGAAATACTTGTCCAATCCATTTCTTACAAAGTCTGGCGTGATCTGGGTTTTTTAAGTGGGTCTCTTGCAAAAAACCAATATGCGTATTTAAATGTTCTAAACACGACAAGACCTTGTTGAGTTTAATTACATTGTTTAAACCTTTGACATTCCAACTGGTAAAGTTTACACATAACCCCCAGACTGAGCCTGGCTTAAGCTAGTGGTCATTGGTTAACAAAAAGTATATAAATAATGAAAACATGAATGTGGCTTTCTTCTGTCTTGACATATCGGAGATAGAGGCAAGGCAAGGCAAGTTTATTTATATAGCACATTTCATACACAGTGGTAATTCAAAGTGCTTTACATAAAAGGAAGTGAAAGTCATTAAAAATAATAATTAAAAAAAATAAAAAAAAATAAAAAAATCACAACAATAAAAACAAAGTGATTTAAAAATTGATTTAAATTTTTTTTTTTAAACATTTAAGAATAGAAAATGATTATACATAGTGCAATCAGTTCGGACGTAGCATAGAGTGAAAAAAAACAAAAAAACAAACAAACAAACAAACGTACAAAAGTAGTACGAACGTTTCCCACAACACAGCAAACAAACCTTCTCTCCGCTGAACTTTCAGAGAGAGCTCCGCAATGGATTATAAATATATAAGGAAAAAGGGAACAAAAGGGTCACAGACCACATATTAAAATAATAATAAAAGTTGCATGGTCTGTACATGTTTATAATGCAAAATGTTCATAGAGTCTGATACAATGCGGTACTTCCATGCTACGACCAATCATGGCGCAGACCGGCTCGCGTAGGGCTACTGCCCCGAGTGGAACATTGTCCAAAAATACTCATGTTATTTCCACAGTGGCTACTTCGCTTGACTGTTTGGGTTTAACCACGGTGGCAAGGAAGGTAGACACAGCATTGGGCCTGTCAAAGCAGTGCGATTCACCTTTGAATGAAAAGAGAAGTCTGCAGGGACACAGCATTCTGAATTTGACACCGGCTCCATGTAATTCCACCTTGACTGACTTAAACTGATCCCATCGTTTCTTGAGTTCCACGGTAAAATCAGGAAAGATCAAAATCTTGGATTCCTTGTAGCTCAACTCTCCATGCTTGCGTGACAACCGTAAAATGTCTTCCCTGGTTTGGAAACGAAGAAAGAGTACAATCATGGGTCTCGGTGGTACACCGGATCGTGGTTTAGGTGCGAGGGACCGATGTGCGCGCTCAATCTCGGGCGTCTGAGGTAGTTTATCCCCTAAAAGTTCTGCGAACAATGATGCCATGAACTGAGAGGGTTTGGACGTTTCAACATTCTCGGGGATACCTAATATATGAAAGCTGTGTCCCAAAGTTAAGTGGACACACTTCAAAATCCACTGACTTGGAAGGCCATGCCTCTGAAGTGCATGAGACGCTCCGCCTTTGCAGGATTTCTTAATTGCACCACCAGGAGTTCCCGATTACCGCTCCTGTCGCATAGCAACAGTGTGAGAGGAGAGCTGCCATCCTGACAGGATAAGTGGAGCCAGAATTGCTCATTTTTGTTTTATGTTTTATGTCATAAAACGTGATTAGCCAAGACCGAGGCCAGGTAAGTTACACTGGTTTGCTGAGTCCTTTATTGCCTATGCAGATATTGGCTTGGAGCTTACTTGAATAATGTAATGAAAAACTACAAAACCTAACCCACACACACCCACTAGTTCAAATGCTGACGGATATCTTACAAAGGTGCGATTTTATATAGTTTATTGTCTTGACCATGGTGATCATATATAGACAGGTTTGCAACCTGGACTTTTTAGGCAAGCAAAAAATAAAACTGTAAAAAAAAATATATATATATATATATATATATATATATATATATATATATAGGGCATTGTTCAGCGGCAGCTGTCACAGCTGAACAGTGCTCTTTGGCCAGTCCAAGTCCTTCAGATGCAGCGTCTGATATAGTTAGCAACAATTTGTTAATATTCTGACAATAGATATTGTTACTTTCATTTTCAAAATAATCAGTGGTGGACTATGGAATGATTTTCCGGACTATTTTCAAAAGCAATTGAAAATTGTATTTTCAAATCCCCTAAAATCACCTTTAAAGTTGTTCAAATGAAGTTCGTAGCAATGCATATTACTAATCAAAAATGAAGTTTTGATATATTTACGGTAGGAAGTTTACAAAATATCTTCATGGAACATGATCTTAATATCCTAATGATTTTTGGCATAAAAGAAAAATGTATAATTTTGAGCCATACAATGTATTGTTGGCTATTGCTACAAATATAGCTGTGCTGCTTATGACTGCTTCTGTGCTGCAGGGTCAGATATGGTCATTCTTATATTTACTTTTTTACTGTTTTCTGTGCTGGTCTAACATGATGTTTAAATTGAATTTCCTTCATTCTAGGCTGTAAATGATGGAACCAGTGATTTTGGCAAACTCAAAATTCTCCATTGGCCTGTTAAAAGTGCTCTGTAAGGCCACGACAGGCAATGTGTTATTCTCACCCCTGAGCATCTCCTCTGCATTGGGCCCGATCGTCCTGGGTGCCAAGAACAACACTGCTGATCAGATGCTTAAGGTGCGCTTAAACCTCCAAATCACTCTATAAACTCTCTCTCTTCTTTATGAATGTTTAAAATGGATCTATTATGCCCCTTTTTACAAGATACTTGATACAGGCAAAAAATAAATAAATAGGACAGCCATCATGGGGCTGTTTCCACAGAACACGTTTTTGCATTTCACTGCGCGTTTTTTTTATTTTCTATGTAAATCATGGCCATTCACACTCAACGTCTTTGCATCTAAAATCTCAAGGGCAGTTGTTTTTACCATTATATGATAAATGCCCAGCAAGCAAATTTATATCTAAAAGGCGTCCTATAGCCGTCCAAACACAGCCCTGACGTCTAGGCTAAAACAAGGCAAAATTTGGGCTGTCAGTGAAAATCTAATACACGTCTAACCATAGCTCAAGAATAGAGTCATCAAATATACAGCTAATAGACAGCAAAATAATTTTTACTCAAACAGGTTCTCATAAATAACAATCCAATCAAACAAAATAAATATTAAGGTTTTATTAAGAAAAATATTATTTTTAACAACAATACAAAATGATACAAATATAACGGAATTAATGGAACTATTATTAGAATAGGGAACACTTATTCAGTATTAACTACGACTTTTCCCTCAATAAATTCCTAATTTGCTACTTATTAATAGTTAGTAAAGTAGTTGTTAAGTTTAGGTATTGGGTAGAATAAGGTCATGTAGAATAAGGCACTGATATGTGCTTAATTAATACTAATAAATGGCTAATATTCTAGTAATATGCATGTTAATAAGCAACTAGTTAAGAAACCTTAAAATAAAGTGTTACCGATGACTGTCGGAGGAATGGATGGAGGACCGGGTGTATGCCAGTAGAGGTGGGTAGCAGGGGATTTGCCAGTCACTCCCTGAGCATGGCCTATGGCACACTAGGCAGAACAGGTGCTAATCGAAGAAGAGCAATAGGCAACAACGTGGAGGCAGCAGAAAGAGCTTCCAGATGGCTCTGGCTGAAGAGGGGAGAGCAGTGGGGGCAGTAGAATGCCACTTGGACACAGGTCGGGGTCTCATCAGCCTTGGTCGGGTCGCCAGGACGAGGGTGTCTGTTGTAAGACCCGAAACACTCAGTGACTCCTGGAAACAACACCGATGATGTGTCCAAGGTCGTGCATCAGAAGATGTTTTCTGTAAACTGATAAAAAAATATGGAAAATAACAACTGTAACAACTGAAGATATTAAAAATATAAAGAATGGCAAAAACATTTTTTAAATAAAGATATTTAAAAATAGTATAAATCTAATACAAATCAAGAGCATGTTATCACACTTAACATTAAAACGTTATGGATAAATGACAATGTAAAATTAAAAAAAAGAGCTTTTGTTGGTTTACTAATTTCAACAAACAAACTACCAACAGTGAACTTTAAGATTAATGATTAATTGTTGGTTTTATTCCCCAATTGCATTCCTTATGTCCAACTCTGTGACTGCCAGGAAGTTGGTCATCACTGCATCTGCCAAATAAGAAGAAATCTGCATCATATCAAAATAGCCTGATGTCACATAAAAATAATTATTCATCAGTATTAAAAAAGCAGTTGATATACAATATATTGTGTATCACCATTCAGCAGCGAACCACTCCCCTCCATGTTGAATTTGGACATGAGTGAATTTTTTTAACCCTAAAATATATTACAAATTAAGGTGGTTAACAATGGTGGACAAAGACTGACATTTCAAATTGACCAGTAAAGGAATTCTTTTTTTAAACCACATGAAAGACTTGAGGATTGACGCCACAATGTTTGATTAATGTTGCACATTTTGTAGGCTTTATCTAGCCAGCATCCTTCTGGCACTGTCTTTGAGGTTTTTGAACTTTGAACTTTGACGCCTGAATAACACATGCCAGTGTCAGTACTTGGCAGGTAGTATTATATTCCTCAGTTGATGCCTATTGATCTAAGTTTTCCATCACTAACATTATAAAACTCTTTAAAAATTCATATTTTCTTGGCAGTGCTTTCTCTTTGATATACGTGACTGTATAAAGGAGTGACTTTTATGTTTTTCTTGTCCTTCCCTCTCTCCGTCCCTTTGACTGGACTTTGAGATATTGAGTATGTGTCTGTTGTTGTTTTTTTTGTTTGTTTGTTTTTTATTATTTTATTTTTTTTTTTTTTGGATGTTATGTATGAAAAATAAAAAATGTTGATAACAAAACAAAACAAAAAATTCATATTTTCATATCATAATGATCTAAAGAGTAAAAGACATCTGTGGCTAATTATAATAAGTCACACGTTTATGCCCCTGAAATTCAGATAATTAGAGTTGAAGGGCACAGGGAAACACTGTAGCATGGCTTACTCTACACTGTTACTGCTAAAATGTCAGGTTCCTGCACATAATAACAAATAATGAAGATAAATAATGAACACATCAAAACGAAAACACAGATACTTACCAGACCAAAGTGGGAATGTCCTTTAACGTTTGCTGTTTGCCCGTTGCTCTCCGAGAGGGACACACTTAAAAACTAGATGAAACACACAAGACTGAACACAACACACTGAAAGACTGTTTCCTTCGACTGAAGCACATTGAATTACTCACACACAGACTTTAAACACCAACTGAACGCAGCTGCTCTGACTCGGCGTGGTTGGGCAGTATCAACAGGTGCGGATTAATGCACAGGTTTGCCTAGGGGCCACACGTGTGCAGGGGCCCCGGATTGGCCAGACATTTTTATTATTTTAAATTTACTTCAGCATTCAGACTCGCCACTCCCGCTTTGGCGTGCGCACTTCACACACATATGTTTGCGGACGGAGAAGGCGGAGGATTCGTTGCAGAGCGTCTGACAAAATGATTGTCTTGTATTGTAGAATGCGCTCTTAGCACTGCTGCTCCCTATTTATAGAATTTGCGCTATCGTTAAATCGAAACCAAAAAAAATAAACTAGTACGTGCATTCAAAAGCGATTTTGAGAGTGACTCCCTGATGTGAGCAAATTAGGCTACATACAATATTTATTCCAGAGTGTTATTAGTATGTAGTCTACAGTAGTCTGTAGTCTATAACTCTGTATCATGCTTGAAAAGCACTTTTGAATATTTGCACTTTGAAAATTGAGAGAGTAGCCTACTTTGATTATGGCTGCACTTATTGTTTGCACTTAATAAGAATAAGATAGAACTGTGTTGTTTATTTTTTTATACCGTTTTTATTTCTATGTTCAATTTGTGAAAAGGAATTCAGTTAGGAGGTCAAACATTCTAGAAGCTCATTATTCACATACAGTTCAAGGTCTGAAGAGACTCATATGAAATCATACAGTCAGTTGAGTTTGTGGCTAATTTTTTTTTTTACAGTGCTTGAGTGTTGTTGTCTTTTACTGCATATGATAATTCAAATTCAGAAAGCATAACTGTTTCAAGATGATTAGTTAAAACATTTCAAAATGCACCTGCAGAGTATTTTTCCAGTCATGTATTTGGTCATTAAGAATTTTTTAAAAATAATGTGTAAAAATCTCGCCTCGTCTCATTTTTGTGAACCGAGTCTCGTGATCTCGTCTCGTCTCGTGAGCTACGTGTCTCGTCACACACCTAGTCAATACAGTCTGTGGCGTAAATGATCATCAAACAACAAAAGACAAGGAGAAAATCACTTCTTCTTTTGACAGAATAGCATTTGTAGCTTTTATAAGAATTTATATAGTGAAAATTATGCCCTATACCATCACATTCACATCTATGCACCCAATACATAAATTACTACTAGAACATGAAATTGTTTAAAGATTAGATTAGATTAGATTAGATTCAACTTTATTGTCATTACACAAGTACAGGTACAGGGCAACGATATGATGAAGGGGTCATATGATGCAATTTCAAGTTTTCCTTTCTCTTTGGAGTGTTACAAGCTGTTTGTACATAGATGAGATCCCTGAAGTTGCAAAGACTAAAGTCTCAAAACCAAGGAGATAAAAGATAAGACTCGTCCACGCCTCCCTAATACGGCTCATTCAAACACGCCCCCACATGTCTACGTCACGATGTGGAAATATTTGCGTAATGCCGCCCAAAAGTTCACGCAAAGAAACAAGGCGTGGTTTCAGTAACCGCAGTAGTGTTGGTGCAGCCATGTCAGGGAGACGCTGTGTGCTTCTATGTGAAAGCAAAAGCACTTTATTTGGCCTTCCGGAAGTAGATGCATTTAGGAATCATTAAGACTACTTACAACAGAACAGCACAACCCAGATGTTATCAGAACACATTTTATGGACGACCGTTTCGTGAACCTGGGAGAGGAGGTAATTCTGACTTTGCTATGACAATCTGGCGCTTCTGAATCAGCGACTGTATTTTTTGTTATTAGTTTAAGTATTTGCTATTGACTGTTCAAATGCGGAGTTTTGTGCATCGTGTGTGTGTGTGTGTGTGTGTGTGTGAGAGAGAGAGAGAGAGAGAGAGACAGGGTCACATCACAGTGGAGTCAGCTGTCTTAACCGCGACTTGTGTGCAAATACATATGATCTACATCATCTTGTCACGCGACTCTGTTCCCTCTCGGGCTTGAACTGATGGTAAAACTAAGGACATTATTAGCTGTCTTTACATTTACTTTGAAAGCTGAAGCTCGCGATTATAGAAAGGGGCGTTACATTTTCAAAGCGTGGTGTTCGGCCAATCACAATGCACTGTGTCAGCTGGCCAATCAGAGCAGACTGTGCTTGTCGGAAGGAGGGGCTCTGTAGAAAACAACGCATTTGAGAGAGGCGGGGCATAGAGGACCTACAATAATGTACAGTATTTGAAAAATAATGTGTTTTTTGAACATTAAAGCATGTCAACATATTCTGTTACACCAAATACACAAAATAATGATCTTTAAAATCATCATATGACCTCTTTAAAAAGAGGACATATTTCTTCATTGATCTAGTCGCTTGGTTCTGCTCTCAAAATGCAGCAGATTTATGCATTTAAATTTAAAATGAACAAAATTTTTCCAAATACATTTTTCCTGTAAAGCATAAGGATTATGGGGGGCCTTACACAAAGAGCTGCCTAGGGGCCCCTGAGAACCCTATTTTCCGCCCCGAGTATCAAATTTCATTCATAATTGCTCTTACAGTTGTGTAGTGTGTTCCCAGATAAACGTTCTCTCTCCTGTAAAAAAAAATGAAAATGGTGGAAATGTTTATCGCAAGATCTGGCAACAGTGATCTCTACTAAGTCTCGCATTGCCAGTCATCAAAGATCATGTAAACGTGAATTTTGCATAATAGGTCCCCTTTAGGGAACTGATTGCTGTGATTCTACATTGCGAAATATACATTAATTTTTACTATGCTTTCTCCAAAACACTCCCCACTCCACAGTCTCAAATTCTCTGAATACATTTCACTCAGTATTAAACAATATTCTGTTGTGTTTCTCTTAAGGGTCTCCGCTTTGGCAAAATGAGAATCATGTACCACTATCTGTTTGAGGAGATCTACAAAGAAGGGGAGTACAAGAATCTGGAGCCCAACCACAAAATGAAGCGAAGCCTGCAGCTGGTTAATCGCTTGTTTGGAGACAAGACAGTCAATTTTTATGACGTGAGTTGGTTGAGAAAGCACAGCAAATGGTTAATTTACTTCCTGAAAATGACAGTAATGCATCATTCAATGAGATGTCTGGGTCAGAACACAGATGTTATTGTAATCCATGTTCCCTCTCTTTCTACTGACGATGTTAGGATTACCTAGACCACTGTGAGGAGTGGTGTTTTGCCAGCTTGAGGAGTGTTGACTTCAAGAATAATCCTGAAGCTGCCAGAGAAAAAATCAACAGCTGGGTGGCGTCTGAGACTGATAGTAATTCAATTAAAGGCCTAATTTTGTTTATTTGTGTTCAACTATTAGACTATAGTCTATCCACCTTTTTCCTGAGTAAATGATGAGCTCCGCCACTACAAATTCTAACTTCTGATTAGGTGCTTTTCTGTTCTGGTCTCCATAGCAACCCAAGAGCGCCCATCTTTTTTCAGCATAGCTGACTTCGGTAGCTTCGTGTCATCTACACACTCTGACAGGTGAGGAACTGACAAAATACGGTCATTGCGACACTGTAGAGTGATGGTGCTATGGAGCCATGTGCATTTTTAAACCATTTTAATAGGTTTAACGTTAGATTATCAGCTCAGAAAATACGCTAATTTCACTAGAATCACCAGAGACCGGAAATGTAAAGCATCCTTCATTTACAAGTCAGGCACGACTTCTGCGTTTAGGAAAAAGGTGGATAAAAGTCACTTTCTCATAATTTCTCACTCTTATGATTGATGTTTTTAGATAAAATTATGGAGTTGTTGGATCAAGGAGATGTGTCTAAGGACACGAGTCTTGCTCTTATCAGCTCAATGCACTTCAGAAGGAATTGGCTCAATGCATTCAAAAAGGTAACTTTGTCAAGACAATTCAGCTTTGTCTGCTAAAAATGGTAAAGTGCTAAAGCTGGATGATGTACATCTATGTGCAGTTCTCAGCTTGTTATTGTGCCACACAACACCCCTTTCATTTCATCCCATTTATTGTCATTCCGTTTTATGCACATTTCTTTTACAGACCAAATTAGCCCAAAAAGAGATTTAAAGGAACACTCCACTTTTTTTGGAAATAGGCTCATTCTCCAACTCCCCCAGAGTTAATAATTTGAGTTTTACCGTTTTTGAATCCATTCAGCCGATCTCCGGGTCTGGCGATAGCACTTTTAGCATAGCTTAGCATAGATCATTGAATCCGATTAGACCAGTAGCATCGCGTTCAAAAATGACCAAAGAGTTTCGATATTTGTCCTATTTAAAACTTGACTCTTCTGTAGTTATATCGCGTAATAATCAAGGAACTTTTCTGCCGTACCATGGCCACAGCAGGCGCAGTGATATTACGCAGCGCCTGAAAGTAGTCCCCAGCTAGGTACCTAGTTATAATATAGCTGGGGACTACTTTCAGGCACTACGTAATATCACTGCGCCATGGTACGGCAGCAAAGTTCCTTGATTATTACGCCGGAATGAGAGTATAGTTCCTAGCCAAATCGGCCTAGAAAATCGCAACTTTTCATTTTCCGCCGGTCTTAGAGATTTTGTAGCTCAAAAGAGTCCATCCATCCGTCATAAAACTATTCCACACGTCTCCGGGGGCTTACTAAAGGCCTTCTGAAGCGAATTGGTGGGTTTTTGTAAGAAAAATATCCGTATTTAAAACTTTATAAAGCAAAACATCCAGCTTCCGGCGGACCACAACTTATGAAGAATGTGTAACACTATTTTCAGTATTTTCAGTTGAGACAGCTCAAACATGCAATTTAGTCTGGGACTAGCCTTAAGCCATGTCTGTGAAACCGGGGGATAGTAAACTTAAACATATACTTGAACTTTCCTTGAGTAGACTTAATGAAATTAAGTTGAAGTACACTTATTTTTTGTAAGGGAAGGAAGACTGCAGCACAGCTAACACTGCAGGTGCAATTGACCTATCGGTACACCTTAGTTCACTCAGAACTGTCTTTCTAACTGTCTTACAATGACCTTCATTTATGTGTTTTTGACCTACACATGGCGTGAGAATGGTTAGCTATTTAGGTTTGTACGTCAGCATGGACTCTCTAACATTAATTGTAACTTAATGAGTGTATGACAACCAGAAAATGAATGTTTTCATCTTCATTGGGATTGAGGTTGAATCGTTTCACGAGTTGAAAACCTCTGTTTTGTTTGGGTTTAGGAAATGTAATAAAATAAATTCCATTGCCCATCCTCTCAGGATACCTGGAATCAGTGTTGCAAGTACCCCAGGCACATCGTTTTACTATTGTTGTAGTGTAAACACCATCAAACAGATGAGAGCTTGGGATCTTCCAATGTTTCTCGATGGCGCTGAAACCTAAAGATGTCCGAATTCCAGTCCCTGAGCAACTGATACTCAATTGTCTTTGGTTCATCTGCGTTTGAGGGGAGGGGCTTACCGATAGGTCAGTTGCTAACAGCATCAGTAATGTCCAATCTGTCTGTGTTTTAATGTCAGGGCAACGGAGCAGCGATGTTTAAGACGGATACCCTTCCTCTGGGTACTATCCCACACAGACAATATCAGCTTCCCACTGAAGCTCAGATTCTGGAGATCCCTTATGAGAATAATCATCTGAGCATGCTCACGATACTCCCAAAAACGATTGATGGCCTACCAAAGGTAAAACAGTCCGTCACATGAACAGACACTGAACCTCCCTTACTGCTTTTACTTCACTTGGAACTGCATTATTAGGATAAAGTCTACATGAAAATCTGGATTGTTGTGTAGGTTTGGTATTACATGAAATGGGAAACAATTAAAAGTCTCTCCCTGCCTGTCTCTTATTTTTCTCTCCTTCCTCTAAGCTGGTAGACTCGATCACTTATGAGAAGATTATGGAGTGGACTGAGCCGGACAATATGATTCCCACAGAGGTGAATGTTGAAATGCCCAGCTTTAAGCTTCAGGAGAAATATGACCTGGAGAAAGCCCTGACGGCTCTGGGAATAACTGACCTCTTTAGTGATAAGTGTGACTTATCTGGCATGGCACCTGGGCCGCTGAAGCTGTCCAAAGTGGTGCATAAGTGTGTTGTTGAGGTGGACGAGAAAGGCACAGATGCAGAAGGAGGCGGTGGAGGAGTTGTCAAGACTCTTCAGAGTAATAAAATCACTGAGTCTTTCAAAGTAAAATCCCCCTTTCTTTTCTTCATCCGCCACAACTCCACCAAGAGCATCCTCTTCTGGGGCCGCGTCACCCCCCCACCACCTGTAATCTAGAATCTGAACCGCAGAGCACCTTCCACAACAGTGTGATCTGTCATATTAAAAACAGTGATTATATTGCATGTATCTTCATTTAAAATTGATTTGCTTGGAACGTAAGTTTTAAACAAAACTCTGAATACTCAAAATGTTCCAGCACTTAAACTGAAAAACTATAAATAAAGGAAATCAGGCAGAAACTTGTGTTCTTTATTTTCTTAATCCACTTATAAATTGTCAGATAATGAGTGGAAATGAACTTTGAACTAAAATTTGAATGATTTGAACTGAATCGAGAGGATGAGTAAATAATTACTGGATAAACTAATTGAAATAATTATGGTCAGCTCAAAGTATAAATTCAGTTTATAGAATGAAATTAAAGGAAGCAGAAAGTGTCCGACTCTACGTCTCCATTTTCAGCTTTGTTTGGAAGTTACAGCTATGTCTTCTCTATTGTGACATATATTTGCTTCTTGAACATAAACAAATCAAGTCCAAGTTAATTTTATTTATATAGCACATTTACAACAGCCACTAGACTGACCACAGTACTTCACAGAAGAACAAGATTAAAAGAGAAGATAACATACAAAGAAAACAAAGGAAAAGCAACAAAGTTAAGAATTACCATATAACAGGAGGACCAAAAACAGAATTCAAATCTCAAATAGAAATTCATAAACCAACATAAAAAAAAAAGAATCAATATACTACAGATAGTACCAGGCTCTCTCACCACCAAGTCACAGCGTACACCTTCCTCTGATTCGCAGAGAGCTTGATTGACAGGCGATCTGACCAATCAGAACGCGGATATTATGTGCCACCGCTGCTAGCTACGGCCGGTCTCCATAGAAATCCATGTTAAGACGAGGTTAAAAAAAAGATCGACTGAATTGAAACTTGTTCTAAATCTCATTCCACCATTCACTGCCATTATAAAACTATTTTGAAGACATTTTTAACAGAGTTCAGCCAAATACAGTTTCAGTTTTTAGCGAAAATAGATTGTAAAAGCTTGATATAATTTAACCAAAAAAATAATAAATAATTCTCGCCATGAAAATAGCCACTGAAGCTGGCATGGCGTTAAACACAAACAAACAAACAAACTGCCATTATAAAGCTTGGAAGAGCCAGGATATATTGTATTATTCGTCTGAAAGAAGAAAGTCATATACACCTAGGATGGCTTGAGGGTAGATTTTTTTTTAGATTTTTTATTTTTTATTTTGATATATTGCATATTCACGTGTTCATAAACTAGTCGTGTACTCAAAGTTACTACTGTTAAACATGAAGTGTGCTTAAAAGTATACTTAAGCCCTATTCGGACGGGACTAGTTTTACAGGGGGTCGTTAGAGAAATGTGTGTTTCACAGACGTACTTGGTGATTTTAATCCCGTCCGAATCTGCCATGTCTGTGTTTTTCTCACACAACCTCTGTAATAATTCCAGAGCAAATTACCTACCGTTTTTCAGCAAACTCAGTGATCCTCTGAGAAAACTAATCCCGTCCGAATGCGATGTCTGTGATTGCCGGTGAGATTTTTTTTCACAACGCGTTTCCTTGTGTGTTTTGGCCAACGTGAATTACCGTAGACGCTCTTACCGCGCTCATATTTGATATATTTGCCTCCCGGCAAGGAAAAAATAAGTAAATAAATTAAAAACAATAATAAAATCAAGAGTCAGATCACGTAAACCATTCAGACTGGCTATTGTCATAATATCTGCGTCAGGTAAAATTACTCGCGTTCATTTCTGCACTCAATTACATAATGTTTTAATTACATATGCACCTTTATGAAAATTAAACACGGGTTTACTACAAATAAATAACTAAAGTAAAACTAAAGCAACCAAATACTTCACCATGGTATTTGTAGTAAAACTGTTATACTAATGGTAATCAATCCGAATGACTACGCAATGCACGCATACAGAGCGCGTGACCTCTGAAACGCCCAGATGTACAAAACAGACCCTCCCACCTCTGTAATAAACACGGAGATGTTAGTCCCGTCCGAATTGGTACATGAAAATCGCAGACGTCAGGTGATAAGAATCGAAACTCAAACGTAGTTTAGAAAACTAGTCCCGTCCGAATAGGGCTTTATATACACTAAAAAGTGAGACAATTTAGTCCCAAGTAGTACTGAAATAGTACACTTACAATTATGTAAAAATAGTACACTACTATTACATTGATATTAGTATACTTATATAGTCTCTCTCTCTCCTAGCGTTTCTCCCTTCGTAATGCGGGGTCCGCTTTTCGGCAGGTTGCTCTCCATTTCTTCCGATCGAGGGCATCCTCGGGGGCGACATTGTCATGTTTCATGTCTTCCTTTATCCGATCCATCCATCGCTTCTTTGGTCTTCCTCGGGGTCGCTTTCCTTCGATGTTGAGACACAGGGCCCTCTTCGCTATAGACTCTTCCTCACTCCTGACTACGTGGCCATACCATCGAAGTCGCGCTTCCCTCATCTTCTCCATAATCGGTGCTACTCTCATGGTGTTTCTGACGTCTTCATTCATTACTCGGTCCCATCTGGTCAGCCCTAACGTCCACCTAAGCATCCGCATCTCCATTACATGGAGGGCCTGTTCATGCCTGTTGGTCGCAGGCCAACACTCCGCTCCATATAGGGCGACTGGACGGACGACTGTCTTATAAATCTTTGCCTTAAGATGTTTGTGCATGCTTTTATCGCAGAGGACGCCGGTGACTTGGCGCCATTTTAACCAGGCAGCGTTGACTCGCGACCTGACATCTGGGAGGCTGTCGCCATCAGCCGAAAGGGTGGAGCCGAGGTATCTGAATTGGGTGACCTTCTTCAGATCTATACCGTCGATACTGATGGTATCACTGGTCTGGGGGGGGGGGACTTTCCATGTACTCCATCTTGCCGATGTTAAGCCGTAGGCCATTCTGGTCCAGGCGGTCTTTCCACCGTTGTGTGTGGTCTTGGAGGTTTTGCCTCTCACTGTCAGCAAGGAGTATATCTTCCGCATAAAGTAGTGTCCAGGGATGTGGTGCCTGCAGGTCTGCAGTCACCGCATCCATGCAGGTGATGAAGAGCAATGGTGAAAGGGCCGATCCTTGGTGTACTCCGACACTGATGGTGAACGGTGGTGATATCCCAATAGGGCAACGGACAACATTCGTAACGTTTTGATAGAGTATTTGGACCCAGTTAATATAGGCCTCGGGGACAGAGTGGAATCGGAGGGAGGCCCAGATGAGTTTGTGGGTACACGATCAAGGCCTTCTCTAAGTCCAGGAAGACCAAGTGGATGGACTTATTCTTTTCCCGGTGCTTTTCCATCAACAGGCGAGCAGCGTGGATAGCGTCCGTGGTTCCGTGTCCCTTGACAAAGCCGCACTGATTGGGGCTGATGTTGATAATGCCACGTAAGCGGCTGTCCAGGACGCGTTCAAAGATCTTCATGGTGTGACTCAGGAGTCGGATTGGGCGATAGTTTTTACATTCAGAGACGTCTCCCTTGCCTTTCCAAATCGGTACCGTGATGCTGGTCGTCCAGGCCTGCAGTGCCCTGATCTCTGCGATGGTCTTATTGAACAGGGCAGCAAGGATCACTGCTCCGCGATGCCCCATCAACTTCCAGACATCGACTGGGATGTCATCTGGCCCAGTAGCTTTGCTATTCTTCATTCTCTTCACAGCCTTTGTGACTTCGGCGGTGGTGACTGGAGGTACGGGTCCGTGGATGGGGTCGGGGCTATGAATCGGTGGATGCGGGAATTCCTCATTTGAGATGATGGTAAAATACTCGATCCAAAGAGCAAGTATGGCGGGAGGGTCGCGCAATACTAGCCCCTCAGCACTCTTGATGTGTTTCACTTGACCAATGGCTTGGGTCGATTTGTGCCTCGAATTTGCGATGCGGTAGATCATTTTCTCCCCTTCAGGTGTGCCTAATTGCTCGTACAAGTCATGGTAGTACTCAGCTTTCGCCTTGGCCACTACCCGTTTCGCAGCCGACTTGTGTGTCCGATAGTTTTGGTGGTGGGCATCCAGGCGTGTGCGATGCCATAGCTTGTACGCCTGCTTCTTGGCCTTGATTGCAATCTGGACCTCCTCACCCCACCACCAGACCTGCTTATCCATGTATTGTCGCCCTGGCTTCGTTGAGCCGAGAATATCAGAGGCAGCGGCCTGTATGTGGCAGGTGATATCATTCCAGAGCCTGTCGACTGGTTGGTCGAGGTTGATGTTAAGTGATTGAAGGGCCACTTTAAGTTGTTGCTTGTGTTCGGGTAGCCTCCACCACTTGAAGTGCTCAGGGCCGGTCACTCTCATTCGGGTTTGCCGATGGAGGTTGAGTTGGAGGTCGAGGACGAGTGGCCGATGTTGGGGGCCGATGGTATCTGATGGAATCACCTTGGCATCGAGTGCCAGCTTCAGGTCACACCGTCGAATCATCCAGTAGTTGATCTGGGTTGTGTGGCCGCCACTAATGTAGGTGGCCAGGTGGCTCGGTCTCTTTCTGAAGAAGGTGTTGACGACGACGAGATCATGGGCTTCAGCGCAATCCAGGATGCGGCTTCCCTCGTCGTTACGTATGCCTAGTCCCTGGCCTCCATGAACTTGTTCGTATCCTTTGCGCCTTACCAACGTGGCCATTAAGGTCTCCTCCGACCAGGACGTGCTGCGTCTGGGGCGACCATCTGGAGGTGCGTGCCAAGGCTCTCCCAGAACTCGTCCTTCTCCTTGTCAGTGCAGCCTACTTGAGGGGCGTAGCATGAGACGACTCTGAGGATGGTTGGGCCAGAAATAATCTTGATTGAGATTAGGCGATCAGAGATGTTGTCGACTTCAGAAACGCTGTCTCGTAGTTGCTGACAGACGGCCACGGCAACTCCATTTTGACTCGACTTGACACCATGATAGATGAGCTTGTACCCTTCTCCAATATCTCTTGCTTTACTCCCTTTCCATTTGGTCTCCTGGATACACGCGATGTCGATACGCCTGGTCTTGAGAGTGTCAGCCAGTTCACGGCTACGGCCGGTGAGGGTGCCGATGTTAAGTGTGGCTAGTCGGATTCGGTGGACTATCTTCTTTGGCCTGTCCCGTCCTTGAACAGGTAGCCCTAATCCATTTCCCACGCCATCCGGGCGAAGATGACGCGCGTCGCCTAGGGGGGACGCCCCAGCTTGATCGGGTAGTAATTGGTTTGCTGCTGCCATTGATGCGACCAAGGATACCCAGCCGATGTGTCGCATCACCTGTCGCTGGGACCAGAGCCACCGTTAGCCGAGTACCCAAGGGTCCTCGTTTCCAGCCGACGCCACTTGGAGGAGGTGGTTGGCTTTTGTCGGCCTACTTATATAGTATACTTAAAAATATACTTGAACTGTACTGAAGTGTGCTTAATAAAGATGAACATGAAGTACACTTATTTTTGTAAGGGAAGGGAGACTTCAGCACAGCTAACACTGCAGGTCCAAGTGCTAACAGCATCACTAATGTCCAATCTGACTGTGTTTAAAAAATAAGATTACCCCAGAATGCATTGCTAGCCCACCCCTACACTTACAATAATAATGATAAATGCTGACCAATAATTAACTTTATATATAATTTTGAGATGTGTCTCATCTGTCCCTGTAACATCCAGACAAGAGTCAAGTTACAGCTGTGATTTATCTGATCAATACTGCATTTAATACAAACAAGCTGTTTAATATAGGATGTGTTTTTTATAAACATGAAATATCCAATCGAGACTCTTAGTTTGTATGTAAAGTTCCTTGCGGACACGGATTCGAAACGAGACTTTTATCCTGTGTGGAAGTTTCTCAAAGATTCGCGCTTCCGGTGTTCGCGGTCTGATATTTCAAAGACGCGAATATTAATCGTGTAAACAAGAACAAATAGTCATAAAAACGAGTTTAAACTAATATGTGAAAACTTACGTTATGGGCGTGACGGATCAATATTTACTAAGAACTTTGACAGCACACATGATGTTAATGTCAGTTATTTGTCGTTTGATGTGGGTTTATGGATCATCTAGTTCCTTGTGATGCTTTATATTTAATTATGGTAATATAAATGAATTGGGGGGGGGGGCTGTTCTTGTGCCTGGCTGTCCTCGTATTTGGGGCTCTGTAGCGCCTGCCAGATGGCAAAAGTTCAAAAAAGGGATGACTGGGATGTGAGGGATCCAGAGTGATTTTCTGAGCCCTCTTCCTCACAATAGCCAACAATAGCCAAATTGCTCTGGGTGTGTGTGTGTGCACTTTGGATGGGTTAAATGCAGAGCACAAATTCCGAGTATGGGCAACCATACTTGGCCACATGTCACTTCACTTTCACTTTCACTTTCACTTTCAATACATTGTATGGGTCAAAATTATCCATTTTTCTTTTATGCCAAAAATCATTAGGATATTAAGTAAAGATCATGTTCCATGAAGATATTTTGTAAATTTAATACCTATAAAAACTTGATTAGTAATATGCATTGCTAAGAACTTCATTTAGACAACTTTAAAGGCGATTTAGATTTTTTTGCACCCTCAGATTCCAGATTTTCAAATAGTTGTAACAACCATACATCAATGGAAAGATTATTTATTCAGCTTTCAGCTTCAGCTTCTTATTCAGTAAAAAAAAGACTTTATTCAACAATTCTTCTCCCCGACCCCCGAGTTACCGTCTTCTGCTATTTTAGAGAGCATCACAGTGCATACGCATGCTTTCCCTGAGCGTTAACAACACCGATTACACAGATTACGTTCTTGTGCGCGCTTTCCCCCCCGAACATACACAACACTGATTACACAGATTACGTTCTTGTGTTCTCTCCAAAATGGTGGAAGACGTAACACGGGGGAGAAGAATTCATGAATAAATTGTTGTTTTTGTTTTCTTTGCACTCAAAAAGTATTCTCGCAGCTTCGCAAAACTGAAGTTGAGCCTCTGATGTCACATGGACTTTAACTGATGTCTTTACTGTGCTTCTGGGTCTGGGAACATTACAGTTGTGTTGCTGTCTGTGGAGGCTCAGAGAGCTCTCGGATTTAATCAGAAACATCTTAACTTATGTTCTGAAGATGAACGAAGGTCTTATGGGTTTGGAACGACACGAGGGCGAGTAACTAATGACAATCTTCATTTTTGGGTGAAATAACCCTTTAAGCTTCTCCGTAGTAAAGACACATGAAACCCTGTTTGCAATTTACAAAAATGCACCTAAAGACTATGGGGAAAAAGGGTATGAATACTTGTGCAATGTAATTTTTTTCAGTTTTTCCTTTTTAATAAATTTGCAAAGTTGTGATAAATCCGGTTTTTGCTTTGTCATTATGGTGAGTCATTATCCTTCATGTTTTTGCGTAAAGGATTGGGTATCGTGCAATTTATCGCACACGCCCGCACCATTCGTACTGCATGGTGGAGCTCCTCATTCTGAGCATCTTTGCCTCTCGGACCACTGCAATCAATCAAACCGTTCACCAAATATTGGAGATTATTTTGAAAACCAACTTTCATGAACTAGTCCTATGCATTTTGCTCAGCCTCGATAACTGTTAAAAACATTGAAACACATACGATTTCTTTGTAAACTGTCTGTATTGGTTGCCTTTCCCACTTTGGACAGCTTCAGCTTCGGCGGCACAGGCGCCATGCCAGATAAGTCACACTTATCACTAAAGAGGTCAGTTATTCCCAGAGCCTTCAGGGCTTTCTCCAGGTCATATTTCTCCTGAAGCTTAAAGCTGGGCATTTCAACGTTCACCTCTGTGGGAATCATATTGTCCAGCTGAGTCCACTCCATAATCTTCTCATAAGTGATCGAGTCTACCAGCTTAGAGGAAGGAGAGAAAAATAAGAGACAAGCAGGGAGAGACTTTTAATTGTTTCCCATTTCATGTAATACCAAACCTACACAACAATCCAGATTTTCATGTAGACTTTATCCTAATAATGCAGTTCCAAGTGAAGTAAAAGCAGTAAGGGAGGTTCAGTTGCGGTTCATGTGACAGACTGTTTTACCTTCTGTAGGTCTTCGCTGTTGTTTGGGAGTATCATGAGCATGCTCAGATGATTATTCTCATAAGGGATCTCCAGAATCTGAGCTTCAGTGGGAAGCTGATATTGTCTGTGTGGGATAGTACCCAGAGGAAGGGTATCATCCTTAAACATCGCTGCTCCGTTGCCCTGACATTAAAACACAGTCAGATTGGACATTACTGATGCTGTTAGCACTTGGACCTGCAGTGTTAGCTGTGCTGCAGTCTCCCTTCCCTTACGAAAAATAAGTGTACTTCATGTTCATCTTTATTAAGCACACTTAAGTACAGTTCAAGCATATTGTTACAGTAAGTTTGTAAGTATACTAATATCAATGTAATAGTAGTGAACTATTTTGATACAGTTGTAAGTGTACTATTTCAGTATTACTTGGGACTAAATTGTCTCACTTTTTAGTGTATATAAGTATACTTTTAAGCACACTTCATGTTTAACAGTAGTAACTTTGAGTACACGAGTTTACATCTAGTTATTTTAGTTTGTACTGCAACTATACTTCAAGTGAACTTATAGGTATGCTGATAGTTTACTAGTTAAATACTTATAGCACATATTTTAGTTCATGAAAGTTTGAAGTGTACTCTCAGTAAACTAATAGTTTATAGTTTTATACTGCAAGTATGCTTGTAAGTTTTCTTTAAATTAACTTAACATCATACTGTTTATATATTATTTCTGCACTTTAATTATACTACTATGCTCCTATTTAGGTATTAATTTTTATACTCGAAATATCAAAATGGAATAAAGGTCTGCACTATAAAAAGTGCATATATAGTTTTATTAATTTCAAACAGGAGATAAAAACAGTGCAAATATTTTGGCTCTCTGCCTTCGTCTGGAAATATACCTTTAACTGTACTTAAACTTTCTTCACCAGTTTTTTTTATTATTGTTTTTTTAATTTATGTTGCCAGCAAGCACCAGCATTTCTGATCATTTTCACAACATTTTCATGGCCCCCAGAACATTGTGTTGTATGATCATGTGAATAATGCAATATATCAAAAGAAAAAAAGAAAATCTAACTTTATAGGGATAGTTCACCCAAAAGCTCACCCTCAAGCCATCCTAGGTGTACATGACTTTCTTCTTTCAGACGAACACAGAGTTATAATAAAATTTATCCTGGCTCTTCCAAGCTTTATAATGGCAGTTTGTTTATTTGTTTGTTTGTTTGTGTTTAATGCCATGCCAGCTATTTTATGGCGAGAATTTATTTATTTATTTTCTGGTTAAATTATATCAAGCTTTTACAAACTATTTTCGCTTAAAAACTATAAAACTGTCTTCAAAATAGTTTTATAATGGCAGTGAATGGATGAGAAGTGGATGAGATTTTGAAGCTCAAAAAAGTCCATCCATCATAAAACTATTCCACACGGCTCCGGGGGAGTTACTAAAGGCCTTCTGAAGCGAACTGATGGGTTGTTGTAAGAAAAATATCCATATGTAAAACTTTATAAAGCAAAACATCCAGCTTCTAGTGGACCGCAACTTATCAAAAATGCATAACGCCTCTCACAGTTCAAAATGCGGCACAACGTATGACGTAGGACGTAACGCAAGTGTTTTGAACTGTGGTCAAGTCAAGTCACCTTTATTTATATAGCGCTTTAACAATACAGATTGTGTCAAAGCACTTAACAGTATCAAATTGGAGGATAGAGTGTCAGTAATGTATAATGAAGGGCATTCTTCATAAGTCGTGGTCTGCCGGAAGCTCGATGTTTTGCTTTATAAAGTTTTAAATATGGATATTTTTCTTTAAAAAACCCATTGATTTATTTCAGAAGGCCTTCAGTAACCCCCGGAGCTGTGTGGAGTAGTTTTATGATAGATGAATGGACTTTTTTGAGCTACAAAATCTCACCCCCCATTCACCGCCACCCTCGAGGACCAGCAGCACATCCTCTTGTACCACTGTTTGAAGAATTTATCTTCCAGAATCTGGCAGTGAGTTTTGGAAGATCAACTGTTTGCCTGTTTCAGTCAGTAAGCCTGTTTATGAACTGTCTGCCCGTTCAGTTGTCACCAGGGAAACTATTGATGAACGTTTTGTGTTCCCTGCCTTGGCCCTTGGGGTCATAAATGCTCTGTCTGTCTCTTGTGTCTCAGTGTTCCCTAGGTCCCAGTCCCAGCAGTCTACTGCTCCGTGTTCGTTAGATTAAAAGACCCATCTCTTTAATCTGTTTTACACATAATACACTATCGCATTTCTATAATTCAAATCCGTTAAAGGATTGTTAGGCTGCATTAATTAGGTCAACACAATTTGTATTGTTAAAAGCGCTATACAAATAATAGTGACTTGACTTGACTCGTGTTCAACCCTGCCTGCACACCTGAATATAAGGCGTTTTTCCACTAACAGCCTTCATGAACAATTATATCACTTATAAATGATTAAATACAAAATTAATAGTAGTTATTAAGATTGATGTGTAATTGGTAAAATGTGCTTGGAAAAAAAAAAAATTAACTTGCATAATAATTATGCACTCACTGTACAAATTTAATTCTCTCATGCGTTAACATGGCATTGAACTTGAAAGGGGTGTTGTTTGGCACAATAACAAGCTGAGAACTGCACATAGATGTAGATCATCCAGCTTTACCACTTTTAGCAGACAAAGCTGAATTGTCTTGACAAAGTTACCTTTTTGGTGAATGCTTTGACCCACTTCTTCTTGAAGTACACTGCGCTGATAAGAGCAAGACTCGTGTCCTTAGACACATCTCCTTGATCCAAGAACTCCTTCAGTTGATCTAAAAACATCAATCAGAAGAGTGAGAAATTATGAGAAAGTGGTCTAATAGACTATAGCCTGATAGCTGACAACAAATACACTTTAATTGAATTACTATCAGTCTCAGACGCCACCCAGCTGTTGATTTTTTCTCTGGCAGCTTCAGGATTATTCTTGAAGTCAACACTCCTCAAGCTGGCAAAACACCACTCCTCACAGTTGTCTAGGTAATCCTAACATCGTCAGTAGAAAGAGAGGGAACATGGATTACAATAACATCTGTGTTCTGACCCAGACATCTCATTGAATGATGCATTACTGTCATTTTCAGGAAGTAAATTAACCATTTGCTGTGCTTTCTCAACCAACTCACGTCATAAAAATTGACTGTCTTGTCTCCAAACAAGCGATTAACCAGCTGCAGGCTTCGCTTCATTTTGTGGCCGGGCTCCAGATTCTTGTACTCCCCTTCTTTGTAGAGCTCCTCAAACAGATAGTGGTACATGATTCTCATTTTGCCAAAGCGGAGGGCCTTAAGAGAAACACAACAGAATATTGTTTAATATTGAGTGAAATGTATTCAGAGAATTTGAGACTGTGGAGTGGGGAGTGTTTTGGAGAAAGCGTAATAAAAAATGAATGTAAATTTCGCAATGTAGAATCACAGCAATCAGAGCATTAAAGGGGACCTATTACCAAAATTCACTTTTACATGATGTTTGAACATAAATGTGTCGGCAGTGTGTTAACATGTGTAACAAGCAATAGATGTCATTTCAGCATCTCGGTTAAGTATAAACCCTATATAGTCCAGCTATGCATAACCCACTTCTATAATAATCTTGAATTTGGTTATATGTCATTTCTGCTAAAATAACTTGAGCTAGGTATGATATTCCATCATGTAAGCAAAGTCAACAGTGATTACAAGGTGTTTGGTTTAATTTCTTTGACATTTGTTGCCCATTTTTAGTCAAACCTGATTAATTGTAGTTTTTGGCCGGGCAGTATGTGAGATGGTTGATATCGCATCATGTTCGCAATAACAACAATACAAGATGTAGGCGTCGTTTCATGACACGGTCTATCTGTAGTCAAAGGTGTATGTTACTTTGTAATTTACAACAGCTTTGAACGCGGCTCAACCAATCAGAATCAAGGACAGGAACTATCCATTTTATAATACACAGTATTTGACTGTCTTTCATTTTAAGTTAAATAAAATGCAGTTACAATTCTCAACCGATAGATGGTTACTGTAGCCCTACTGAGACATGACTACTGGCAACACGAGACTTGAAAGTTAGTAGAGATCACTTTTGCCAGATCTCTCGATAAACATTTCCACCATTTTCACCCCACCCCTGCCTTAATCGTTATGCTTTACTTGAAAAATGTGTTTGGAAAAATGTTGTTCATTTTAAATATAAATAGACCAGAAAAGTTATCTCTGTTTTTAGGCTGAATGGTGATACACAATATATATCTGGCTTTTTTATTTTAATATACTGATTAAATAATTATTTTTATGTGACATCAGGCTATTTTGATATGAAGGATATATATCACTTTTTTTATACGCAGATTTTTTTCTTATTTGACATATGCAGTGATGAGCCACAGAGTTGGACATAAGGAATGCAATTGATGAATAAAACCAACAATTAATCATTACTCTTAAAGTTGACTGTTGGTAGTTTGTTTGTTGAAATGAATAAACCAACAAAAGCTTTTTTTTATTTTACATTGTAATTTATCCATAATGTTTTAATGTTAAGTGTGATAATATATTTTTGCCATTCTTTATATTTTTTATATCTTAAATTGTTACAGTTGTTATTTTCCATATTTATTATCATAATCTTTATATTTCATTGTATTGTGTATACATCTATCATATTTTTATTCATTAATTCTGTTATATTTGTATCGTATTGTATTATTCTAAGTTGTTAAAAATACTCTTTTTCTTAATAAAACTTTAATATTTAATTTGTTTGGATGGTTTGCTATTTATGAGAACCTGTTTGAGTAAAAAGAATTCTTTAGCCATTATTTTGCTGTCTATTACATGTATATATTTAGTCATTTATTAGCTGTGTCTGCTTGATGACTCTATTCTTGAGCTATGATTAGATGTCAATTAGATTTTCACTGACAGCCCAAATGCAGCCTTGTTTTAGCCCAGACACATATTCACTGACTATTAGAAGTATATATATGTAGATGTCTAATTGATGGCTAGTCTATTCTAAACAATGCAAGGTCTTTGTTTACATATAAAATAAAAAAAGCAGTGCAGTGGAATGCAAAAACGCATTCTGTGGAAACGGCCTCATGATGTTTCTTCTGTTTTGTTTTGTTTTTTGCCAGAGTATCTGTATAAAGTATCTTGTAAAGAGGGGCATAGTAGATCTACTTTAAAACATCCATGAACATTTGATGACAGTTTTATATAGAGCTATTTGAAGGTTTAAGCGCACCTTAAGCATCTGATCAGCAGTCTCGCCGCTGGCACCAGGAGGACCAGGCCCAATGCAGAGGAGATGCTCAGCGGTGAGAACAACACATCTGTGTCTGCGTCGCTCTGACAGAGCACTTTTAACAGGTCAATGGAGAATTTTGAGTTTGCCAAAATCACTGGTTCAATGTCTGGGTCCATTTTGTTTACAGCCTAGAATAAAGGAAATTCAATTTAAACATCATGTTAGACCAGCACAGAAAATAACAACAAATATATAAGAATAACAATATCGGAAAGCAAAGTACATCCTGTTGAAGCTACAGACAGAGAATGTTAATTTGACCTAATGTGCTCTCCTAATATATCAAAAGCCAAATGTAGAGTTTTTTTATATTTTTTTATCTACAATCAAAACAGAATATCCCAAGTGCTTTAGCTAAAAAAATAAATAAATTACTGAAAGGAACCAATAAAAAAAGGTTTTCATCCTGGTCTACCACACTTGTAATAACATGTTTAGCTTTACATCCATACTTTGCAGAAGTTATAGCCATAAAGAATGCTGTAAAGTGACAAAGCTCTTGAATGGTTTTTATTTGTTAGTTATCCTCAAACGAAGTGCAGTAACCAAATAAATGAAATCAAATCCATGTTTGTTGGGCTCACAGTTTGCCTTCAACTGCTTGATCTGTAAAGTGTGTAACTGTTTTTAAGAACGTACGAGAATCTCACTGGATTATTATATTGCTACAAAATAATTGAGGTGAACCCGAAATGAATATTTCCTACTGACACAGTAAAGCAGAATATATGAAACTACTGTCTTAATTCAAATGTTTTTGTGAAACATTTTGCACCGTACATGTACTGTATATCAAATGGTATTACAACTACTGTTAAGTTAAATATAAATTCTGAAATACTTACTGATAAAGAAAGCGATGATTTGATCTCTTCTTGATATGAGGTGCGTCTTCACAAGTGTCTCTCGTTCTCTCATTGCTTCCAGTAATATATATATATATATATATATATATATATACACACAGTAGACTCACACACACACACACACACAAAATCAGCCAAAGCAACTTCTCCTCTGAAAATGATCATGTAATTTCCTATAAATATCTGAAATACTGATGTAACAGTACACCACCCTTTCCAGATAACTAGAAAGATAAACTTAATCTGGCTTGGACTCAAGAACAAGATTCCAGATACATCATATAAAAACAAAAAAAAAACACTTTTACTGATACAAAAAGAAAGCAATATTAATCTGCAGATTG
Source organism: Onychostoma macrolepis (assembly GCF_012432095.1). Taxonomy (NCBI): domain Eukaryota; kingdom Metazoa; phylum Chordata; class Actinopteri; order Cypriniformes; family Cyprinidae; genus Onychostoma; species Onychostoma macrolepis. The sequence goes on along the minus strand of NC_081171.1, from coordinate 357,373 downwards.
TCTTATAGGGCTGTCAAATGATTACTTGTGATAAATCACATGCAAAATAAAAGTTTGTGTTTACATAATGTATGTGTGTGTATTGTGTATAATTATTACGTATATATAAACACACATACATGTATATATTTAAGAAATATTTGCATGTACATATTTTTTATATATATATATATATATATATATATATATACACACACACACGCTCCACTGATCATGTGCTGGTTACTCCACTGCACGCCTCGGATCACTTCCTCCTCGCTCTTAACCTCAACATGGTTCGAGACACATCACATTCCCCTCCACATGTCATCTTTCGATGTAACCTACGCTCACTCTCACCCTCCCGGCTATCTGCTATAGTTTCATCTTCGCTTCCTCCCCCTAAACAGTTATCGTCTCTTGATGCTAACAGTGCTACTGATACTTTCTGCTCCACTCTTATGTCTTGTTTAGACACTGTCTGCTCCTTGTCTTCCAGGTCAGCCCATATACCCTTCTGCCCCTTGGCTGTCTGAGGTTCTCCGAGAACATCGTTCTAAGCTCAGGGCTGCTGAAAGAGTGTGGCGCAAATCAAAAAACCCTACTGACCTTAATGTGTATCAGTCACTCCTCTCTTCCTTCTCTGCTAATGTCTCCACTGCTAAAAGGACATACTATCATAATAAAATTAACAATTCGTCTAACTCTCGCATGCCCTTCCTCAACTCTAACAGCTGACAACTTTGCCACATTCTTCATTAATAAAATTAAAACCATCAGTGCACAATATTCAACACCACAATCTGTCAAGCACATCTTACCAGCAAACATACACTCGTTCACATCCTTCTCTTCACTCTCTGAGGCAGAAGTCTCCAAATTCATCCTTTCTAATCATCCTACTACTTGTTCGCTTGATCCTCTTCCATCTCATCTCCTTCAAGCCATTTCTCCTGCAGTTGTATGCACTCACTCACATCATTAATACATCCCTTCACACTGGTGTTTTTCCCTCAGCATTTAGTCAGGCTCGTATAACCCCACTACTTAAAGGTGTCATCGGATGCCCATTTTAAACAAGTTCATATGATTCTTTAGGGTCTTAATGAAAAGTCTATAACATACTTTGGTTAAAATTTCTCAATGGTAGTGTAAAAAACACCTTCTTTACCCTGTCAAAATCAGCTCTGTTTTCATCAAACCGTTTTTAGTCCATGTTGCTTTAAATGCTAATGAGCTCTGCTGACTCCGCCCCTCTCTTCCGTGGAGTGACGAATAGACTGTAAACTTAAACCGCTAAACTGGCTAACTAGCACATTATTAGGGAAGCAAGGATTCATTAAAAAAAACCTTATACTCACTTCTTCTGTAGATGAAGCTGGATCACGAATGATTCGGATGAACATAGACGCATTTAGGCAGATCGGGATCGGCGAATTCACTTCAAAGCGAAAGTAATGTTAATCCACTGCGTCTTCAGCGGCTCAGATGTTGGGAGTAACTGACGACTGCTATATTCATTATTACATCCAACAACAAAACGCCTCAATCGCTTAATCAGAGACATTCTTGTCTTCCCCTGCACCGGAGTCAACACAATGGCAGACTGATGACAGCTCACTCAGGGCGGGTCTAAGGTAAGATGGCCTTGTCAATCAACTATCGTGGGAGGGGCCTGTACAGAACTACGTCATTCTGACAGGAATCTCAGAAAAGCCTGATTTGAGAAATGGGATTATAAAATAGGGATTAAAAAAAACACTGGGTGGATTTTTATCATTATATGATGGATGTGTAGACACAGTTCCAACACACATTTATGTTCAAACAACTTGTAAACTGAATTTTGCATCCGATAACCCCTTTAAGTAACCCACCCTTAACCCATCTCTTTCAGAGAACTACAGACCAGTTTCTCTTCTTCCTTTCATTACAAAAACACTTGAACGAGTTGTGTTCAACCAAGTCTCTGCCTTTCTCACACAGAACAACCTCCTCGACAGCAACCAGTCTAGTTTCAGAAGTGGACATTCAACCGAGACTGCCTTGCTCTCAGTTGTTGAAGCCCTAAGACTAGCAAGAGCGGACTCCAAATCTTCAATACTTACCTTGTTGGATCTGTCCGCTGCTTTTGATACGGTTAACCACCAGATCCTCCTGTCAACCCTATTGGCAAAGGGCATCTCAGGAACCGCACTCCAGTGGTTTGAGTCTTACCTCGCTTACCTTGCTCGCATCTCAGCTTGTCTAACAGACATTTCTGGATGAAAGACCATCACCTTCAACTCAACCTAGCTAAAACAGAACTGCTTGTGGTTCCATCAAACCCATCACTTCATCACAATTTCACCATCCAGTTAGGCACATCAACCATAACTCCTTCAAAAACAGCCAGAAACCTTGGAGTTGTGATTGATGATCAGCTGACTATCTCAGACCACATTGCTAAAACTGTCCGGTCCTGCAGATTTGCTTTATTCAACATCAAGAAGATCAGGCCCTTTCTTTCAGAACATGCTTCACAACTCCTTGTTCAAGCTCTTGTTCGGTCCAGACTGGACTATTGCAATGCTCTCTTGGCAGGTCTTCCAGCCAGTTCTATCAAACCTTTACAATTAATCCAGAACACGGCAGCAAGATTAATCTTTAATGAGCCAAAAAGAATACACGTCACACCTCTGTTTATCAGTTTGCACTGGCTACCAATAGCTGCTCACATAAAATTCAAAACATTAATGTTAAACCACCACTGGCTCTGCACTCCTTTACCTAAACTCATTACTTCAGATTTATGTGCCTCTGAAGCTTGCGTTCTGCAAGTGAACGTCGCTTTATTGTTCATCCCAAAGAGGCACAAAATCACTTTCACTGACTTTTAAATTAAATGTTCCCTCCTGGTGGAATGACCTGCCCAACTCAATCCAAGCAGCTGAGCCATCTTCAAGAATCGGCTAAAAACACATCTCTTCCATCTTTATTTGACCCTCTAACTCTAGCACTCTCAAACTAGGAGAGTAATAAATGCAGAACAATACAGGAACAAAACAGAAACACAGAATGGCTCGGTAAGGCAGCTAACACTAGGGGAGTGCTAAACGCAGAACAATACTCGGCGATGGAGGAGTGATCTCTGGAGGCGAGCGCATGGAAGTCCATGGACCTGATTCATGACAGAGCCAATGAGCTTGCTAAGTTCCCAGTACTGATGCAGAAATACAACTTAGGTAAAGATCAATTTTCTTTTTTCTTTTTTTTTTACAAATGAAAAATTCTAAAATTAAAAATCTAAAATTGGCAACAACTTTAACGAGCCACCATCTCTCATCGAAAAAAATCCTTAAGATTAGTACTTCAAAACAATTAATGACTAAACTATACACCTTATTAATATCTACAAACACTGTATACTCAATTCTGATTAGGCAATGGGAAAAGGTCCTAAACATAAATACAGATAATAATTTTTGGAGACAAATTTGTATGAGCACATTCAGCATGAGCAGAAACACCAAAATACAACTAATCCAATATAAAATTTAATATAGGAGTCTTTAACCTGGAGTCTGAGTCAAGTCTCGAGTCTTTGGTCACGAGTCCGAGTCGAGTCTCATTTAGAAAAAAAAATCCCATTCAGAATCCTCATGTATTGAAATCTTCCTATTTACGAAGCTGTTTTAGGCCATAGACAAAATCCATGATCTATGATCTGCTTTGTAAAAAAAAAAAAAAAGGTGTTAAGAGGTAAGGTTAATGTACAGCCTGTTACTTATGTTTTAATCCATTTCTGTAATCAAATTCTATAATAAGAGGCCGATCTACCATGGCACATAAGGAAATATGTGACACAGATATTATAAAACCATAAAAATAAAGTATTTCTTTATGATATAAGTCAGGGGTATTCAATTAAAGTTTCAAGAGGCGTGGCCTCTATATTTTCCAAGCAGAGGTCCAAACGAAAAATAAAAAATAAAAATAAAATACATTTTTGCATGTAGCCTATTGTATTTTTAGATTTAGATAGGCTACATGCGAGGCCATGTGACAGAAAAAAAACCTTGTTTTTTCAGGGTTTTCCTCCTGAAATCTAAACTATTTTAATATTTTAGGCTACTTAAAAGCATTATCTACTAAACACAAGCTACAATAATCAAAAGGTTCTCATCTTGAGCAAAAAAGATACCCAGTCAACACGTGAGATCACGCGATGATGACAGTGATATCACACCATTCTCATACGGTGATACTCAGTGTGAGTAATATGTGAGCTCATTGTGAATTCAAAATGTTGAGCAGGTTGAGAGGAGGCAGTTCAAATATCGGTCACCGAGGGACATTCTACTTCCTGTTTCTCAACACTATCACAGAGATATCACATGATGAGCTCATGAGTGCACGCCCAGCTAACAGATTTCTATTATAAGAACCTTCTCCAAATATACTGACTTCCAGACACAGCCTTCGATGAAATCAACTGAAATAAAAGAAGACATTAAATCTCTGAAGATCTCAGCTGAGAATGATTAAACAACTCCACAAACAGCATCACCTGCTCCACTCATTACTAACCAGACTGACTTCATTTCTGACATCTACAAAAGTGCTTATTGAGAATTAGATGTTTTATTGTTTTGTTTGATGTTACCATCAAAGTGATTAGTGTTTGCTTTAGTTGGACCCTCGACTTTATAACATTATATTTTTGGGGGGGCTGATGTAACTGTGTTTGTAAAGCACATTTGTTATGGCAAGGAATACCAAAAAGAGACTGCAACCAGGGGCCTGTTTCATAAAAGAAGTTTACCAAATAAGCCAGGCTTATTTCAGTTAGTCTGACTTATTTTGATCCAAATCAACTGGCAATAAGTCTGAAATATAACTGAAATAAACCTGGCTTATTTGGTAAACTTCTTTTATGAAACAGGCCCCAGATGATATTTGTTTGTTGTTGTTGATAACAACAAAATCATCACCTAGATTTAGTATGCAGTCTTTGTGAGACGTTATTAATCACATTTTTTAAAATTATAACAGCTGTTTGATTATACAGAATAGGACCAAGCAGTGTAATCATTTATGAAGGATTTTAAAAGCATGATAAGTCACAAACATTTTGAACTACAGTGTCGTTTAAAAACAAAGACAGACATCAAGAATCGGTGTATGAATCTCAACAATGGTGACAATCAAAAGCTTCATGCTGCAATGCATGCTGGGTATCTAGTCTCTGTGCAGTGAGTACACTTTGACCCTACATCAGGGGTGTCAAACTCAGTTCCTGGAGGGCCGGTGTCCCTGCAGAGTTTAGCTCCAACCCTGCTCCAACTCACATACCATGTAGTTTTCAAATAAGCCTTAATGACTTGATTAGCTGGATCAGGTGTGTTTAATTAGGGTTGCATCTAAACTGTGCAAGGCTCCGGCCCTCTAGGAACTGAGTTTGACACCCCTGCCCTACATTGTGACCATAGTATGAGCTCACATTATTGAGGGTGCTGTGAGGTTACACTTTTAGCTCACTGTTACCTCACATTGTGACCACATCACGAGTATCCTGGGAGATCATGGTGAGATCTAATTGTTGACTGGGTAACTAGCAGTTTCAAAGTTTGAAGGGGTCATATCATGCGATTTCAAGTTTTCCTTTCTCTTTGGAGTGTTACAAGCTGTTTGTGCATAGATAAGATCCTTGAAGTTGCAAAGACTAAAGTCTCAAAACCAAAGAGATGCGTAAAAAGACAGTATAAGTCATTATAATCAGTAATTATGTCCCCACTGGATGCAACAAATGCCTCGTTTATAATGGGTTTTATTGTTTTTGTCTCGTTGAGCCAGGACACGGCATCACAATGCGGTGAGGGGCGTAACATTTCCGTCTCACGCTTGAGGTATTCGGCCAATCACAACGCACTGGATAGCTGGCCAATCAGAGCTTGCCTCTGAAAAAAAAAAAATTTCATATTCATAAATAATGATGTCAGAATATCAATAAAAAATCACAAAAAAGGTGAAAAATTCCCCATTCCAACCTGGAAACTGATTTGCTCTCAATGTATAGATCCAGACTCTCTCTGTTGTAACGTTTTTATTCTATCACCTCCTCTTATTGATTTAGGAATGTGTTCTATACTAAGGGTGAATCCCATTTCTCTGTCTTACCCCTTCCCCTTCCCCTACCCCTTCGTCTTACCCCTAGCCCTTGTCCCTCGAAACCGAGTGGTAAGCGCTAGGGGTGAAAACATACCCCTATGAAATGAGACACCACTTGGTTACGGTTACGTCATCATACACTGTTGCTAGCTGGCTGCTACGTCACCAGAGCCGACAAGTGTTGATCACAAACTTTGGAGTTTAGTTAAAACTGTAGACATGCATGGAGTCCATTAAGGCTAGTCTACGGGACTGTTGTGCAAATCAACACTGTAACGTTACCGTCGCAAACTAGCGATTTTTTAAAACGTTTCAGTTAAGAACATGGTTGCAAATATCAACCTGATCTCACAGAATTCCGTGTAATGTTCACAGACTTAATTAACCCCGAATCTGTGGTGGGATCATGGAATCGCCGAAAATTCCGTGATGGGCTCACAGAAGGCATCAGCCGTGGTCCATGCACGGATTCACTGGTTCAACACCAGCGCTGCATCGGACCACGTAAAAAGAGTGACTCCGATGCAGTTAATTTCACTGGAGTACCTGACCCCACCCCTACCCTAAACCTACCCAGTTCTGAACAATAATGATGACGATAAATTTCCTAGTATCGCATCGGCATGTTGATGCTAAGGGTTTCCGTGCGTGGAGCACGGCTGATGCCCGTCACTGACTTACATTGGTATCACTGTGAGCCCATCACGGAATTTTCGGCGATTCCGTGATCCCACCACAGATTCGGAGGTTAATTAAGTCCGTGAACATTACATGGAATTCTGTGAGATCATGTTGCAAATATATATGTACAGGACAAAACAAGACTGTCGTAATTTTTAAATAAATTATTTAAGCCGAAAATACTTGAATACTTGATGATCTGGCCGCCATTGTTGCCTGTTGCGCAGTGCGTTCTGGGTACCCTTGGTTTCAAGTAAGCTCAAAATGCTTGGTTTTATAGGTATCTACCCCTTCCCTTAGCCCTAACCCTCGATCAAAACGAGAATTGGGATAGCCCTTACTCTCATGTGAACGCGCAAAACTAAGGGGAAGGGGTAAGACAGAGAAATGGGATTCACCCTAACTATTTTCAGTGTAGGACTGCCATGATTTTTATCTCTATAGTGTACAGCCATAGGGTACAGAGGATTACAAATACGAATGGCATTCTTATGTTCTGCTAATCTGGTCTTTAATTTCCTTTTAGTCATCCCTATGTAAAAACAACCACAAGGACACTCCAATCGATACACAACAAATGAGGTATTGCAAACAAATGATCTAATCTTAAACTCACTACCTGATGTTATATTCATGAACATACTTGTTTTAACCATATTATCACAATGATACGTCCGTGATGGGCTCACAGTGATACCAATGTAAGTCATGTGACTGTCATGTGATTCAATTCAATTCAATTCAAGTTTATTTGTATAGCGCTTTTTACGATACAATCGTTGCAAAGCAGCTTTACAGGAAATTAAGTTTCTACTATATATATGCATACACATACGCACACATGCACATATACTGTATATACATACATATACACATACACACAGAAGAAACCCAATATATTTAAGTTATGACAGACTTAACTTGGTAATTATGTGTTGTCTGAGGGTTGGCATCCTCCGTGGTCCTCTGAGGTGTTGCCATCATCTCTTCTCAGGTGTTTGGTCATCTCGGGTTTTTAAGGGTTGGATCCAGACTGACGCTTCAGTAATATCTAGTTTCCTCTGGATGTTAATCCCGTGGCAGAATCAGAGAAACAGATAGAGACATAATTAGCGTAGCTGCTGTTCTATTCAAGCAAAAATGATTTGTTCAACCCAATCTAAAGAATTATAATGTACATTTGATCAGATATAAATGCAGTACAAGATTATAAGATGCATTATGTGAATGCTTGGCTAAAGAGATGTGTCTTTAATCTAGATTTAAACAGAGAGAGTGTGTCTGAACCCCGAACGTTATCAGGAAGGCTATTCCAGAGTTTGGGTGCCAAATGTGAGAAAGCTCTACCTCCTTTAGTGGGCTTTGCTATCCTAGGTACTACCAAAAGTCCAGAGTTTTGCGACCTTAGGGAGCGGGTTGGATTGTAACGTGGTAGAAGACTAGTTAGGTATGCAGGAGATAAACCATTTAGTGCCTTATAGGCAAGTAATTATATTTTGTAATTGATCCGGAACTTAATAGGTAGCCAGTGCAGAGACTGTAAAATTGGGGTAATATGATCATATTTTCTTGACCTGGTAAGGACTCTAGCCGCTGCATTTTGGACTATCTGTAGCTTGTTTATTGAAGATGCAGGACAACCACCTAACAGTGCATTGCAATAGTCCAGTCTATTAAGTCATCTAAGTCATCAGCTGTAAGAGTCGATGAAGGAGGAGGGGGAGGAGGACAGAGAAGAGAAGAGAAAGTTTTGAAAAGTGTGCGAGAGTCAGAGCAGTTGTTTTTTTTGTTGTGGTAGTATGTCGTTTTAGCAGTGGAGATATTTGCAGAGAAGGAAGAGAGGAGTGACTGATACACACTAAGGTCAGTAGAGTTTTTTGATTTGTGTCATTTCCTCTCTGCAGCCCTTAGTTTAGTGCGATGTTCACGGAGAACATCAGACAGCCAGGGGGCAGAGGGGTAGAGCGTGCTGGTCTGGATGAAAGGGGGCAAAAGTTGTCTAAGCAAGATGTTAGAGTGGAGCAAAGAGTGTCAGTAGCACTGTTTGTGTCCAGTGCTGAAAACTGAGAGGGTGAAGTTGTAATAAAAATACTAGATGTAATAATAAAAATACTAGAGGATATAGCGCTGAAAGATATTTGTCATAAACGACCCTGAGCGCTTGTTATGTGATCCGCTCTGCTGTTTTGATGCACTGCTCACTTAAAATGTTGCAGCTGTTCCGGCTCACGGTCCGGATGGATGCCGGGGTGCAGATGCGGTCCACCTTTTGAATATCACTTATATAAATATTTAAGGATAAAAGACTCGAGTTGCTTTTAAAATATTCACGAGTCCTTTTCCTTGAGTCGAGTCAAGTCTGGAGTCATTTCAGTTCGAGTCTGAAGTCTATAAAAATGCGACTCAAAAAAGTCGAGTCACTAATGCGAGTGCCCATCTCTGGTGGATTCTGACAAATGTATTCACTGCACACTCAATATTTCAGATGATTATGGTCCCTGGCACTCTGGTCCTGTCCATCAATTACCTCATTTTGGAAGGACGTTACTGCAAAACTATCTGTTTATTTTAAAGTGTGAGATCCCACTTGTCACGAATCCGGTTCGTGAAAAGGCTCCGTAAAGCAGCTATCACTTGGAGAGATGATAAACGCAGAACAATACTAGAGACTAGACAGAAAACAAACACGGAATGTCTTGGTACAGTAGCTAACACTAGGAGAGTGCTAAACGCTAGACAATACTCAGCGATCTGAACAGGATCTGAGTGAGTATTAAATAGAGTGTGTAATAGCTCTCAGGTGAGCGTGTGATTGGTGACAGCTGTGTGATCAGTGCAATGGATGATGGGAAATGCAGTCCAGTGTGACGTGCAACAGTCTGTGTGGCGCGAGAGTCAATATGATGGAAGGGCGACCTCCGATGGCGAGCGTACGGAAGACCACGAACCGGATTCGTGACACCACTAACTCCATCAGTATGTCTCTTAGGTGACCACTCACAAATCAAACCCACACCAGAATACATCGCCCCTATACTTCTGTCTCTAGTCATTGATCAACTGGAAAAATAAAAACACAGTGTCTGTTACACAATGGCAACAATTACTAAGAGATTACATTAACAATGAAAGACAGATACCTGATTTCAAATAACTATTTAGCTCCATTGCCTGTTTTTTAAATATGGAGCTACCCTGATTTATGAATTAATGCTCTACACATTGAATTTATACTCATATTATGCACAAAAATATAGCAAATATCTGCAATGAAACATATACACGCATATATGTCGTTATACCTTTTTAGGAATATTATTATTATTATTATTTGTTGCTCATCATGATCTGTACTCTGTTCCGCTTAAGCACATAAGCTTTAATTTGTTTAAATTTGTTTAAATTAAATTTGCCTTTTATTGTGGCCAGCCTAAGACACACCTGTGCAATAATCATGCTGTCTAATCAGCATCTTGATATGCCACACCTGTGAGGTGGATGGAGTATCTCGGCTCACTAACACAGATTTAGACAGATTTGTGAACAATATTTGAGGGAAATAGGCCTTTTGTGTACATAGAAAAAGTCTTAGATCTTTGAGTTCAGCTCATGAAAAATGGGGGCAAAAACAAAAGTGTTGCATTTATAATTTTGTTCAGTATATATATACAGAAAAGAGAAGATAGTGTTAGTTTTGTTTTGTTCTTAAGAAAACAAGCAGTTAGTAAATGAATAGAGTGCAAGTCTAAAAGGGGCAAGTTTTTTTTTAACCCTTACCTAACCCTAACCCTAACCCTTAAAAAATAGATATTAGAAAAGAGAGTGCTAGAGTTAGAGGGTCAAATAAAGTTGGGAAAGATGTGTTTTTAGCCGATTCTTGAAGATGGGTGCTGGTCATTCCGCCAGGAGTTTGTGTTCTGTCTTCTGGTTTGTATTTCCACAGCATGAAGCTTCAACCATTACTATGCCTGTGATACCCATTGTTAACTCTACAATGAGTAAATCCACTTCATCACCAGCTATAGTAATTTATATTAATCTTCGACGGCAATGCCAGATCTAGGTATCACAGATCTTGTTGGTTCATATTGATACACAAATTGCTGATCCACCAATATCAATTCATCATATAATTAATTCAGGGAATATCTCTCAGGGTCAAGATGAATGTGAGCTGCGTTTCTCAGATGATAAATGTCAAAGACTCAAATAAATGATCTTACTTAGTAACTTAACACTTTGCTAAAGCAAATAGCAGATAAACATGACACATTACACACACTTTCACATAAACATGTTCACATCTACAAGATAAACAAATACAACATGAGAAAACGGTAAAAAACAATTCATACTATCCCTAAACCTTTGAAAAGTATGCTCATAATAATGGTACACTGGGCAAAACTTTGATGATTTTTCTTATATTTTGAAAGAAGTCTCTTTTGCTCGCCAAAGCTGCATTTATTTAATTAAAAATACAGTAAAAACTGTGAAATATTATTACAATTTAAAATAAGTTTTCTTAATATATTTAAAACTGTAATTGATTGCTCAAATTTTCAACATGATTCCTCCAGTCTTCAGTGTCACATGATCCTTCAGAAATCATTCTAATATGCTGATTTGCTGCTCAAGAAACATTTATTATGAATACGTTTGTGTAAACCACAACACACCACCTTTAAAAAATTTGGGGTATGATATTAAAAAAGAAGAAAAAAAATGACAGTAAAGACATTTATAATGTTATATTTCTAAAATTTCAAATAATAATTATTATTATTATGATTTATTTACTTACTTTTTAAACTTTCTATTAATCAAATAATACAGGAAAAACAACAAAAATGTTAAGCAACAAAATCCTATCAATGTTGAAGAAAGTAGTGTTTATTTTTATTTATTTATTTTTCAGGGTTACTTGATTAATATAGGATGTGTGTTTTATAAACATGAAATATCCAATGGAGACTTTTAGTTTGTAAGTTCCTCGCGGACACGAATTTAAAACGAGACTTTTATTTTGTGTGGAAGTTCCTCGCAGATTGGCGCTTCCGGTGTTCGCGGTCTGATATTTCAAAGTAAACACCGCGCGACAGACGCGAATATTAATCGTGTAAACAAGAACAAATAGTCATAAAAACGAGTTTAAGCTAATATGTGAAGGCTTATGTTATGACATGGACGTGACGGATCAATATTTACTAAGAACTTTGACAGCACAGATGATGTTAATGTCAGTTATTCGTCGTTTAATGTGAGTTTATTGATCATGTAGTTTCTTGTGATGCTTTATGTTTAATTATGGTAATATAAATGATAATAAACTCCAGATACATTTGGGGTTTTATTGACTTTAGAAATAGAAGCTTTACATATATAATAGAATCGACATATAATAGATAATAGTTGTATCTCAGCCAAATATTGTGCGATGCTAACAAACCATACATCTATTTATTCAGCTTTTAGAAGTTTGGCTTATGACTGCTTTTGTGGTCCAGGGTCACAATATATCAGACAGATATTTGTAGTATTCTCTCTGTTTAATAATAGCTGAACTCTGAGTTTGGTGGTTTGTGAAATAGGTGATTCTTTTCTTTTATTATTCATTTTTAAAAAGTTGTTTTTATAATCTGTTGTTATCTCTGTTCTGATGTGATCCAGCATGTAGTGTGGGTTTGTGAGCTTCATGGCTTCTCTGGTGGATTATGAGGATTCTGACAGCGAGACGGAGCAGGATCTTCAGCTTTATCATGATGAAGCCGTCGTTATCAGCTCCTCATCATCATCATCTTCATCGTCACGTGTGTCAGCAGCACAGTCCGGTTCCTCCGGCTCCGTGAAGAGGGTCCAGCTGCAGGCGTCTGCGGTGAGGCCGTATGTTCCTAAGAGACAGAGACTGACGGAGACCGCAGCGGTTCGGACTGAAGAGCCGGACCCGTCTGGATCTGCTGGGTCTCCGGCGCTGTCTGAGGTGTCCGAGAAGGTCCGGCCGTTTCTGGGCCGAAGGCGCGGTCGGGTCGAGCTGCCCAGACACATGCAGAGCCGCATTCAGGCCCATCAGGGTCCAGTGACCACGCTTCAGTGGAGTCCAGTGGATCACCTCAGCCATCTGCTGCTGTCCGCATCCATGGACAGAACCCTCAAGGTCAGACTAACCTAACCTGACCTAACCTGACCAGCTGTTAACTCTACAGGTGGCTCATCTCTCAGAGAAATAAGTGAACAAATATCAGAATGTGATGATGAACCCCGTAACTGGGTTTCTGCGGGTCTTAAAAAGTCTTCATTCACTTTTACACAAATTAAGGCCTGAAAAGCTCTTAAATCGGAGCCGAACATCTTAAATTCATAAAGTCGTGGCATTAAATGTTGCATGCACTGAAAAAACATAATCTCTTCCTCAGTATTTCTGTCTTGTTTTTCTGTATAAATATCTAAACATCCTTAAATCAAGACACATTTACTGGAGATGCAAAATATACATGAAGTCTTGTTTTCTGAGAGATTATGATTAAAGTAAGTACAAATATCTGTCAGTGGGGTATGAAAACTTTACCCTTTGAATTAAGTTGATTTTTCTGAGCCTGTTGACAGATATTTGGAAAATATTATTGTTTAAATATTCCTATCATAATATTTTATTTCTAATGAGTTAGATTA